>NC_142491.1:9450204-9784660 GCF_965113065.1 Corylus avellana
AAAATCCTCGATCTATTAAAATTGCGCAAGTGGACGTAGAGAGTTTTTGGATTGGATTGAATGTAGCCAACCGTGATGGACCGACTCCAGAGTCCCACACCTCGTGATCGAAACAAAGGAATATTCAAAGAAAAAGAAAAGTCTCCTTGGCCCCACCATCAACCAATAGACCTGCCATGCCATCTCAATGTATAATGTGTTTTCACAGGAAGAGTATTCACGTCGGATTCATTAAATTTTTGGGTTAAATACCTAATATTTTTGGGTTTCATTTTTTTTTTTAGGGTTTCATTTTTATTACAGGAGATTCCTGTAATTTTGATAAAAATCAAATTAGTCCTTTCGTCTATTGCCGTTAGTTGACTTAATAGAAATCTACGTCATTGACATCTTGATCAATTAAAATTCGACACTTGGTATAAGTGGCCACGTTATCAGTGATGACGTGGTACCAAATTAAATTTTTTATTTAAAAAAATATTAAAAATAAATATTTTTCAAAAATAAAAAATAAAAAGTATGAGGGATAGCCAAGCCACCCCCTTGGGCCGAAACCACCCCAGTGGGCATCGAGCCATCCCCGGTGGATATCTTTTATATATAATAACTGAGAGTCGCGAACGTTGTGCTAAACACTTAGAGAGAGGAAATGGCCATGGCTCTACTATCATTGCTGCAACAATCATGGCAAGAGCTGCACCAAATACCATTGAAGCTTTGGGTGTCAAACATGCATGCATTTTTCACATCACGTGGTTGGCTTTAAGACTTTAAGGAGTGTTAATGTTATCTTCCAACACCTCATCTGCCCATTTATTCGTTGCTGTACTTGTCAGCCACTAAGCATTCACATTAAATTCTTTATTTTGACTTAGTAATCGACGTCAATTTTTCCATTGGTTGAACAGTGGCGGAGCCATGTTCACTGCACTGTGTAGTAGTAGTCCTAGTGAGTGGTTCATGTTTGATTGTTCATTTGTTTGAACTTTGAAAGCTTAGTCTTGAGATGGGAAGAGAAGATGTGAGTCTGGTGAGGAGTGAGGAGTCTTGTCTCGTGAAAGGTGGAAAATTGGAAATAGAAGATAAGAAATGAGTGGTTGAAAGATAAGAACGAAAATTTTTAAGTAAAAAAAAAAAAAAAAAAAATGAAAGAAAAAACCTGCAAGGAGTAAGCTGTAGACTTGCGCATTTTAGATTATAGAAGGGTGAGTTAGTGGAATTTGAAGGAAGAAAAAAAATAAATGAAGAGAGTAAATGTAAGCATTAAATTCTAGAAGGTAGAAGGTGTGAAGTGGAATTTTAAGGAAGAAAAAAATAAATAAATAGAGGAGTAGGCGTGAGGAGGTGAAAAGTTTTAAAAAAAAAATTATGATGAGAAAGTTTAGAATACAATTTAAACTAAAATAGAAGTACTAAAATTAATTAGAAGACAATTTAGAAGGTTACTTTTTCTTTTTCTTTATTTATTTATTTATTATTATTATTATTTTTTTTGTGTGTGTTCAATCATTTCTTTTTCTAATTCATTATTTGTTTATATTGGTTTACAGCATTTGGCTAAATCTTATTGTGTTTGGTTTGTTTTCAAAAAATTTATTAAGATGCTTCAGATTCACCGAAAGGTTCTCATTTTTCTTAGACACGATTAATTGTGTTCAAGTTTATTTCGTAAGTAGTAAGTAGTTTGTATTATTATGTGTTTGTGATAGTTAAATAATATTTTGAATGGTTACTTTGTTTGTTGAAGTTCTTGTTTAGCTTTTTGTTGTGTTGTTGCTCATGTCTATAGCAAACTAAACACTTTTGTATTGGGAATGGAAGTTTTTTTTTTTTTTTTTTTTTTCATATAGTACTGACATATTACATTTCTAATATATCAATTTAAGCACGAGCTTTTATAGATATTTTGTTGAAATGCATATATTGTGTGAATTAACAAATTTTTAGGAGGCCAAAAAAATTTTAGTGGCACCCCCAATATAAATTCTCTGACTCCGCCACTGAAATTGGTTGTTTTACAAATTAACTATTCTTACATCAAGATTGTAAATATCTTGACCAAAATCTTTTATATATACTAACTGAGAGTCGCGTACGTTGTGCTAAACACTTAGAGAGAGGAAATGGCCATGGCTCTACTATCATTGCTGCAACAATCATGGCAAGAGCAGCACCAAATACCATTGAAGCTTTGGGTGTCAAACATGCATGCATTTTTCACATCACGTGGTTGGCTTTAAGAATTTAAGGAGTGTCTTATCTTCCAACACCTCATCTGCCCATTTATTCGTTGCTGTACTTGTCAGCCACTGAGCATTCACATTAAATTCTTTATTTTGAATTAGTCATTAAATTCTTTATTTTGACTTAGTAATCGACGTCAATTTTTCCATTGGTTGTTTTACAAATTAACTATTCTTACATCAAGATTGTAAATATCTTGACCAAAATCTTTGTTCTATATAATAACTGAGAGTCGCGTTGTGCTAAACACTTGAGAGAGGAAATGGCCACGGCTCTACTATCATTACTGCAACAATCATGGCAAGAGCTGCAAAAAGTACCCTTCAATCCACTCCTCTCGCTTGTTTTTCTCATCCCTTTTCTCTATGTTTTCAAGCGTATTACAAGTGGCAAACCCAATTTACCTCCATCCCCACCAAAGCTACCAATCATCGGCAACCTGCACCAGCTTGGCACACTCCCACACCGTTCTCTTCGAGCCCTTTCTGACAAGTACGGCCCTCTAATGTTCTTATACATAGGCAGTGCTCCAACCCTTGTGGTGTCATCTGCCAAAATGGCCAGAGAAGTGATGAAGACACATGATATCATTTTCTCAAACCGGCCCCAAACCACAGCTGCCAAAATCTTAGTCTATGGATGCATAGACGTAGGGTTCTCACCCTATGGTGAGTACTGGAGACAAGCAAGGAAAATTTGTGTCCTCGAACTTTTGAGCAACAAATGTGTGCAATCGTTCCAGTATGTAAAGGAAGAAGAAGCTGAAGAGTTAATCAACAAGATACATGACACGTGTCTCAAAGGGGGTTCTGTTAATCTAAGCGAGATGTTCATTACAACCTCGAACAACATAGCCTCTAGATGTATACTTGGACGGAAGTTTGAAGAAGAAAATGGTAAGAGCAAGTTCGGAGAACTATCAGGGAGAGCAATGGTGTCATTTGTAGCATTCTGTTTTGGAGATTTTTTCCCTTCTTTTGGATGGATTGATGTTCTTACGGGAGTAATTCCGAGCCTGAAAGCCCTTGCTAGAGAATTCGATGCTTTGTTTGATCAAGTGATTGAAGAACATAAGACAAAGAATAGTGATGATGACCAGCCTAATAAGCTTGATTTCGTTGAGATTCTCCTCCGACTTCAAAAGAATAGCATGCTCGACTTTGAGCTCACCAACGACAACCTCAAAGCAATTCTAATTGTCTCTTTCTCTCGTTCTCTCTCTCTCTCTAACACATCCCACACACACACAAACTCATGTCTAAAAGTTTTGTGTTTCCATAATTTCAGGATATGATCCTGGGAGGAACTGACACAAGTTCAACAACTTTGGAATGGTTAATGGCGGAGCTTATAAAACATCCAAATATTATGAAGAAAGCACAAGAAGAGGTGAGAAGGGTGGTGGGAAAGAAATCAAAGATAGATGAGAATGACATCAACCAAATGGATTACTTGAAGCGTGTCCTCAAAGAAACTCTAAGAGTACATCCACCAGGTCCTCTCTTGCTACCTCGAGAAACATCAGCAAATGTGAAATTTGAAGGTTATGATATTCCACCAAAAACAAGAGTAATTGTCAATTCATGGGCAATCCAGAGGGACCCTACTGTGTGGGAGAGGCCAGAAGAGTTCCTCCCGGATAGATTTAAAGACAATCCCATTGATTTCAAAGGCCAAGACTTTGGATTCATCCCATTCGGAGCTGGGAGAAGGGGATGTCCAGGATTGGCATTTGGTGTTTCTTCAATTGAATATGTGATTGCCAACATCTTATATTGGTTTGACTGGAAGTTGCCTGGTGATAATGTACATGGGGAAGACTTGGACTTTAGCGAAGCTAATGGGCTCACTGTGACGAGGAAAATTCCTCTTCATCTGGTACCAACACTGCACTCACCTTGATCTATGCATTAAGAGATTTGTGGTTTTTTTTAAAAAAAAATGTGCTAATAATGTAACTTTTCTTCTTTCACTTGCTCTGTTTTAGCATTTGATGCTGTTTCTGTTTGAAATTAATGTAACGGAAGGTGTCTTCGACCTTAATAATAATAATAATTAAAACTTTTGTGTTGCATGGAAACTTTCATGATGCTATCGTCAAAGAAATTATACAGCGTGAAGGCCAGATTTGTTAACCCTAAAATCCTATATGCACGATGGTTCACATGAAAAACATATAGTGCGACACTTATTTTTAAATCATAACATAATGAAACATAACATTCAATGTTTTTTTTTTTTTTTTTTTTTTTGGGATGAATGATGATTTCATTAAACACCAAAGAAACATACACCCTCTAGCATTCAGCTAGAAAAAACAAACTCATTGAGGCCCACAAACCTCATAAACTACAAACAAATAGAAAAAGTAAAGAGCAAAAAGCAATACAAGCCAAAATCAACACAGGGCAACATAACACAGCACTTTGTTTTGGAGATTTATTGTACAACTTTTGTTTATTTTCGGATAAGAAATAGACAAATTCATTAGTGAATTTATGTGTCTTATAGATCTGATAGATGCAGTGGTAGGTTATTACAAAATAGATGGACAAAAAATGTACCAGATCGAGAATGATACCAAACACGTTTTAATTTAATTTGTTCTTTTTAAAGGTAAAAAATAAAACATCGCGTGTCATAATAATGTGATGTGGTACACTAACCGGTAGTGCTAATTAGTTAATGAACAAAATATTTGTGAAAACATATCTCAAAATTTATGAGTTTATTCTAATACGCACGAACTTAATTATCAGATTAAGATAAATTATATAAATTAGTTTTACATTTTCCAAAAAAAAAAAAAAAAACGTTAGGAGGGGTGGCTGTTTCCACTTTTTCTCCACAAGCAGTCTTCTCTCGCCCCCTCCTAGTGGAGCAAAGGATCCTAGTCGCTTCCTCTTCTTGTCTCTCACTCAAAAATATAAATATAAATAGGAAAATGATAAAAGGCACAACTTAAACCTAGTTTTGGCCCAACTTTTCTCTTAAGTACTTAAACAAAAAAAAAAAAAAAAAATCCTATAGAGGAGAGAGAGAGCCTTAAACTAGAGAGAGAGAGAGAGAAATTTGGTTTAGAAGTTGGGCCAAAGTTGAGTTTAAATTATGGTTGTATCACACCTCATATAAATATATATAAATACAAATAAAAGAGCAAAAAGATTCCAAGATTTCCTCATACATCAAAAGATAAGAGGATGATCATAATGAAGTTTTGACTAAGAGCATCTAATGCAGTGAATTTTTTGTTTAAATAGTAATAAAAAATAATTTATGTGATATAAAATTTAAAAAAAAAAATTGAATTTTATTTTAAAGAAAAATTAAAAAGAAGTTGTATTGATTTTTTTATTTAAATAATAATACAAAGTTATTAATGTGATATAAAAAGTACAAATATTTTGAAGTTAATTTTTTTTTTTTTTTTAAAAAAAAAAAAGAATTGATTACTAAACAGAGCCCATATATAGTAAACAATTGTTGAAAATTATAAAAGGAGTCCTGAATACAAGACCAAATTGATTTTATCTTCATGCATGGTTAGAAATTATATATAATCAAAGGAAATTATATCAAAACACCTTGAGTAAACACGCCAAAATTTTTTTGACCCTAACTCTAATTACTAACTACACGTGAATTCTAATTAAGTACATACATCTTGCCGTGAAGCCTTGAGTTGATAGCTTGAAGAAGTTGATTCCTATTTAACCTCTGTTTATTGGAGTTAGAACAGAGGAGGAGTTCTTGTGAGACTCTAGTTCCTGTGGGACTCTTCTTTTTCTTTAACAGCATTCACATCAAGCTCTTCAAAATTTATCTAAAAATTTAAATCTAAAAATCTATTTTAGTTAATTTTAGTAGCCACTTTTTAAAACTACGATACATTAAACTCTCTAAATGTTTCTTTAATAATTGTGAATGCTCGGTAAACTTCGTCAAGCTAGTTGACAAGTACAGTGATGAAGATGAGGAAATGGGCAGCTGAGGTGTTGGAAGATAGGATTAACTAATTATAGATAGTGTTGGGGATAAAATCCACTATGGGTCCCACTATCTCTCAACAACCCTTAATTATCTCATAAGGTCCTACATTATCTTATAAGGTCCTACGTTATCTGAACTACCTCACATTATCTCTCAACTATTTCAAATGATTCTTTAATGATCTGCAGGGAGAAGATTAAGGAAGCAGTTATAGAGATAAAACCCTATAAAAGAGACTCAAGACAGAGGAAAAAGGGGATCGGTCATTATTTCTCAATACATTGCTAGCTCCGGCTACATTTTGACCCTATATACGACTGCTAACTTAAGCATCGGAGGGTCTACGGGGCCTTCCCCGTAGACCCCTTTGATGCTCTTATTATTTTGTAGGAGCCCGAAGATCGTTGATTAGAGACACCTCGAAGAACGTGAAAATCACACCAAACGGAGACTGTTAGATCCAAAAAATGCTTCAACAGACATAAAGACTCATTTGGTTACCACTGGCTCCTTAAAGTCTTGAAGCCAAAAGCATGTGATGTGAAAAATGCATGCATGACCGAAGAGTACTGAATCAACTGATTGACACCCAAAGCTTCAATTTGCACGACACCTTGACAGGCAAAGGTTTCAAATGCACATGCATTTGGCTTCTTGGATTGACACCTTATTAATTCTTTGGATTTTGTGTAAAGGTCGGGAGCTAGTTGCTCTCCTATGAAAGAATTTTCTGTCTATGTATTTGTCTATTTGTCTCTCCGATAAGAATTGGCTGAGAGTCCAAGAGACCAAGTTGCTAGTGCCTTAAGAAAATTCCTAGCTCCCAACCTTGTGTAAATGTTGGGAACTAGTTGCTCTCCGATGAAAGAATTTTCTGTCCATGTATTTGTCTCTTTGTGTCTCCGATAAGAATTGGCTGAGAGTCCAAGAGACCAAGTTGCTAGTGCCTTCAGAAAATTCCTAGCTCCCAACCTTGTGTAAAGGTTGGGAGCTAGTTGCTCTCCAATGAAAGAATTTTCTGTTCATGTATTTGTCTTTTTGTGTCTCCGATAAGAATTGGCTGAGAATCCAAGAGACCAAATTGCTAGTGCCTTCAGAAAATTCCTAGCTCCCAACTTTGTGTAAAGGTTGGGAGCTAGTTGCTCTCCGATGAAAGAATTTTCTGTCCATCTATTTGTCTCTTTGTGTCTCCGATAAGAATTGGCTGAGAGTCCAAGAGACCAAGTTGCTAGTGCCTTCAGCAAATTCCTAGCTCCCGACCTTGTGTAAAGGTTGGGAGCTAGTTGCTCTCCGATGAAAGAATTTTCTGTCCATATATTTGTCACTTTGTGTCTCCGATAAGAATCGGTTGAGAGTCCAAGACACCAAGTTGCTAATGCCTTCAGAAAATTCCTAGCTTCCAACCTTGTGTAAAGGTTGGGAGCTAGTTGCTCTCCGATGAAAGAATTTTTTGTCCATATATTTGTCTATTTGTGTCTCCGATAAGAATTGGCTGAGAGTCCAAGAGACCAAATTGCTAGTGCCTTTAGAAAATTCCTAACTCCCAACCTTGTGTAAAGGTTGGGAGCTAGTTGCTCTCCGATGAAAGAATTTTCTGTCCATGTATTTGTCACTTTGTGTCTCCGATAAGAATTGGCTGAGAGTCCAAGAGACCAAGTTGTTAGTGCCTTCAGAAAATTCCTAGCTCCCAACCTTGTGTAAAGGTTGGGAGCTAGTTGCTCTCCGTTGAAAGAATTTTCTATCCATGTATTTGTCTCTTTGTGTCTCTGATAAGAATTGGCTGAGAGTCAAAGAAACCAAGTTGCTAGTGCCTTCTTGAAGGCAGAAAATTCCATAGGAATTTCATAGTAGCCGCGCGCCAGTTTTCAAACATTTCCAAATGCACAAGCAAAACAAGCCTAGATTGCGTCTTGATTTTTTGCACGGATTTTTCCATTGTTAATTAACTATTATTACGTCAAGATTGTAAATATCTTGACCAAAATCTTTGTTCTATATAATAACCGAGAGTCGCGTTGTGCTAAACACTTGAGAGAGGAAATGGTCACGGCTCTACTATCATTGCTGCAACAATCATGGCAACAGCTGCAAAAAGTACCCTTCAATCCACTCCTCTCGCTTGTTTTTCCCATCCCTTTTCTCTATGTTTTCAAGCGTATTACAAGTGGCAAACCCAATTTACCTCCATCCCCACCAAAGCAACCAATCATCGGCAACCTGCACCAGCCTGGCACACTCCCGCACCGTTCTCTTCGAGCCCTTTCTAACAAGTACGGCGCCCTCTAATGTTCTTATACATAGGCAGTGCTCCAACCCTTGTGGTGTCATACGCCGAAATGGCCAGAGAAATGATGAAGACACATGATATCATTTTCTCAAACCGGCCCCAAACCACAGCTGCCAAAATCTTAGTCTATGGATGCAAAGACGTAGGGTTCTCACCCTATGGTTAGTACTGGAGACAAGCAAGGAAAAGTTGTGTCCTCGAACTTTTGAGCATCAAAAGTGTGCAATCGTCCCAATATGTAATGGAAGAAGAAGTTGAAGAGTTGATCAACAAGATACGTGACACGTGTCTCAAAGGGGGTTCTGTTAATCTAAGCGAGATGTTCACTACAACCTAGAACATCATAGCCATCTAGATGTATACTTGGACGGAAGTTTGAAGAAGAAAATGGTAAGAGCAGGTTCGGAAAACTATCAATGAGAGCAATGGTGTTATTTGTAGCATTCTGTTTTGGAGATTTTCTCCCTTTCTTTTGGATGGCTTGATGTTCTTACGGGAGTAATTCCGAGCCTGAAAACTATGTCATTTGAGGGTTAAATTTTAAATGGAATTTATTATCTTGTTTTATGTTCGGAGATTTTAGAGTTACCGGTGGGTGTACTAAGATGAAAAAAATAATATATTGTTTCTATAAGATATTATATAAACATTTGTTATTGTTACAATATACTATGTTATGTATGAATCAATTTTTAAAAGTAATATTATATTTAATTTCACGTTTTCTCTATCCCGTATTTTACATATTAAAACACTCTTCTTAATCTTTCTTAATAAAACATATGTTCAGGGAATTAAAGATTCCATAAATTGACTTATTAAATCAAACTTGACATAATCATGATTTAGTGAAAGTGTAACTCCCCTGAAATTGATAAACTAGTAATTAACTTGGTACATTTTCCTGAACCTATTTACCAATTAAATATGACCCCGTTTGGTTTGCAGAATTGACCATTGGAATGGAATGATTGTTCCTATAGAATAGCTATTTTTTTGTTTGGTATGAGCCTATTCCTAATAATAGTTATTCTCGCAGGAATAACAATTCTCTTACAAAGAGGAATAGCTACTCCTTAAGAAATAGGCTGCATTTTTCAATATATATATATAAGGTTTTATGTTTTTTTTTTAAACAAAATGCAATCTATCTCTTAAGGACATAAGAGGCCAAGGGTGCTCACACCATGCCCGAAGCGCGTCGTGGTGGTCCCCCTAAGGCGTCGAGGGGTGGTGTGACCACCCCCTTAGATTTTTGAGGTGGCCTGGCCATCCCAGATTTGCTTCAAGGGTGGCTAGGTTGCACCACCCTAGAACGTCTTGTGGGTCCATCCCAAAAGTCAACAATATTTCGTCCCTTCCACATTTCTTTCACCATTCACATACCAAGACAGCCTAAATCTACTCATCACAAAGCCTAAGGCTTGATCTTTGTTCATAAGGTAAAGGTTTCCATCCTATGTTGCTTCTTGCCATACCGTTCAAATGGTCTATCTATCATTTGAACAATAAAGTTTTTCCTTTATTCACGTGGCTTTTTGCGCATACCGTTCGAATGATTCATCCCATCGTCAGAACTGTCTTGAATATATTTCACTAAGTTTTTTCCAAATCCATTTTTCCTAATTTATACCTAAATTATTGTTTCTTATTTATCTCTTAAGCCTTTGTTAGAATGAGGTAAAAAATGGTACCACTTCACAATAGGTGCCTAAGAGTTGTACTTTGTTTACTAGATACTTCAAGAAGTTGTCTTTTCGACCTGGGAAGGCAAAATAGTGTAAAGATGAAGACAAAAATATTCTTATCTTTTAAGAGAAGGACAACTATGTCCCAACATTTTGCCTAAATGGCTCATCGATCTCCATTTCATTAGATTCGACCCGAAGATCAGACATTGCCAAGTAGAGAATCTGGTGTGTGAAGGTGCACACAATTATTGTGTGATAACTCTTCTCAAACCATCAATGTCAACATCAAGACTCACCGCATTGATCAGCCACGGTGGAGATTCTAAGTTTCTAACTTCTTGGCTGATGTTTTTTGGTCTGTGCTACACCTAAACCACAGGCTTGAAAGCTTTTGCTATAGCCAACCGCCTAGAAAGTGAACCTTGGAAGCCATGCTCAAAGTAAAATACATCTCGAATTTCTATTATCATATTTTAGACTTGTAAAGAGTTTCAGTATACTTTAACCACAATATAAAATATTTCCCGAAGGCAGAGCATAAAAGGTTGAAAAAGTTTTGAAAAATATGGAACTTCCATCGATAAAATTTCATGAGCATAAAGCTTTTACAACATAAAGTATACAACTCTGAAAAATCATAGCCAAAAGCTATAAATGTTACAAAGTCATAAAAATAACTTCAAGCTTCTGCTAACCCATATACAATTACATTTAAAGAACAAATTTACTTCATGCAGACTAGATCTAGAATATGGGTAGCCCAAATACAAAATAAAAATAAAAAACAACTAGAAAAAAAAATCCAGCCGTGAGAGTTAAGCCCCCACACCAATCTACTTCATCCTCAACCCGAAGGCCAGTACAACAATCCTCAACCCGAAGGCCAAGACAAACAAAATAAAAAACAAAAAATAAAAACCCCACAAGCAGCAACGGATGAGCACGGGATCGTAGACATCCCTTCGGAAGACACGCCTTAGCCGAAGAAGACGATCAGATCTAAGGTTGAAGAGACTAGATCTAGATCTAAATCTAAATTTACAAACTAGATCGAAAGCAACTCGTTAGAAACAGAGACCGATGGAGTTTACAAAGAAGACACCGAGCAGAGCTACCGTGAAATGGGAGGATGGAAGATCTAGATCTAGAACTTCCCTCTTCTTGAAGTTCTTTTTGGTGTTGTCTAGAAGAAAAGAGAGAGGAATTCTAGAGAGAAGGCAGAGCCTCTCTTAAGTAAAATGATAGTATCTGACTGACTTTTTTCCTTGTGCATTTGCCACGGAAGAGTGTTTGGAATTGCGTTAAGAAACTGAAAAAGTACTTTTAATACATAAAAATATGTGCTAGGCAAAAATGGGTCTGTTTTGTAAAAAACTTAGAAGACTCCTCTTTGACTTTTTTGCTCTAAAAAGCTCAAAATTGTGTTTTGAGAAAAACTTGAAATTAGGTTTTTTTTCTAAAAAGTTATTTTTGACTTTTACTTCACAGAAAAGCTTTATTTCCTAACGCTATTTCTCACATAGGTTATTAGGCATCCCTACCTTCC
The DNA here is from genome assembly GCF_965113065.1 of Corylus avellana. Classification (NCBI taxonomy): domain Eukaryota; kingdom Viridiplantae; phylum Streptophyta; class Magnoliopsida; order Fagales; family Betulaceae; genus Corylus; species Corylus avellana. The sequence continues at coordinate 9,461,963 of NC_142491.1, forward strand.
ATCTAGAAGCTTCATGCAAACTCATCAAAAAGGAAATTATGTGCTAGAATGGCTAGGGTGCGTTTGATATTGTGATTCGCAAGATTATTCTGTTTTTTTAAGAAATATCACAAAATGTAAGGTGTTTGACATTGTGATTTAAAAAACACTTAATTTAAAATAGAAAATATATATATATATATATATAAGCAAGTTAGGAAGTGTTTATTTGAAAAAGTACGAATTTAAACCAAAATCATGATTTGATAAAAAAGTATTTTTTAACATGTTTTACCAAATATCTTTACTATTTTAAAAAGTTGCAATTTCAAAAACGCAATTTTTAAAATTATACTTATTAAAACGACAATCCCCAACGAACCCTAAGCAGAAATGCAAATAAGGTAATGGGCATCACGCCTCGCAACTTAACCCATTTGATGATCACATTAGGATGTGAACCTTTTGAAAGTCATTCTCAGAACGAAAATGTCAAATATATGTAATGTAGCACACCCAAATTCTATTGCCCGTGAGGCGGGGGATCTGCTCCAAGTGTACCGTAAGGCAAACACGACTGAGCAGACCCAGGATGCAATTACTCCTTCAACCCAACAGTGTAGATGGCAGAGGCCTTCTCCGAGTTTTTTATAAAGTCAATTGGGACGTGGCCATAGCGAAAAAGAGGAAATGTATGGGGGTGGGAGTAGTTATCCGTGACGACCAGGGTTATGTACGTGCAGCAAAATGCAAATCCATCACTGGTGTATACGATCTGGCTACAGCATAAGCAAGGGCAGCTCTCCATGCAGTGGAGTTGTGCCATGAACATGACATACAACTCGTTTTACAGACCCTCAGGACCTAGGAAGTGGGACACGTGATGCGGGAGGCAAACATGGCAGCTCACACCCTAGCTAAGGAAGTTTCCAAGACTCCCATTGACAGAGTTTAGAGCGTTTAGCTCTAGTTTTATAGAGCTTTGGCTCTCGTTTTTGTAGAGTTTTGACTCTCAATTATCTTTTTACTGAATGAAGATCAATTCTTTTTTTAAAAAAATAAATAAATAAATAAATAAAATGAAAAAACCAACTCACAGTATCGTAAAGTGCTTTTAAAAGTTGATTAAAGACTATGCTTGAAATTGTGTTTTGAGAAATAGATCAAACTTTTAAGTCAAAAAGCCTTTTTTTTTTTTGCAAAAACTTCATTTTTAAGTTTTTGTCAAATGCGTTTTGGCATTTTTTAGAGTAAAAAAGTTTTTTTTTTTTTTTTTTTTTTAAAAAAAAATAATAAAAAAAATAAAAAGCTTTTAGAATTTTTTACCAAATGCCAGCTTTGAATCAGGATCCCCTCAAATTCTTTTTAAATTTGAGATTCTCTTATTATTAAATCCTAGCCATGTTTTTCATCTAACAATTCACAATGTGTCAATTGTCACACAAAATAAAAGCTAAAGTTAATGAAAATTTATTTTGTGTAAATTTATTAAAGTCTCATTAACTTTAACATATATATATATATTTGAGGGGAAAATGAATGTTTTCATTAAACTGAAAAAAATGCTTCCGCCATTACAATATCCTCAACACAAGGGGGAGATGTTGTGAACCAAATATGATTAATCCCTTGAGAAACTGCCAACTTCGCAAGCCTATGCACTGCCTCATTTGCGGAACGCCGGACATGGCATATATCCCATGAGCAATACCCCTGTAATAATTCCTTAGTTTCAGCCAGAATAGGTCCATACTGGGCCGAGCTGCTTTCCTCTTTCTTAAACGCCTGCACCACCTCTAAGGAATCTCCCTCCAGGATAACCTTCGTGACTCCCACCTTGCCCATTAGTAATACAGCTTCCCTCAACGCCAGAGCTTCCGCCATCCCAGGGTCACACACAAATGCCTTTGTCATGCATTGTGTCGCCAACACACCCCCTTCTACATCTCGAACAATCACACCTATGCCCATCAGCTTTTTGCTTGCATCTATTGCCGCATCCCAATTAATCTTTGAGATCCCCCTAGGTGGAGGCTTCCATTTTTCCTCTGCCATTTCCCCGATCACTTGTGGCTCTCCTCGCAGAACTTGTGTTGCCTGCTTGTGAAAGTCCATCTAATCACGTGCGGCTTTGAGAACCAACTTCGGATGAGAGAACTTATCTTCAAAAACCCACTTATTTTGCCTCAGCCAAATCTGTCGGGCCACACATGCAACCAAGTCGAAATCATCTGCCGAGAGTCTTGCACTCAGTTTTTGGAGAATATTGCTGAATTCATCCTCTTCACTGCAACTTTTGTGTGTTCGTACATTACCCTCCAACCAGACATCATGTGCAGCTGGACAACTCCATAACACATGGCCCACTATCTCCACCTCCAAACGACAAACCGGACATAGAGGCTCAGTTATGATTCTGCATTTGAACAAATTTTCATTAGTAGGCAGGATATTATTGCAAGCTTGCCAGAGAAATAAAGAAATCACTCTTGGCCCCGAGATCCTCCATATTCGCTTCCAAAGAGGTGTCAAACTATCAACTCCCGAGCAGCTGCTTTCATTTTGAATGCATAACTCTTTGGCTAAATGATAAGCACTCTTTACAGTAAAAGTGCCTTTCTTGTTCATTGCCCAGACTATCCGATCTTGCTGAGTACGTGGGCAAAATGGCTATGCTACAAATCTGATTGACCTCTTCCTCCAAAAAGATCTCCTTAATGAGAGGGATATTCCACCACTGCACATCCAAATCAATTAAGTCACACACTCTTACATCATTTGGTAGAATTTTCACAGGGGATTGTATAGCATGAGTCATGGGAGAAAATAGCCATTTGTCTCCCCAAATTTTTATACTCCGCCCATTTCCCACACGCCACACCAATCCTTCTTTAAGCAGATTCTTCGCATGCCAAATGCTCCTCCAAGCATATGATGACTTCTTACTTAAAGGGGCTTCTAAAAAAGTGCCATTCAGATGATATTTCTCTTGTAAGATTCTAGCAACAAGAGAAGTGGGGTTCTGAGTGAGGCCCCATCCTTGCTTGGCAAGTAGAGCAAGGTTAAAACATTCTAAATCTCGGAAACCCATCCCTCCTTTCTTCTTTGCTTTGCCCATTTTTTCCCAACTCATCCACGCCACCTTCTTGTCATTTTCTTTATGCCCCCCACCAAAATTTTGACATCATTGAATTGATCTCATTGCATAGAGTTTTGGGAAGTAAGAAAACACTCATGGTGTATGTCGGAATCGCTTGCACCACCGCCTTCAATAAAATCTCTTTCCCTGCATGTGAAAGAAACTTCTCTTTCCAACCTTGCATTTTATCCCATATGCGCCCTTTATACTGGACAAGGAAGACACTTTAGAGCGACCTATAATCGCCGGCAGTCCCAAATACTTCTCATACCGTTGTGTGGAATTTATTCCCACAACCGACATAATTTGTGTTCGGATATCCATAGCAGCATTACGACTGAAGAAAAGGGATGTCTTACCCCTATTCAACTTCTGCCCCGAGGCTTGTTCATAATCATTTAAAACCTTTTGAATACAGTACCACTCCACCATATCCGCCTTGCAAAAGAGGAGAGTGTCTTCTGCAAAGAATAGATGATTTAATCTCGTTCCCCCACGTGTCAATGGCAATCCCGTAATTCCACCCGCTCGTTCCATTTTATTAATCCCTGTACTTAGCCCTTCCGCACATAATATAAAGAAATACGGTGAAAGCGGATCTCCTTACCTCAATCCAAGTGAAGGGATAATTTTCCCATAGGGCACTCCATTGATCAAAATAGAATACCGCACCGTTTTAACGCAAGTCATTAACAATTGTATCCACCTGGGGGCAAAACCAATCCGGCTCATTACTGTCTCTAAAAAATCCCACTCCACACGGTCATAGGCCTTGCTCATATCCAATTTTAGCGCCATAAAGCCCTCCTTTCCTTTCAAACGAGTATCCATAGTGTGTACAGCTTCACAAGCAATAATCACATTGTCCGTGATCAATCTTCCTGGGATGAAAGCACTCTGATTGGGAGATATAATGTCCCCCAGTACCTTCTTCATACGGTTGGCTAGCACCTTTGCAATAAGCTTATATGTGACGTTACATAAGCTAATTGGCCGAAAATCAGTGGTTAAGGAAGGATTCTTCATTTTGGGTATCAAGGCAATATAGGTTTCATTAATCTCATCAATAAAAATACCATCATTCAGAAATTCAAGCACAGCTGCACATACCTTTCGACGGACTGTACTCCATGACTTTTGATAAAAGCATGCTGCAAAGCCATTCGGACCCGAAGATTTCAAAGGACCCATTTGAGAGAGTGCAAAATTCACTTCTTCCGCCACAAAACGCCTCAAAAGCCACCGATTCATTTCAGGGGTAAAGCCCCTCCAAACATTCCGCTATTCCCCTGGGGCCATCAGATTGAAAAAGCTTTTGATAATAATTAATAAAAGCTTGCCCAATATCATCCAGTTGAGACCATTCTTGGCCCTCATCATCCCATACCCGTTGTATACAATTTATCCGTCGTCGGTGGCTTGCCCAAGCATGAAAAAAAAGGTGTATTTCTATCTCCTTTCTGATACCAGTGCTGCTTTGCTCTCTGTTTCCACTTTGTATCTTCATGTTCTAGAAGCAGCTCAATTTCCATCTGTAATTTATTAATCTCCTCTTGTTTCTCGGGCCTTTCTCCTTGTTGCAATAACGCCAGTTGATTAGTCTTCATTTCCACCTTTTTTGCTACGTTCCCATGCTTTTGGCGACTCCACTCCTTAAGTCGGGTTTGGCATTGCTCCAAACAATGTCGTACAGCCATCATACCGCCCCTCTCCATCACCAATTCTTCCCACACCTGTTTGATGATATTCCCACAGTCCGAATCCAACCACAACCTATCCTTAAATTTAAAACCCTTCCCACAATTTCGGCTTTGCAGTGGTTCCTTCTCCAACTGGATCAGAAGCGGATTATGATCTGAAGCTTGAGCAGCAAGAACAAAAACCGCTGCCCCTTCATGCCGTTCACACCATAGGCTATTAGCCACGGCTCTGTCTAGCCGCACTCGGGTCATTGTACCCATCTGTACGTTTGTTGGACCATGTGAAGCGCGGTCCAATGAAACCGAGATCACCCAGATGACATTTTTCCAAAGTTGAGCGAAAATCCGCCATAAGACCCTTTCGTCGCCTAGCTTCACCTGTTTTTTCTCCTTGATGAGTGATTTCATTGAAATCTCCTACACACATCCAAGTGTCCGGTAGGAAAGATTTTAGGTGCCGTAACAAAGCCCACGGCTCCTTCCATTTTGAACTGTCTGGATTGCCATAGAAACCGATTAGTTTCCATGAAAATCCATCCCCGTGCCTCTTCACAATGGCATTGATATGCCGTCGTGAATAGTTTTGTATTTCCAGTTCATTGTCTTCCTTCCATAGTAAGGCTATTACTCCACTCCTCCCTACCAGGTCAACAACAAATAAACCAGCGAAGCCAAGCTTCACCCGGATCCATTCCATTCTCTTCTTGCTACTTATTGTTTCCATTAGAAAAAATATTTTGGGTTTCTTTTGCCTAACCATTTGGTTAAGGTCACGAACTATCCGAGGGTTCCCAAGCCCTCGGCAGTTCCAACTAATAAGACTCATTGGATAAGGTGAGGCTATTCAACAGCTGCCGCCAATTCATTGAGACTTTTAGTCACTTTTTGGTCCTCAATCCTACTCTTCTTCCTTGTCACCGTCATTCCACAGGCCTGGTCATCCATAGTTCCTCTCCTCTTTTTCGCACCCTTATCATTCAGTTGAGTTGTTTCCAGTTGTTGTTCCTTCCCCCAGGCTTTACGCTTCCATTTCCTCACAGACCACCCCTCCAATCCTGCCTTATTTCCACTGCCATCATCTGTCACCATAGCAATAGTAGCTTCCCCAATACCCTCCACCTCCGGACTTGCATGCATCGTCGAAAAATTTTCCCCTACCAGATTCGGCTCTTTTGGCACGTGTTGTTTATCCCTTTCGCCTTGTATCTCTTCGTGAGTATGTGCGACGTCCGTAAAGTCCATCAAAATTTCCTGATGCATGGATGCATGCAGGTGAGAGCAACGGTCCCCTTTCATCGAAGCCACGTGCCCCTCTTCTTTATTGCTCCTGCTATGTGCCATCTTCCCTGGTGCCTGATTCCTTGCTAGCTCATGTAACGAATCTCCCAGCTGGTAGTCCAAAGAATCTGCTTGGTCATTATGGTTTTCCATGCTCCTCTCTTTATTTTGGTAAGATGCGCCTCCTTTGCTATGATTTCCAAATCCGTTCCAGCTACCACGGCTAGGGTTTCCGTTCTCATCAGAACTTTCCTTGCATGGGCTATCCGTTCTCCATGAGGCGCCGTCAAGTCGTCGGTCCATCCCCTGCCCAAATTCGCTTCCCAAATCTCCACCTTGTCTCCTCCGTGATTCCTCCGCCCTAAGCCATACTCCCCACGGCTTCGGTCCCCCACCTTCATGACACCTTTGAGATTTCTGAACCATGCAACCTTTCGTACCATGCAGTATTCTTCCACAATCAAAACAACAATAGGGAAGTCTCTCATACTTAAACGTCACCCAATAGTCCTTCCCCCTCAGGGATAGCACCCTTCCACGTTCCAAAGGGTTTTGTAAATCAATATTCACCCGGATTCGTAAGCATCTTCCCCAGCCACTGCCATCTCCTGCCATATCAACATCTTCTAGTGTGCCCAAGGAGTCACTGATCTTCATACCCACCCCTTTGTTCATGCATATTAACTGCATATCATGCACTTGAATCCAAAAAGGAGAATGAGTGAATTGCATCTGCGCCGAAGGAATACTCCCATCAAATTCATTTAATATTAGGATTTGTCTATCAAAGGACCATGGTCTCCCCTCCATGACCCTCCTTCTTGTCATCAACATCTTCAAATTCAAAAACCCATACGTTTTCCTGCACTTCACTAAATACCATAGGCCCCAAAGTCCGCCATATTCTTGAAAGCACACTTTTGAAAGCCTTTTTGTTTACTTTCCGTTCATCTCCAATTCTGCCCACTAAGCAGCGCTCACCCTTTTCACGATCTGCCCCTACTTCACCTTCAGAGATTTTGATTCCAACCTTTTCCCCTCCTATGAGAGAGATCCTTCCACACAGGGTTTCCAAATCATCCCCCATACCCACAGCCGCAAAACTGACCCATACCCTCAGTAGAGGACTATCCCCTTGACACTCGATATAAAACAAATCACACACATCTATCATGTGTCTTAGCTTTTATGCTTGAGGTAGACTAGAAGCAAAAAAGCTATTTTATTTTTAACATGACTAATTTTCGCTATTTTATTTCTAGTGTTATATTATGAAGTAGCGTGACTAACGTCATATGAAAAATTCATATATTTTTCACTTGCGACTTGTTAATAAGTCGGGGCATTGCAACTTGCACTTTCACTTTTTGTTGAAAATGTAACTGCAGTCATTGAAATGAAATTATCCTTATGTCCTTTGAAATTTGTGCTTTCATTTAAGGTATTGTGGCCTTTCAATAGGATTTTCACATGTTCATACGAACACCAACTTTTCAAGTTTGAATTATGTTTTATACGACTTTGTTGTTAATTCAATAATAACTTTTTTGAAGCTCACAACCCAAACCAAGAGACAATATTGCATTTTCCTTTCAAAAAAATTAAAAGAAGGCCACTTAACTTATGATCATTCTTACCCAATCAAAAGTTCCTCTTTTTTTTAAAAAAAAAAAAAAAAAAAAAAACAGCTTTCCATTTAAATAAACTATCCTAATGCAATGTCATCTGACATAGTTTTTTGTTTTTTCTTAAATAATGTGACATAGTATTTTGCATTCCTTTTAGTGTTGTATCACTACATTTTTTTTTTTTCCATCCTTGGTTAAGTTGATTTATACATTTCCTTTGGATGTCTCTTTATCACTTACAATTTTTTTTTTCTTAAATTATTTATTTCATGAGAGAATGTGCTTTTCAATGTAGTGGCTATGATTTATCAAAGCTTTATGCTATTTGATGTAAGGTCTTTATGCTCTTAATGTTTTTTCAATGAATGAATATGAAAGATTTCCCTAAAAAAAAAAAAAACTATTTGAAAACAAACCTTGATATCTTTGCAAAATGATATTACTTAACCCAAAAGGCACTTAATTAATAAACGGTAATTGTTTCAAAAGTTACAACTATTAAAAAAACACTTATTTGAATAAAATTACATTAAAAATAAGTAAATTTGATACAATATATAAGGGTTAAGCCATAATCATATTTTTTTATAGTCATCAAAATAAAAAAGTTTCTAAAGTGGAAGAAAATCCATGGCTTGCAAATGTATTATGAAACTTATGCTAGTGACGATGGAATTGCTTATCTTTCTTCTCAGTTCTCATAAAAGTGCAAGCTAATAACCTTGTCCATACCTCTTTTTCTCTCTCTCCACTACCCATCTTGTATCCTCTCTTCTCTGAAATTGACAAAGTCCAAGGAACAATACATACATGTTTTGCAAGTGAAATTGAAGATTGTGAAAAAATATGGCCACTTCATCTCTTGTCTAAGCATCAATTGTTTGGTTTTAATGATTGTGCTGCAGTTGGTCATTATAAATGCTGGGTGAATCAACATGCCGAGGAGAAGGTGACTTTATCACATATACTTTGTATGACTGCTTGCATAGTAGAACACAACAATGTTAGTAATTGGTTAGTAATTGTTTCGGCGAATGTTATGAAAAATATTTCAAGAAGCAGTTAGATGTCGTTTATACGCACAATTCTAAGCGAAGTGTCTAGTAAACATTTCTTAACCTCTCTCTCCTTCCATTTATTGGTCGTTAAATTAATTACCTACAACGCAAAAATGGAAACGATATTGTTGTTTCTTTCTTAAAATGCTTATCAATCTTCATATATACTACAAAAGAAGACATTTCAACTTTATATATTTCTAGGGAGAAAGTTTAAGCTTCATTCTCCTAACCATCTCTATATATATTTTTAAAAATCTACCATTGAATGTATAAGACCTACATGTAAACCTACAAATCCAATGATGATTTGTCTCTTTATTGTATGTTCTAATTATGATTTAGCTATTTCGTTTTTCATAATCGATACTAAAGCTCCTTGTCATCACATATTACATTTTAGTTTTCTCGTTAAAAGTAAATAAAAAGGGACACATCCAAGTCACATATATATATATCTTATTATACCAATCATTTAATACAACATCCTCAAGTAGTTTTAGCATGAATATAGAGAATCTTTTTCACAAAGATATGCAAATAGATGAAGAAACATCATACAAAGAAATGAAAATTTAAGAAATTATAGATGTAACACTTGAAAGGGACGGGTGAGATGATGATTACTTGATGGCTTTGGCCATCCAATAGCCATGCCTAGTGATAAAAGGGTAATAAGCTTTCTTTTTCTTTTTTTCTTTCTTTTTTTTTTTGCTTGTAATTTCTTCATTAAGAATAATTTTTATGTAATTGACCCTTTTACTTGACTCGATTCATGTTTTTCCATATTCTTCATTACTAAAGTTCTTTATTATGCTACATTTCAGACATAAAACATGTTATGGTTACAGATTCGTATTCAAGCTTCACAAAGAATGTGCGACAGAGTAAGACTTGCTGGATAGCAGTTCTCAATTGTACCTCATTTCAAATAATATTTTTTGAGTTGTGGAATAATGCTAATTAGGGATTTTCTACTACCTAATTTGATACCCTTTTTTTTTTTTTTCTTTTTCTTGTTCTTTTTTTTTTTTTTTTTTTGAGTTTTTAAGTTGAACCATTTTGGACCCAAAACTATGTCATTTGAGGGTTGAATTTTACATGGAATTTATTGATCTTGTTTTATGTTTGGAGATTTTAGAGTTATTGGCTGGTGTGCTGAGACAAATATATATATATATATATATATATATATATATATATATATATATTATTGTTACAATATATACTGTTATATATGAATCAATTTTTAAATGTAATATTATATTTAATTTAATGTTTTCTCTATCCCATATTTTTTACATACTAAAACACTATTCTTAATCTTTCTTAATAAAACATATGTTCAGGAAAAGATTTCATAAATCGACTTATTTAATCAAACTTGACATAATCCTGATTTGTGAGCATCCCTACCTGTGCTAGAATGGTTAACAAAAAGGAAAAATTCTGTGCTAGAATGGTTAGGCGGAAATGCAAATAAGGTAATGGACATCCTACCCCACGTTTCCACCAATGGGTAGATTGCCCTGCAACTTGACGCATTTGATGATCCTTACAATACATTAGGAAATGAACCTTTTGAAAGCCATTCTCAGAACAAAAACATGACTACTAGGCTTTGTGCATGAAAAAATATGTAAGCAAAAACAATATATCTTTATTAAAGGGGTTGGCCCAAGTGGTGAAGGCCTTGTTCTTGAGGGTTTTTTCCTTTCAAGATCTAAGGTTCAACATCTCATGGGTGCAAACAATCCCTTAGGGCGCTACCCCTTGATGAAAAGCCAGCAATTTAACTAGTTCCGTGTAGGCAAACTTCCGAAGGTGCAATGCACGAGACCGGGATTTATTCTGCGGGAGTGGTTCCGAAGGGCCCTGTCTTGGAGAGGTTTCCCGACATAAAAATAAAATAAAAAATAAAAAATAAAAAAATAAAAAAAAAGATCTCACTATTCACTGAGATCTAATCTATTCTACTTTGCATAGCCAATACAAAACCAACCACTTAGCATTGGCAATTTAAGATTATGACATTCCGTATAGGTCAAGAATTTCAAGCAAAATTCGTTTTACTGAAACGTAATCAAAGGGGAAAAATGGGCACCCCCTTTATCAAATCTTATGAAAGAATTTACTACAAACTAAAATGCTACAGAAGAAATTGCTAAGTTTATTTAGGCTCCCCATTTTTCACAAACATGATGAGCTATCCAATATAATCTCATAGATATAATGTTGTAGCATCTACTTATCAATAACACTTTTGTATGTGGATTATGTATCCATATCCATCAACACATAGGTAGAAAAACATACCAATGGAAGTTACAGCAAAAGTCAACAACAAAATTCAGTGGTGGTACTGATTAATGCAATTTTTATGACATCTTTTCATTGAATATGCCAATGCCATTACAGAGGTGAAGAAATGACAATGTTTCCTCCCCCAAAAAGTTGATAGATATAAAGTTATCTCCACCACATATAATTGTAAGTAGATGAACATCCCAAGTGTACTAGAAAGATAAAGCATATATTGATAAGAGACCAGGATGAAAAGAAGACTGTATGAAGAGACACGGACTTCATATCCACTTTGATAGAAATCTATATAGCAGCATAAGCTTATATATCACCTAAAATAGTTTCCACCTGTATGTAGCCCTCTTGATCTTTCAATTGATGCCATTTTCTGAAGCATAATCTGCTCTCTAAACTTGGCAATAAACTCACCAGCCTTCTTATCAACCTCATCAGAGTCTGGTCCTGCATCATTGACAGAGCCAGAGCCAGAGACATCATATGCCTCCGAGCTTACTTGAAAACTTCCAGCCTCATTATCTGAGTTTTCTTCAAACCCTACAGCTACATTCTCATGAAATTCTTCTTTTTCCTTTTTGTGATACTTTGAGAATGTTTCCTTTGGCATAGGAGAGAAATTATCAAGACTTTGCTTACTGGTGTCAATCATCAGACCATCAAGTCCAACTTTTGTTTTATCTGTCCTCCTATGTGCTTCTTTCAAATTTTCAAGTTTCTTTTTGCTCTTGTCATCAATTTGGTTTTGCAAAATCTCTTCATTTTTCATTGCTCCGGCTCCTGCAGTCAGTCCACTAGCTCTAATTGTTCTCACTGATTTTCCCTTTGTCGGAGCTTTTGTGAGGCTTGCCGGATTCATGTTCGATTTCAAAGAATCCGTCCCGTTATCTTCACCACCCAATGGATCCTCTCTTCTACCCTTACTCCATTCCTTTGACTCATTTTCAGAGTTTCTCGAGTCATCCTTTCTAGACATTGAACCAATACTATAATGCCGAGAATGCAATCCATTCAATGAAGCCTTGACATTTGTTGGTTTTGGTGGTGATGGTGAAGCCTCTGGAGAAGGCTTTCTCGAGGCATCCTTTCTAGACATTGAACCAAGACTATAATGCCGAGAATGCAATCCATTCAATGAAGCCTTGCCATTTGTTGGTTTTGGTGGTGATGGTGAAGCCTCAGGAGAAGGCCTTCTCGAGGCATCCTTTCTAGACATTGAACCAAGACTATAACGCCGAGAATGCAATCCATTCAATGAAGCCTTGCCATTTGTTGGTTTTGGTGGTGATGGTGAAGCCTCAGGAGAAGGCCTATGCAAACTCTTTTTTTCTCCCAAATCTTCCATACTCGAATTCAGTAAATCCGAGGAAATCGAGTTTGAGGGAGAGATTGAACTATTTTGGGATGAGAAAGATCCTGTGGACCTAAAAGACTGCGATTTGAGCGACTCAAATTGAGTTTCATCAACCGAGAGGGGCCTAAAATGTGAAGGGTGGCTAGCAGCCCCCTCTTTCTCTCTCATTTCCATCCTTACAGATCTCGAACGCCATGGAATTGGGGAAGCTGCAGAAGCTTCATTGAATTTCTGTTCCAAATTCATAGGATCTAAATCTCCAAAACCCCCAATTTTACTTCTATCAGAACTATTAGATGAACCCTTTGAACCTGAATTCCCAGACTCACTTCCATTAATAAACTCAGGATTGTTTAGCTTTCTCGCCGTCGATTTCAAGCTCCGAATGGGCAATCCCAACGGCTTATTATCGATTATAGATGCAGATTTACCCAATTCATCAAGACCATAATTTGGTTGAGCCAATACAACCATGGGTTCACCCTGAAAGTACTGAGAATTCCAACCATATGGGTTTTCAAAACCATTTTCAGGCATCGAAAATTGGGGTTTTTGCTGTTCCTCAACACCACTAGATTCAAAACAATCCTCACTCTCAACAAACTGAGTATTCCAACTATGAACGAGTCTCTTTTCATCAGACCCACATGGATTTTCGAACCCATCTTCGAAAATTGAAGAAACATTAAACATCCTAGACACATAAGACTGGGAAGTATCGAAACTCGAGTGAGTTTCTTCAATGTCCAAATCGACCTTTCTTCGACCAAACAAGCCATAAGACACAGCAATGCCGATGAAGAGAAGGTGAATAAGCTCCCAAAACTTGGCAACAATGGTTTGGCTGACAAATTCGGGAGCTTGTGAAGGGAACAGCGGGAGAACAACGAGAAAGAGCGCAAAGAAGAGAGATTTGCAGAGGAAGTTGGTGAAGGACTTACCTTGGCATTTGGGTTTTGGTTGAATTGATGAGTTCCGCTCTGAAAATGGGAAGTGGGTCTTGGTGTAAGGGCTCGAATCCGCCATTTGAGAACAGTGAGGTTCCCGTGAACTTTGGGTTTGGTGAAATGGGGATGATGAAGAAAGGAAGACTTTGTTGGTAAGCAAAAGTATATACAGAGAGAGAGAGAGGAAAAAGTGTGTGAGGAGGCAGCAGAATTCAAAAAGTATCATTATTGTGACCGTTCAATTTGAATGACGGAATTGACCTTGTTCTTTTATATGACTATATGAGCAAGGCTGTTGTCGTTTTGCCTTCCAAAATGCTGTTGTCGTTTTGTCTTTCCAAATTCTATAAACTTGTGTCTACCGACCATAATAAATGTAATAGAAAGTTTTTTTTTTCTGGTTTAGATTCAATTGGAAAAAATCATATTTAGCCCTAGCTTTTTGTCTGATATGAATTAAATTCTTTGGTTTTTAATTTCAAAAACATGGTCCTTAGATTTTATTCCTATTTTAAAAAGGTCATTCGGTCACTTTTTCGTCAAAATGAATGATTTATCATATGTCATGTGTGTCTCAATAAAATTAACACACTAGCATTCATATTTCATGTCATATCATTAAGCGACAAGTTATTTATAGGAAAAAAAAAAAAAACCCAACTCCAGGAACAAAATAATATCTTTAGGATCATATTCTTCTAAATTTGTAATGTTAGAGGAAAAACTGTTAACTTTGACACTGAAATTGACCTCAACGTGTCAAATGATATACATGTGATAGATAGAAAACTATTAACTTTGACAGTAAAGTGATAGAGTAGCAGTAGCCAATTTAAAACTTGGGAAAAACTTAAGGACTTTATTCTTAAAATTGAAAACTAAATGACTAAATTCAAATTAGATGAAAACTTTGGGACTAAATACAATTTTTTTCTCTCTAAATTTTATGAATTTAATGATGTATATATTGTAGCGTTATTCAAAAAACTTGGATTTAGTTATAATTGGAATCGGACCCATTAAGATTAGGATATACAATTTTTTATGTCTGTTATGAGACACATGTTCCAATTCTAACGTTTCTATTTTAACAACAACAACAACAACAACAACAAAAAAAAACCCAGTTAAACCCTAACAAATAATTCTCTAGAGGATGAAAAAGAAATAGAATAGACAAACACAAATACATGTTATAGGGACAACCTTTGCTCCAATGAGTGCAAGTCCAATGAAATCAGGAGGCACCTATAGGCTTAGAGTATATTGGGGTTACAAAGGTTTCTGTTTTTCTAACCCTATATTGGGGTGAAAAAGACTTTGGGTTGGGTTACAAAGCTTATAGGCTTAGAGCATTCATGTTTGGTTGGGCAAAAGTTATTTCAGCCAGAGGGAATGTAAATTTGGATGAAAATATAGTTGTATTTTTTTTAGTAATTTTAGTTCAAAAATTGGTGAGTTGTAGCCTCCAGTAGTGCTCGCTCACCAAATAAATAAATAACTCTTTACTCATGATAAGATACATACCTAACTTTAGATTACTTTTTAGATTACTTGCTTTGCAAAAAGAAAGAATATTTAAATATAATCGTAAAAGGGGAAATATTTATTTACATTCTGACGTTCATCTCCACCGATTTGGCATGCTCCATTAACCATTAATTGAAAAAAAAAAAAAAAAATCCACAATGAATGGAGTATGCCAACTCAACAAAAATGTACATAAGATGAACGCTAGAATGCAGAAAATACAATTTCTTAGTAAAAGTTTATAATCAAAAGAAAAGTGTTACGTATTCATCTCTTGTCCATCATTTTAAAAAAATAAAAAATAAAAAACAAAAAATCATCATTGAATCAATGGGACCTACATGTGGTCCCACGTATTCAATAATAGATTTGCTTATCTCTTGTGTAAATGACAAGATATGAAAACCAAACATTTCTCATAATTAAAATAAAGAATAAAATATAAATGTTTTTAAAAGGTTGGTAATTAAAATTAAACAAATATATATAAGAAAACTAGCTAGAATGTAAATGCTCTTCCAAGTCTAATGCAAAAGATAAAAGGCATCATTATCATGGCCACTAAATCCAGCGCAATTTGCGTCGCATGATTAACACAAAAAGTCATAGAACCAAACGACAATTCCCATGAGGAGGCATTGAGGTTATTTATACATGCATTGTTTTTCTTTCCTGACAGATCTTCTCACAAAAAAAACTAGTTTTTCATGACATATAACGCTTCATACTAACTTTTGATTGTAAACATTTTGAAATTGAGAGTAACTTCAGTTAATCATGAAGTAAATTGAGCGTTTTACACTTCAAATAGGAAGTAAATAGGGTAAAATTTACATACCCTCCTCAAACTACCACCCAATTGACAATGTCCTCCCCAAACTTTCAATTGCGACAATGTACCTCCCAAACAACCAAAATATTGTCAATATCCCCCCAAAGCTAACAAAAAGATCAAAATGCCCTTATATATTTATCAATATGACAAAAATACCCCTAAAATTCAAAAAAAAAAACGAAAATTTTAATTTTTAAACGATTTTTTTAAAACCGAAATTTTTATTTTTATTTTTTTAAAATCAATTTTTATTTTTTTAAAATATGTTTTAAAAAACGAAAATTTTAAATTTTTTAAACGAAAATATTTTAATTTTTTTAAAAACGGAAATTTTTATTTAAAAATTATAAAAGAAAACATTTTTTTTTAACAACAAAAAAACAAACGAAAAATTTTCAATTTTTTTATAAAAAAAAAAAAATCGAAATTTTTTATTTATTTTAGGTTTTTCCAGAAATTTTAGTATTTTTTTTAAAAAAAATTTACTAAGGGTAGTTTCGTCAATGAGAGAGACATTGACAATGTTTTGGTAATTTGGGAGGTACATTGTCGCAATTTAAAGTTTGGGGGACATTGTCAATTGGGTGGTAGTTTGAGGGGGGTATGTGGACTTTCCCCAAGTAAATATCTCAGTTTGAAATATTAAAAATTAATATGATTTTTATATCAAATAATTTTATTTTTCTTGATAAAATACATAAAACTACTGGATTTACTGTCTTGTTTTAGTTTGAAGACTCTGATGTTGAAGATTTGGAGGTGGGCGGGGTTCGAGCCCAATGGCCCATCCAATAAAACGACTGACAACTGGCGTATTTTTGTGACTTGGGGCATGGTACATTGATCGAAATATAAGCCCAAAATATTGATCTTATTCGAGCCCAATAGCCCATCTAATAAAGCGACACCGTCTAGTGAGCTGGTGAATCATGAACTACTTTCTCGGGAAAATATTTTCTCATTGCTTGGCCTGCTGAGAAAAAACCCAGAGAGAGAGAGAGAGAGAATGGCAGCAACAGGGGGATTTGTGGAAGCAGACAATGCGGAGGCCATAATCACCAGAATCGAGCACAAGTCTCGAAAGATCGAGAGCCTACTCAAACAGTAACAATTTTTCATCCAACTTTTTTGCTGGATTTGCAGTAAAACCCACTCATTTCTTCGTTTCTACACCGTAAGACCCCACAAAATTTTTATTTTTTCTGGTCCGTACAGGTTGAAGCCAGTTGAAGCTCTGAAAACTGCCCTCGAAGGCTCGCCTCCAATGACCCGAGACGAACGTTGCAAGGTTGTGCTCTGTCTCTCTCTCTCTCTCTCTTTCTCTCTAATTAGGTTTTTTCTTTTTCTTTTTTGATTTTTACCATGTTCGGTTCCCGAGAAAATGGTGGAAAGAAAATAAAATGAAGTTTGAATTTGAGGGTCAATGTCTGTGGTTTCTGTAAACAATAGAAAACTCAGTTGTATCGCGCGAAATAGTGTTGTCAGGCTGAATTCACTCTGTAAAAGTTTCACGATCATAAATTCTTTTTTTTTTCCTGCCTTTTCTCGGTAAACAAACGGACATTTTCCGTTGTTTCGCCAAGTTCATGGGCGGAGTTTGGAAAATATAAGCTTCGGAGTTCAATTTGGGTTCTTTTGCCTACATTTTATTGGCAATTAAACGCGAGATATTCTGGTTGTTGTGTTTTATGTTTTAGTTGATTTAACCTGTTGTGGAAATGAGGAGAGTTTGATGTGATCTAGGGGTTATGCAGTCGGCGAATTGGATAGTGGTGCATAGAGCTCTAATGGCTATAAAGGATGTGGATGGAATGCTTTCTTCTTTGGATCCTGAGTACCATGATATCCTCATGAAGTGAGTCCTCAAATAGTAATTTTCTTTCTTTGTCAATAACATGTGAATTTGGTCCAAAATTGCTTTTCAAATTTTTTGTGTGCTTTATATATATATAAGTAGTCTCAAATTCTTCTGTCAAGTGGAATTAATTCTACAATTTAATCATACCGATTATGTTAGATTATGAACTTTTAGGAGTTGGAAATTATGTTAGATTAATTTCCTTCATTTTTCCACATAGCCCTTGAGAAGCTATTGAGAAGTACGTAAAGTTCTTCATTTTCCTTTTACTTGGCCTGACTTTCCCTAGTATTTTTTATGCATTTGGAAAATCAACTCAAAAAAATACCATAATATAGTGGAATGTAGGTAATAAATGTGTATATAGTATAACAGACCTTTGAACTATCCTAGATTTTCCCTTGTGTTGATGAGTGGACTCATCATGTACAACCAACTAGGCGAATATAACAAGCAGAATGAAAAATATCAGCTTTAAATGAAGTGGTTATACTATACTTGGAGCATAGGTATCTAATTGGTATCTGGTGTGACACATAAAACTTACCAAAACAAGCGTTATACAGAACAAAAGGCTATCTGATAAACTACATTTGCTTCCAGCATAACAAACGAGGATCAAGCTAAAACAACAAGATCAGATAAATCTGTCCTGGTATATTACTCCTTCGTTATATTTTTTAAAGTCAATTCTGTAGCTATAAAAGGCCTAAATACGCATATACTTAGAGTGAAAAATTTGAGAGTTCTATTCCAGTTTAAGTAGTGAACTTTGCAAACCCAGGTATGACGCCAGGACAGATTTGAGAAACCTGTCCATCTGTGCTTCAGGATAGGAACTGTTATGATGATGAAAAGATTCAGGTTTGTGAATTGAATTAGGGTTTGAAAAGATTGTATCTTGGTGGTTATGAAGTTGCAAGTATTGAGAACTAGGGTGCAGGATATTTTGATTTGGCACCGGGTATCCGGAGCTTAGCTCCGACTAATCCCGGGGGTGCACAAGCCCTTGGCAAGGAGTTTCCTGCAAATGCACCTCGGTTAATTTAAGGGGCAAACCCCTAGTCCGATGACCCCAAGAAGCAGTTTGCACTCAGTGGGTTTCAAACCTAAAACCTTGAGGAGCATACTCAACTAGGGTGCAGAATATTCTGGAGAGCAGCTAAGATAGGTCTTTAGAGCTGGATGTAGGGTTGTTTGATGACTATTGCTTAGAGAGGCTGTTTGATGGCTACCAGTCAGTGGAAAATATATGCAATAGTGAAGTTGCAAAGTAGCAATATAGCAACAGATGATCAATGGATTCAATAGTGACTTACACAAGTAACACTGTGTACAAGGATTTAAAAAAAATAAAAATAAATAAAAAAGGACTCTTTTAGGGACTTTACCACACTAAATACTCTTCCAAGGAAATTACCCCCTAATATAACCTCTGAAGCTTCATAATAACAGCAAACACTGAACTTCCATTTCCTTTCAATTTCCATCATGTACAATCAATTCCACTAGCAACGAGAATATTAGGCACAATGAATCCATAAGAGTTCTGACTCTAAATCATGAAAAGCTCGAACAACTCTTAGATTCTAGAAAGAGGGCCCCATTATTCCCCCGGGATTCAAATAAGAGCACATAGATTCATCTTCGTACTCAACTACCAAAGCCAGGAAACAATTTTCCTTCTTTCTTTATCTCTGATTTAGCTCCCTTTGGGACATTGCAAATCTCCTTATTTGAATGCTTTAGCTTGCTTTTAATTTGGTTGGGAATTATTCAAGTATCCATCCATCTGCTTTGGTTTATACCCAAAGTGAGAATGATTTAATCAGCATTTATCCAAATGTAATTTTTTGACTGAAAAACCACTAGACTCCACTGATGTAAGCTACAGTAATGTGGGCTAAATCACAAAGGAATTGGCCTCTGGAGCCAACCGAATGAACTTGACATAATCTAAAATAAATGGGGAATGGTTGTTAGTCAGGACAGTATCAGCTTGGGGATCATGAGTTTAACTTAGGCATCCTTTTTTGTTTTTCTCACCCTACTTGTATAAACGAATGCTTTCTAAGTTAGAAGCCAATTGAGGCCACTGCAGTTCCATTTATCTTTAAGAGGGATTAATTTGGATGCATTAAAGTATGTTAAAACTCCTTGAACAAACTCATGTTGAATAACTTAGGGTTTGTCTGGTTTTGCTGTTTCAAAACGTGCGATATAGAAAATAGAGATTTCAAAATGTTTGCGATTTGAAAATCATAATTTGGCTTTTAAAATCATGCATTTTTTAAGTACACTCCCTTGCTTGCCATTTGAAAATGTAGTTTTTTTTTTTTTTTCACATTTTCAAACTGTAATTTCTTAAAAACGCATTCCCCAAACGAGACATCTATTAAGATGTTTGTTAAAATTGTTGGCAGGTACTTGTATAGAGGGTTGTCCACTGGAGATCGTCCCACATGTGATCAGTGCCTTCGGATCCATGAAAAGCTGACAGAAAAAGCTGGTTTGGGATGCATACTACGTTCCCTTGCTGACACAGTGAATACGGTTTAATTTCTCCACACCTTCCATCAAAAACGACAACATCTTGAAGAACTTGTTTATTATTATTTGTTGTTATCCTCTCACACATATATGTCAAAACTGCAGCTCATAATGCTCTGTGTCGTTACTTGTAAGAACATAAATTTATGTGTAGAATAATTCTTCTATCTTTGTGACACATCAATTTTTCGTTTGTTTTATTTTATGATGTGTCCTTGCCTTTTCCATTCCTCCTGTCTTTTTTTTTTTTGTTTTTCTGTTATTTCTTTGCAACTTTGGTTCTGGTGTTTTTGGCTGGTGCTGTTTCCCATAAATTTACATCATATCGGTTTGAATTAAGATCCTAATATCGGATGCAATATCTTTTATTTGGACCGTTGATTTAAAATGAATGGCTCATATTGTGTTGAATATTAAAAGAAAATTGCTTTGTGGGTGGTCGAATTACCTCCTTTAGCTGATAAGAAGTATTGGATATTGTACAGGTCCTAAGGATTTCTTCATTATACATGAATTCAGGATGTGAATCATTAATTTTTGAAAATTTGTGAAAATTTGATTATTTGTTGGACAAAATTCTCGAGAATTATTACAATTTTCATGCATATCCCAATGCTCATGAAATGAAGAATTTAAACTTGAAGGTAGGAATGCTATTTATGAAAATTATTAATGAAGCTTACAAATTCAACTTTTCACTGAGAAAGTAACTAGATGAAGTTAATTGTGAATGAAGATTTATGTTTTACACAATAGTATATTTATCAATGTTCAAGGGTTTTTTAATCATTTAAAAGATTATGCCTAATGGTCTGGTTAATAATTTTATAGCTATTAAATGATTATTTGAAACAATTAAAGTTTAAAAATTTTAAATAAAATATTTTATAAATTACGCAACAAACCCAAATCCAAATTTATACTTGAACAATAAAAAAGAAAAAAAAAATTACTTATTTAGTTCCTAGGGTTTTAAGTTGTACCAAACTCATTCATAGAGGAACCGAAGTAACTTAAATGTCTAAAATGGTCCGTGTTGTCACCATTCCGTTTGATAGAAATTTAAATGTACACTTGGATTCATGTCACAACCAATCGCAGGTTGATATATTGTAATTGATATAAGAAGTCACTTAAAATACGTCACATCAACCTGTACAAAATAAGTATGAAAAATAGCATTACTTTCTATGAATACCATCTTGGTCATCAAAATTGTGCTAAGAAGTTCATTGGGGCTTATAATGGCAAAAAAAAAACTTTTAAGAGTTTGTCATTTGAAAATTTATGATGCAATTAAGTTCTTTATGTAGGTAAACATGAAGAAAGTAACATACTTATCTTTCTATAGGTAGATCAGTGACTAATTACAAGCACCGATCAAGAGTGGGAATGGAATATAATAATAGGATAAATAAAGTAATATAGGTCAGATGCATATATTTTTCAAGACTGAAATTGATAGGAGGTATTCTTTGATAGTGGGTTATTGTCAAATGTTCTAAATGACCCTTTTATAGTTAAATAAAATGGGCTATTTTCCTCCTCCAACAGACACTTCAAAATAAAAGTTACCAAAAGTTCAAATATGAAAGTTTATTGTAGGACCTTGTAAGCATTTTTTGTTTCTCCCTCCTCTCTCGCTCTTGTTCAAAGTAAGGATAAAAACCAAGATTTAAAGAAAGTAGAGAGCTAGATAGATGTTTCTATTCGAGATTTTAGTAAAAAAACTAGTAGCTAAAATACAAAAAAAAATTGTATTTTGAGTAGCTAAAATGACTATCATTGTTAAGTGATGTGTCACCATCTCGTGTTGAGGACACATCTTCTAAAATAATAAATCTCATAGAATAATGATGTCACTTTAGGAAAATTTGATAAGTGTAACATTTTCCTAAAAAAAAAAGTTCATATTAATGGGAACCGTGATTTCTGATGAGTTAGTTGTGAATTGAAATGACTAATTAGAGTTAATTTTGTTGACTTGAATCGATGAATGTTGAAGTTGCAATATAATGCGAGAGGGATTATTAGTGAATAATAGTGATATACAAGCACATTTTATTAGAATATATATGTATATCGCTTTATTTCAAAAAGAAATGGAAATTGTTTTATTAAAAATAGGAAAAAATACATTTTACTCCCTGAACTATCTACCCATTTACACTCTGACTTCCAATGTTTAAAAAGTGACACTTGACCCCCCTCCAAACTTTCAAATTATTGCAATTCGACTATTCTAACTTTTTTTTTTTTTTTCCAAAATGCCCACATCCTAAGTTAAAAAAATAAAAAATAAAAATGAAAGGGGTGTCCGGTCTAGGGTGGCCGAACCACCCTTAGGCCCAACTGGGGTGGCCAGCCACCCCTTAATTTTTATTTTTATTTTTTTAAAAAAAATTAATATATATATATATATATATATATATATTAACTTTGGATGGAGGCACTTTGAAAAAAAAACAAAACAAAAAAGTAAGTTAGAAAGATCGAATTGCAACAATTTGGAAGTTTGAGGGGAGAGAGGAGGGGTTCAAGTGTTACTTTTTAAACATTGGAGGTCAAAGTGCAAATAGGTAGATAGTTAGGGGGTAAAATAATTTTTCCCCTTAAAAAAAATTGTTACCTGTCTACATAAAAAATCACATATTTAGATAAACATTCCGAAGAAATTATGTAGAAAGTTATTCTTTGGTTTTGGATATAGAACATTTAGTAAGAAAAGAATCCTCGCCACTTTGAAGATTGCAAGACCCCTATGCTTTCTGTAAAATCTACTTTTTGTGAGATTCGTCTTTAACTACACTGTAAAATCTGTGTTCTTTCTTTCTTCTTTTTTAATCTTTTAAACCTTGTAGACTTTGTAGATTTTATAAAACAAACATTTATATATAATTGTGACCAAAAATAAAATAAAAAATGCATTACATAGGTTACATGTTGGTTTGAAACTAAAGAGAAGCTGACCTTCTAAAGGGTTCGTTTAGATTTGTGGTTTCAAAACGTGCGACTTTTAAAAACGCAATCAAGCGTTTGATAAAATCAAAATCTTGCCTTTAAAATTATGGGTTTTAATTTGACTGCAGTTTGAAAAGGTAGTTTTTTAAAAAAAAAAAAAAAAAAAAAAAAAAAAAAAAAACATTTTAAAATCGCAATTTTTAAAAAAATATACTCCTAATCGCACTTTTGACTTGCGAAACCCTAAGGACAAATAGGCATTTAGATGGTCCTATAACTTTTTATCCCCATTAAATAAATTGGACTTTAGATGATATTGTCCAACTTTTGGTAGCCATTGATAGTGGTTATTGGAACAGTTAGATTCTGTGTTGTCACTAATTCATGCTCAAGGAATTAGCATAAAGTAGTCAATCCCTAAATTCTATAGCTCAAAAAAAAAAACAAAAAAAAATGGCATTATTCTATAGTTGTTGGGGTTGACAAGGAATAGCAGGAATCAAATCATCCAATCAAACCCTAATTGACAACCATTTACACACAATATGCCCTCCATCAATTTGTCAACAAAACTTATGTCAAGTTGTCCCATTCTCCTTTAGCACATAATTCTACATTTTCTATTAATCTTGCAATAGTAATGTTATTTAATAGATTGTTAAATTTTTGTCATACAATTTGATGATATGACAGTAAAATTTAATTATTAAATCAATACTCGTAAAACAAAATTCAAATACTGATTTTCTCTGCCACATCATTCATGTCGTATAACAGTCTACTAAAGAGCAATGCTAAAGGAAAGACTTATGTCCCCCTTTCTGTCCCTCTTAAAGTAATGACTTAAAATTACAATTAGATTATAATTCAATAATAATTCATTTCAAATCTAAAAGTAATTTTAAAAGTCACATCACTTTTGAAAAAACAAAAGTCTTTCTTTTGACATTACTCGTCTACTAAATTACATTGCTCAAATAGACTATGATTTTTCTTTATTATCAAAATAAAGTTAAAAAATAAAAAATAAAAACAACATTTATCTCTTCCATTTCTTGTATTAGTCTTAAATTTTGTACTTTTTTTTTTTTTCCTTCAAAATTGAATCCATGGTTTGTTGATCCACTTTAATATATTTCAGAAAAATGTGTTTATTTAATTAAAATATATGTTATTTGTAAATTTTCATGATCATGGGAAAACGGAAGTAATCAAAAGAGACTTTAGATTCCTCTTTATTGTAGTTCAAGTCATCCAACTTGCCTCTTTCTTGTCCACTGCATACAACCCTTTTTTTTTTTTTTTCTCTATCTAGTCTTGACTTCATATCCAACTCTATCTAAGACTTGACTCAAGAAAACAGATATCCCAAGCCTTAATTGACTTATAAAATCATCTCCTAACAACCATTATATCCCATTTCATCCTAATTCCCACAATGCCCTTACTCGAACCCACAATTACGACCGCGGAGCTGGGGCATCAAACGATCGATGGTGGATCGGTAACGTCGCCCACGGGTTGATGGGTACGGGCCGTTGGACATTGGGGACCATCGGGTGGCGGATTGAGCCAGTTGGAGCGACCGCAGAGGAAGTGGCGGCAGAGGACGAGGAGGAGGATGAGACGGCCACACGCTCGCACGAAGGGCACATGGTGAGCGTGGTGGGAGGGTTCATGTGCATGTAGAGCTGTGGTGAGAGCTTCAGTGCTCTAAGCTCCTGCACCTCCTTCTGCAGCCGCCTGTTCTCGTCTGTTAGGTTCTCACAACACCTCTTCAAGTACTCACAATCCACCTCCGTTTGCTTCAACTTGGTCCTGCATCAATTTCACATAAAAAAGAATTGAGTGAATGTTGAAACTACAGCAAGAAAGACTTGTTATGTTATGACATCCGAGACCATTTTCACTTGAGAAAAGCCAGATCGGAAGAAGCTCGCCCAACCCCGTTAGAGCAAAACTCTACTCTTATCGAAGTGTGTTGTATATCTCCCTAGGTTTTTGACCTAAAAAAATAAGACCCACGCTTTCACCCACGTGGGTTGTACAAATCTAACAGTTGATTTTAATAAAAATTGAATGAAAAAAGAACAGGAAAATGAAGTTTAGACTTTGTCATAGTAGATTATTATACGACAAGAAAATGAAGTTTAGACTTTGTCATAGTAGATTATTATACGACAAGAAAATGAAGTTTAGACTTGTCACAGTAGATTATTATACGGCTGCTATACAAATGAGACGATACATCAAAGAAAATCGATCCTAAATTTTTTTGTTTTACAAGCTCTTACTGATTTAAAGGTAGATATCTCAGTTATATAGCAGTCGTACAACAGTCTACAAAATAGACTTATTCTTTGACCTATTACCCGGTAGGTAACATTGTGGGAGTAACGGACCCAAAGAGATCCAATACAAATCCACCATTAATTCTGTGAGAGTTATTGCTGGAGTTATTCATTGCTACAACCAACAGTTTAAAAGAAATGCCATTGATGAAAACAGCCAAAATTTGGAAGTATCCCATTGAATGCTCACACATGAAACTTATGAAAGTAAAAGGGCAGTGTGTTACAAACACTGGCTCTTTTTATTTAGATTAAAAAGACCATAACATCCTTTATGCAGGACATTTAATGAGAGCACCTAAATGCCCTTGCATGAAATACCAACAATACCATTGATTCAGTAGAGAATTTTCTCACCTTGCCCTTCTGTTCTGGAACCACACCTCCACTTGTCTCGGGCTCAGGTTCAGCTGCTTTGCCAACGCCAGCTTTTGCTTCTGAAAAACACGTCCACACCACAAACCCATGTTCAGATTTCACCCTTTTCTCACCAACAAATAACCAAATTGCCACCCCCCAATGAGTCCATGACTCAACCCATCAAAAATCAATAAGAAAAATTCTATTATGCATATTGCTATACGATTATCATACCACCACAAACACACACATATATATATATATATATAAAAGACAGTCTACTAAACAATATTATTAAAAACACCCTTACATGACACAAAATTAACCAAAACGCCACTCACCGGGTTGAGAGTATTGTGCTCCTTAAAGGTCTCCTCCAGCACCAGAGACTGCTCCTTGGACAGCCGGAGCTTCTTCCGGCAAGCGTCGCCGCCGCCGCCATCTTCGTCGTCGCTGCCGCGAGAGCACGAGGTCCTCTCGGCGTCGTTCTCGTCGCCGTTTGCATCTCTCTCGCTCCTCTTCCCGCTCAAGCTCGAAACCGTGCTGTTCGGTGAAGAAACCCCATTTTCATCCTCGCAATCCGCCATCGACGGCAGCCGGTTCACGTCCACTCCTCCCAGCAACGGCCTCGCATCTGGGTTTCGATCTGCAAACGTCTTTCCACGTGAGTTTCGAAGAAATCTTTCCGATTAAGTTTACGTGGAAGGGTGGTTGCCCATGAGAATGGCAGTATTGTAATTAAAGACATGATAATGGTCGTGTTGGAGCACAGAAGTTATCCAAATTTTCCCAATAAGTTAACAGGGAAATCATTTTGAACATTCTCTTACAAAAACAAACGCAAATATATTGTAATGAAAATATATGCAGAAGATGATAAAAGGGATTCTAATAGAACGGATCTGAAAGCAGATTCTGAACTTTGAAAGGGAAAAATAAAAACCATAAGAACAAAAAACAGAAAGATTACCAGGAAACTGAAACATCTCATTCCAAGGAGAACTCTTCTTGTCATGATTTTGCACCATCTGTGAAGGCGGCTGCTTGTTTTGCATGGGATTCATTTTCACAGAAGTCTGCAGATTCCCACCACATCCCAAGCTCAAGCTCAACCCCAGCCCAAGCCCAAGCCCCAACCCATCATCTTTCTCCCCCATTTCTCTCTTCCTCCTCCTTCCACCAATAAAAAAAAAAAATACCCAACAAAACCCACCAAGCTTCTCTGTTTTGTCTTTCAAATATCTGGTCTGATTCCCAGAGCGTTTGGATTCAGAGAAAGCAAAACGGAAAAGAAGGCTAGAAAATGACTCAAGCTTTGGCAGCTGTGGTGTCACAACCTTTTTCTTTTTGCAGTACAGTGGAAAGGATGGATGGGACTATATATAGATATATATACACACATATATATAGAGAGAGAACGAAGGGGTATAGATTTAATGATGACTTCTGTCAGAGAGGCTATTGGCTCAATCATGATATAATTGGCTTTGCTCTCCTCTTGGCTTGCTGGCTTTTTGGCTTTGACACAATCCCCGGGTTCAACTTTCTAGACCATGATTAAACCCCTAATTTAACCATGGTTAAATATAGCTTTCGTAACTGAGAGTTCCTTTTATTGTCAAGTTTTTTTCTTTTTTCACCACGGTCTGGGGTTTTTATTACCAATCTGTCTACAAAAGCGACTTTCTCGCCGTTGACCGTTGACCGGGAAGACCAAGCTGGTGCGCAACGGGCCTGCGCGTTTGCCCCACGCTCGCTAAAAAAAAAAATCATGATCTCATCATGATGGCGGAGATTTCATGTGCGCCCGAGAGCGAGAGAGCGAGCATCCATCATCCATCATCATCATTAGCGTGGGGCCCATGACATGGGCTTTTGACCAGCATGCCAGCATCAAATCAACGAGTGTCATTCAAAGGGTGGTGGGGTCCGCAGATTTTGATCGCGGCGCGTGGGATTTGTAGGCGCGAGTGGAGAGTGAAGGGGGGTTTGGTGGGGTCCAGTCATGAGGCAGAGTAGGAAAGGTTACGGTTAGGTGGTGGTAGTGGCGGTGTTATTGGGGTTACCCCTGTGAAGGGAACATGCAAATCGTACTCGCATTTTTTTCAACTTTAATTCCCATTAATTAATACACGCATTTGGCAATTAATTTGCTCTGTTTTCCGAGACCTGAAAAAACCCACTTAATTTATTAGTCAAATATTCAAAAATCAACGTTTGTTGGGGTACTAACATATCATTGGTGCTCATATTTCCTTCATTAATTGAAATACCAGTGGATAATTATGAAAGTAATTAAGAAAAAAATATATAATTTTAAATTTTAAAAAGATATATTTTTTATTATTTTAATAAAGACTAATCAAAGAACTGATGAACACTGTTACATCAGCCAAGTGAAATGACGGTTGAATATGTAGTTAAATTTCACTTTTATCAAAAACACTTCTAACAAAGGCTCAAGGGGTTCTTATTTTCTTTGAGATATGCAATACATTATCTCCTGGTTTTTCTCTCTTTCTCGTAATTTTTCAAATTCAATGATAATTTTGAAAAGTAGGAGAATGGGAGAAAAACATGGGGAGAAAATGTAGCATTTTCCTTTTTATTTTCATTTGTTATGGCCTCTTTTTAGGAAAAATTCGTTCATTTAGTTTACAGTTTTGAGTCTTTTGACTAAGAGTAATGATATTTACTAGACTGTTGTATAACTGTCATACAAATATTATAATGTGACTGTGAAAATCAACCATTAAATCATCATTTGTAAAAAAAATGTAAAGACTGATTTTAACTATCATGTCATTTCAAGTTATATGACAGTCTTTTAACAGTTTACTAAATAGCATTAACATTACCCTTTGACAAATTGACAAATAACTCTTTGTTGCATGTATGTGTAGCAAATAACTCCACGCAAATTTTGGCTATTTTTCCGACGTTATCATTATGAAATCAAAATTTTATCTTAAAAATTAGAAAATAAATAAATAAAATTAGGCATTGGTTTTGGCCCACTCTCATAGCCATACAACCCACACTTCAATAGGGTTACGGTGTAGAGAGGGTGTTTTGCACTCCCAAATAAGAAGCAGACACTTAAACTTAAAACACTAAAAAATAATATAACTTTTCACACTAAATAATTTTTTTTTTCTTAACAAAATACCTTATAGACTAAATACTCGTTGACAAAACTCCCAAGCCATCATCGCCTTGGTTGATTTTGGAGACTATGGTATTTATTACAAACTCAAACCACATGTAAGAATTTAACATTTTTCTTTTTTCTTTTTTCAAATCAAGTTAGACTCCCACGAAGAAAACAAATTAAAATAAACAATTGAAAGACAATGGTATTGGGATGAGGAGACCTATCCCAAAAGACTTCCACGCAATCACATTTACAATGACAAAATACACGACAATGCTAAATCTCTATAGGCTAGATTTGCCATTTGCTTGCAATTTCAAGCAACTCTTGAATAATAATTAATAACAATAATAAAATACCAATATATTATTTGAAAATAACAGAAATATCAGCTCTGAAAATGCTATGCTATCCAGCACAACTGGTTGGAGACACAACAACCAATAAGACAGAAGAAAATGTCGGTGTCATCAATCAATATATATATATATATATATATATATATATGTGGACATAGAATTTCTCCTTACAATTTCCTTTTTTAGCTCATTAATAAGTAACTCAATGAACAATTGGAGCAGCAACAAACAAAAAAAAAAAAAAAAAAAAAATTAATGGATTTAAGTTTTTAAAATAAATGGTAATTAATTAATTCTTAATTTGTTAATTCTCATTTAAATTACGTGATATAAATGTTAAAATATTAATTAAATAATTAAATAAATTATTTTTTTATTATTATTTTAAGTTTTTAAAATAATGAATAATTTAATAAAATCCATAAGCAAAATCAGAAAAATCTTCTGACAAAATGATTCAAATAGGAACAAAAATGAAGTGAGGATTCACTTCATGATCTTATCGACTAGTTATTTCGTATAGATATCATATCCCCTTTGCAGAAGCAAACAACTATGGCAGAGATCTGTTATCCATCACATCATTTCCCAGTTGAGTAAGACTCATTTTTTATTATAAAAAAATAAAGACAAAATTGGAAAAAGTATATAGACTTCTATGAATTATCATGCAATTTGTAATGATCTCCAAACTTTCAATTAAGAAAAAATTATACTTTATTCTCCTAAAGTTTTACCTGATTTTCAATTTAATTTTTAATGTTTAAAAATTAATAATGTACTACAATAAAGTATTAAAAATTCAAAATGTGACCCATCCGTTAGCGATTTCGGTCTAATTTTATGGAAAATTGCTCACGTGCAATGCACTTGCATTTTTTTGCTTGTACATTCCGAAATTGCCCCTTAGTTTTTGAGAGAATTCCAAAAATGCCCCTAATTAAATTAAAAAAAAAAAAAAGAAAAAAAAAGGGGGGTAGTCGTAGCCAACTCCAATTTTCTTTGCTTTTTTTTTTTTCAAACATATAGGGACAATTAGGTCTTTTCAAAACAAAAATTATTGACGGATGGGTCACATTGTAAATTTTTGATACTTTGTTGGAGTACATTACCAATTTTCAAATATTAGATGCCAAATTAAAATTTTAGTAAAACCTTGAAGGAAAGTATAATTTTCCCTTTAATTAAAGTAATATCCTTCAAACTACTGAGAAATTACAATGTATTTCTTTTGTCCTAAAAAAAAGGCAAAATGGCCATAATTTTTTTTTTTTTTTTAAGAAAAAAAAGCAACCCATGATGCCCATGAGTCTGACGAGGACCCACCAATATAATTATTTCTTATTTTTATTTTTGAATAAAAGTGTTTTTGTCAATACTTTTGTAGAACAGAAGGAATATAGTTCAATATTTTAGTAATTTTGGAGATATTACTTCAATTAACAATTTAGGAATGATAGTGTAAATTGCATAATTTGAGTAGTACATATACTTTTCCAAAAAGATAATAATGGGCATGAGTAATTATATTCGTCACTTATCATACCCTAAAATAGTAAAATAATTTGAGTTGATTATCCAACTCAAAAAAATTAATTTTCATACACCAAATATTATGAAGGATTACGCCATATAGGCTTTTGGAGATGGAGATAATCCCATTTATCCCTCTAAAATTTATGTGTCATGATCTCCTAGCCAGAAAATCAATACCCGTGAACTAAATATTATAAAAATCAAGTGACATAGACTTTGAAAATAGGCATGGGAGAACGAATTATAATCCTCTTCATTTCATTTGCATTTGAGAATATCTCGTTAGTTATAGTAGATGAATATTTTTGTCTTCTCAAAAATTCAAAAGACAAAAATGTCATTCCATTATAATTAACTGGATATTTTCTAGTTCATTTGAACCAAAGATGATCTGTTCATGGGAGAACAAGGGTGATATATAGCATTAATTACTTCATTTAATAATTTATGAAGGATATTGTAAATTGCATAATGGGTATGTGCACTTCTCTAAAAATATAACAATGGGTACAAGTAATTATCTTAATCACTTCTCATCCTCTAAAGGCTAAAGCCTATATAGGGTGGTTTTCCAACCAAAAAACAATATGCACCAAATATCACTAAGGATCACGGCATATAAGCTTTGGGATGGGGATGGTCTCTCTCTTGAGTGTCGTCTCTCTAAAGCCTATGTATGATGATTTTTTTTGGATTTGACTTACATGTTGTTATTAAAATAAAAGCATGTATGTTGTAATTTAATCAATGGTTAAGATTAAATCTCAAAGTTGACTTAATTTTAGAAACTTTTAATAAGAGAGAGAAAATAAAGTAAAATTTTGAGAAATTCAATCATGACCATTGATTAAACTACAGCATACATGCTGTTATTAAAATAACAGCATATAAACCCAATCCGTTTTGTAACCAAAAAACAAATTTTTTGCATTAAATATTATGAAAACCACGTCATATAAGCTTTATGAATGGAAAGTGGGGGTGACGTATAGTATTAATCACTTCAATTAATAATTTAAGAAGAATATTACAAATTTACTTGGTAATTTGAGGGGAATATATACTTTAAGAAAGAAAGAATAAAATAATAATAATAATAATAGTAATGAGAAGCTTACAAGATATATGTAAAAACAATTCTATAAATTGACTTGACATATATTTGTTGTATTTGAAATCCAATAATGAATTCAATGTTGAGAATTTTGGAGTTGGAAATATTTGTTGGTATTATGCTTCACATCAACTTGATATGACGTAACGAATCGAAACTTTATGGAAACTAAAGGTGTTCTTCCTCTTCCCCACCCACCAAATCTTTCACAAATCTCTTAGCGTGATTGTCACGTGCCACTCCTTGGGACTTTTGGACCATTGAGTCCCCACCACCCAATCATTCACTTGCTCTTTCCCATGTTTTGCCGCACTTACGTTACGTGATTGTCATTATTCATTTTTGGGATGAATGGAAACTCGGTCTCTATGATTAGTTTAAATTATAAATTATTTTCAATTATATTAAAATAAATTTAGAGGTTTATGTGACATGTTAAAAATATAATTTAATTTTTGGGTCAAATTTTATTAAAATATTTGATGAATTCTACGGGTCCCAGCACCTAAGACTTTTATGGGCTAAAAATTAATTCTTTATTACATTATAGCATTTTTCTTCTGTTAAATGGTATGTCAGCCTCAATAAAATGGTGACACATGTCACTTTTTAATAAAAATATATAAATATATAAAACTAAAAAGATTAGAAATTTAGTTTTTTATTAAGAATGACACACGTCGCCATTTTATTGGCATCGATATGGCACCTAATGAAATCTGGCAAATGTTTTAGCGAAATTTAATTTTAGAAACTAATTTTTATTTATTTTTTTTGTGCGCATATTTCAGCGACATCTTTTTTCTCTTTGACACGACATGATAGAAATCACAAGGATTGATTTTACATTATTCATTATTTTTAGCTTAGATTAAGATAACAATAAATAAACAAATGAAAAAAAAATTAAAAAAATTAAAATTTGCACTCGTATAAAAAAATAAAATTAAAAGGGGAAACTTCACTTTGGCCCCCTGAACTTACACCCGATTTTACAAATTCCCTTGAACTTTCAAATCTCTCACTTTGGACCCCTAAACTTTGAATTTCTCTCAATGTGAATCCATCCATCAGATTTTAAACATTACATGATGTTTATACCCCTATCTTTTGTATAAAATTTCAACTTCCAAAAATTTTTTATTTAAAAAAATAATGAAAATCAGAGATATTTTAGTTTTTTTTTTTGTAATTTTAACGGTTAAAATTGACGGAAGGATCATAATTAAGAGTAATTCAAAGTCCAGAGATCCAAAGTTAAATATTTAAAAGTTTAAGAGAATTTGTAAAATCGATAAAAGTTTATGGGACCAAATTGAAGTTTCCCTAAAATAAAATTTGCACTCCTATAAACAAATGACTTAACATGACGTAATTAAAACCAATACTGAAATTTCAAATTTAATTTGCGGGGACAGGGAAGAGTGGGGGTCACGTGGGGAACATGCACAAGTTCACGTGCACCAACATGACGTGTTTAGCCATGTGGCAACACGTGGTCCCATGATTGCACTCGTGCGTGTCACATTGTCTTTGCTTAACCGACCACGCACTTCACTACAATCATTGGATCCTCTCTCTCTCTCACTCTTTCTGGGATTCTCATGGACAAAGCGAGATTCGTATTTTTTATTTTTTTATTTTTATTTAATTTTTTATTTTTTCACCACGGTCAGGGGTTTTTATAACCAATCTGTCTATAAAGCGACTTTATTGGCGTTGACGGTTGACCGGATAGACGAAGCGCGTCCGCAACGGGCGTGCACGTTTTCCCCACGCGCGCGCACAGGGAAAATCATGATCTCATCATAATGGCGGAGATTCATGCCCGCGCACATCCATCATCATCATCATCATTCACGTGAAGGTTACAATTGTGAAGGGAACATGCAAATCCTACTCGCATTTCAGCTTTAATTCCCATTAATTAATACACACATTTGACAATTAATTTGCTCTGTTTTCCGAGACCTGAAACCCACTTAATTTATTAGTCAAATATTCAAAAATTAAAACAAACGTGTTTAATTTTTATTAAGTATGACATAGCAAAGTATCGTTAACTTATTAAACGAAAATTAACTTTAGAAAGTGATTTGTTATTTCTGCCAACTACATAGACTTTTGAATTATTTTTTAATTAGGTCAATCACATTGACTAATTTTATATTTATCTCTAATTTCAAATGCTCAATTTTTATTCTACACCTTGACACCCATCTCGTTAGGTTGATGTGGCGCCCATCAACCATTAAATTTGTTTAATAAAAGCCAATTATTGTCACTTTAATCAAATGAGTTG
The DNA here is from genome assembly GCF_965113065.1 of Corylus avellana. Classification (NCBI taxonomy): domain Eukaryota; kingdom Viridiplantae; phylum Streptophyta; class Magnoliopsida; order Fagales; family Betulaceae; genus Corylus; species Corylus avellana. The sequence continues at coordinate 9,496,275 of NC_142491.1, forward strand.
GAAGTTGAGGATGTAGTATTACTTTTTTAGTAGTGTGTTTGATGTTAAATTTTATTTCTATCAAGACGCTCATAACAAAGGCTCAAGTTTTTTTTTTTTTTTTTTTTTTTTTTTTCATTTGTTATGGGCTTTTTTAGGAAAAAATTGTCTATTTTCACAAAGAATAATACTATTTATTAGACTGTTATATGATTATCATATAGCTTGATAATGTGACTTTAAAAATTAAACATTAGTGGATCACTTGTAAAAGAAAAACAAAGACTAATCCTTACTGTCACGACATTAGAATTGTATGATCAATTTATAGCAGTCTACTAAATAACCAAATAACATCCTTTCATACAAATTTTGGATATTTTTTCAACGCTGTCATTATGAAATTAAAATTTTATATTAAAAATTAGAAAATAAGAAATTCAGCTTTCTTTGTCGGCCACTCTCATAGATATACCGCCCAAACCTTTTTTCTTTTTATTTGTTTATAACTTTTTAAAGTTATGTAATTTTATAATAATCTTGTCAGGAAAAAGTAAGCTGAAATTTGTATGGATAGAGTTATTTGTTATTTAAAATCCTAAAAAATTCTTACAAAAAAAAAAAAAAAAAAATCCTAAAAAATTATTTTGTTACAAACTCTATCAAACCACATGTACGAATTTCAGAATTTTTTCTTTTTTTAATTCAAATAAGAAGAAGAAGATTGTAGAATGACAAAATCCACGACAATGGTAAATCTCTATAGGCTAGATTTGCCATTTGCTTGCAATTTCAAGCCACTCTTGAATAATAATTATTAATAATAATAATAAAATACCAATATACTATTTTAAAATAACAGAGATATCAGCTCTGAAAATGCTATGTAACCCAGCACAAATGGTTGGAGATACAACAACCAATAAGACAGAAGAAAATGTCGGTGTCATCAATCAATACATATGTGGACGTAGAATTTCTCCTTACAATTTTCTTTTTTAGCTCATTAATAAGGAACTCAATGAACAATTGGAGCAACCAAAAAAAAAAGGAGTAGCTTCAATTACATTACTAACTTCATTTTGGCCAATTGTGTATCTCCTCAAGACATAAATCTTGTCACTAACAAAATATAAAATTTGTTAAAATATTAATTAAATAATTAAATAAATTATTTTTTAATAGTAATTAAATAATTAAAAAATCTATGTAGCATGATCGTTCAGCCAAAAAATCAATCTTTATACACCAAATACTATTGGGGACAACGCCATATAGGCTTTTGGGGATGGGGGATGGTTCCCCTTATCCCTCTAAAGCTTTATGTGTCAATTTTCATGCACTAAGTGTTATGGAAGACCACGCGACATAGAATTTGAAGATGGTGATGAGAGAATAGGGGATGATATGTAACATTAAATTACTTCAATTAATAATTTAGCAAGGATATTGTAAATTGCATAATGGGTATATGCAGTTTTCTAAAAAAAGATAATAATTGTACAAGTAATTCTATTAATCAGTTATCATCCTCTAAAGCCTATATAGCGTTGTTCCCCAACTGAAAAACAATAACCGTCAAATGATATAAGGGATCACGGCACATTGACTTTGGGATAGGAGGATCATCTCTCCTATCTCTCTTAAGCCTATGTGGCATAATTTCCTAAACAAAAATCAATTTTTTTACACCAAATGTTATAAAGACGCACAATAAAACTGTTATCTTACATACCACCAAAGGCAAACTTGTGGCTTATGCATTGAGAAAGAGGACCTAAAGGAAGTAATATGTACCAAACTTTTAGAGTAGCCTTTGGCTTGCAATGAAAAGAGCTAGCATAATAAATTAATAATGCAATATATATATATATATATATATAAGATAATCATTTAATATTAACCCAACAAATAAAAAAGAGCACAATATATATATATATATATTTTATTTGTTGGGTTCTTTTTTATTTGTTGGGTTAATATTAAATGATTATCTTAATATAGTACTTTATTTATTTATTTATATTTATTTGTGGGTAATTGTCCTAGTTGTAGGACATATGAGTGTGTGCATCTACCCCTAGTGGGGCATAGAACTTAGCATGATGATTCGAAAATAAGGGAGTTGGTCGGCATATATATGATTAGATCCCCCACGTGCATTGCTAGCTGTCCCACGTGTTCTCCTCCAATCATGGGATCCCATCTCGCGTCCGTACGAGGCTCTCCCCCGCACGTGAGAGATTCAAACATGCATTAGCATTACACTTCCTAAAAACGGATAATCTATACAGCTCAATTAATCCACTTTAATCGACATTATCATGGGAGTCTACGAAGGAGATCCTAACAACGAGAGACACAGATTTACATTCAAAGATATTATAAGATTACTTTTTCTTTTGAACAAAAGAAGAGAGAATCCAATTTTATGAACTACTTTTTCATAATAATTAATGGGAGTTTCTAATAATAGTATTAGAATTTAGAAAAACATTACTTTATTGGAACCTACTAGTTTATATGTGTGTTACGAATATTACAACTTGAGTAATGGTCTGTTTTGGATTTGTGATTTAAAAATATGATTTTTAAAAACATCGTAAAGGGTTTGGTAAAATCGCGGTTTAACTTTTAAAATCTCAGTTTAACCTTTAGAATTGTGTGTTTTCAAAAAAACACCTTATTACCTACGATTTGAAGACATAAGTTTTTGTGTTTTCAAATCCCAAACTTTTGAAAACCCTAAAAACCCTTTTTATCTATGAAATTGTAATGTGAAACGCACCCTGATTCTAACTACTCATCTTTCATATCACTCTCATAGTTTTAGGTTGATGTAGCAGTGTTCATCGACTTTTGAATTTTTATTCTTTTTTTAATTTTAATAAAGATTGATCGTAGAGTTGATGTGTACCGCTATATCATCCCAGTGATATAAAAGTGATATAAGAGATGTGTATGTATAGTAATATAGCATTATTCTTACAACTTTTATTACAAGTCTCCTACAAATTAAGGTGTTTATCTACATTATATTTATTACCTCAGGTGCTAAAACATGATCACCGACAAATTATTAAGAGAGTTTGTGAGAGAATTAAAGTAGACGGATGTTTGTCCTTCATGGTCACACAATTCCTCCAACAAAAGTAGTATAATTTGTCATGTTGTCCCCGCGGAAGGATGTAGAAAAAAAGTCATGAGACGCTATGATTTGTTCAAAAGAAAAGAGAAGAAGAGATAATGACGTTGGTCATGATGGTTCCTGTAAAGAAATTATACAACGTTGGAAGATTATTATGTTACATAGGTATATCCTGTCTTTTCCCTTTTGTTTGGTTGTTATCATTATTACTTTCTATATTGTTCTCACTTAATTAATATTGGGATCAAGATTTAGTTAACATAAAGAGAAACTTTCATGCTTTACAAACTTTATAATGTGTATTCGATGTATCAGTTCCTTTTAATTCTCTCTATCCTTAGGGTTTTTCGTTAATTCAAATGGCTAATAAGTAAAATGTTTCGTATTGTTCTGTAATTTTTTTTTAAAAATACAAATATACCCTTAATTGACAAATTTAATGTTTTTTTTTTTAAAAAAAAAAAAGAAAAAAAACTTAAAAAGGGGCTGATGATTGACCCACGGCGCACAACTATGGGTCAAATGATTTTTTTTTTTTTTTTTTGGAATAAACGGATCATTTTGGTTATTTTTGTTTCTTTCATTAGGATTAAGGAGCTGATACATTGCAAATTTTAATACTTTGTGATAATTTAGGAAATAAGTGAAGTTTTTCTTAAATTAAAGTAATTAGTTTATATCTTCGTAAGTTAACTACTTCTTTATATATATATATATATATATATATATATTGGTAAAAATGGCTTAATCATGTTACTAGTAAAAATGGGAAGTCCTCGTGCTGCACCCCTCATTTTACTTTACTTATCAAAAATTATTTTTACTAGTAAAAATGGCCTTGACTTATATTCATCGTAAGTTTAAAACATTCAAAAGTTCCCATCTTTTCTCCTAGACCATATATGCCTTCCGTGTCCTTTACAGAGTTATTCTTTTCATAATCATATCACAAACATTTCATTTAAAGCTTCCCCTACTAGCTATCTCAAGCCTTTTTGCTTTTCTATACACAGTCAATGAGATTCTATGTATTTTATGGCTTAAAATGGTAGATCGAGGACACCCCAAAGTGAACGACACATGGATGTTGGTGTCTTTGCATCAAAACAGGTGACACAGCTTTAAAGACTTGTTTAAATAAAATTCTCTTAAATTTTGCTCCATTCATATTCCATTAAGAATGGAATGGATCTTATCACATGCTAAAAAAATAAATCCTAAGCAAGCTATATATGACTAAAACGTCTTATTGTCAACAAATATTTAAGAAAAAGTGAAGTGGGTGGAAGGAGATTTCTTTCGACCCAAGTCACGCAATCTAATAAATTAATATATGTCATTAAAGCATGTGATTCTCACGTACCCGTAAAAATCAAAAGTTTTAGAGATATGTCACATATTCTATTAGAAAAATGCTACATTTACCAATTTTTTTTCTTCAAAAGTTGATTTTTAAATAATGTGTAACTATTCAATGAAATCTATTATTTTAAAAAGGGGTAATTACTTTTTTTCCCCATAAACTATAATGTATTTTCACTTTACTCCCATGAACTACCAACTGTGACACCCAACCCCCATGAACTACCATTTTGTGCCAAAAACCTCAATTTCGTCAGTCAAATGCGTTAACTCAGACGATCAAAGTAACAATGTATTGTAATTCATGGGGGCAAAGTGACACTGCATTGTAGTTCATGGGGACAAAGTGATAATGAATTGTAGTTCATGGGAGCAAAATGATGGGTAGATCGTCTAAGTTAACGCATTTGACTGACAAAATGGGCCTTTGACTGACGGAATGGGGGTTTTGGGCACAAAATGGTAGTTCATGGGGTCGGGTGTCACAATTGATAATTCATGGGGGGAAAGTGCCAAGACGTTGTAGTTTTTCAATTTGGCCCCATGAACTACCAACTGTGACACCCGACCCCCATGAACTACTATTTTGTGCCAAAAACCTTCATTTTGTCAGTCAAATGCGTTAACTCAGACAATCAAAGTGACAATATGTTATAGTTCATGGGGGCAAAGTAACACTGCATTGTAGTTCATGGAGGCAAAGTGACATTGCATTGTAGTTCATGGGGACAAAGTGATAATGAATTGTAGTTCATGGGGGCAAAGTGATGGGTAGATCGTCTAAGTTATCGCATTTGACTGATGGAATGGGCTTTTGACTAATGGAATGGGAGTTTTGGGCACAAAATGATAGTTTATGAGGTCGGGTGTTACAGTTGATAGTTCATGAGGTAAAAGTGCCAAGACGTTGTAGTTTTTTACTTTGCCCCCATAAACTACCAACTGTGACACCCGACCCCCATGAACTACTATTTTGTGCCAAAAACCTCAATTCCGTCAGTCAAAGGCGTTAACTCAGACGATTATAGTGACAATGTGTTGTAGTTCATGGGGGTAAAGTGACACTGCATTATAGATCATGGGGGCAAAGTAATACTGCATTGTAGTTTATGGAGGCAAAGTGACATTGCATTGTAGTTCATAGGGACAAAGTGATAATGAATTGTAGTTCATGGGGGCAAAGTGATGGGTAGATCGTCTAAGTTATTGCATTTAACTGACGGAATGGGCCTTTGACTAACAGAATGAGAGTTTTTGGCACAAAATGATAGTTCATGGGGTCGGGTGTTACAGTTGATAGTTCATGAGAGGAAAGTGCCAAGACATTGTAGTTTTTTACTTTGCTCCTATAAACTACCAACTGTGACACCCGATCCCTATGAACTACTATTTTGTGCCAAAAACCTCAATTCCGTCAGTCAAAGGCGTTAACTCAGACGATCATAGTGACAATGTGTTGTAGTTCATGGGGGCAAAGTGACACTGCATTATAGTTCATGGGGGCAAAGTGACACTGCATTATAGTTCATGGGGGCAAAGTGACACTGCATTGTAGTTCATGGGGACAAAGTGATAATGAATTGTAATTCATGGGGGCAAAATGATGGGTAGATCGTTTGAGTTAACGCTTTTGACTGGCGGAATGAGAGTTTTGAGCACAAAATAGTAATTCATGGGGGTCGGGTGTCACAGTTGGTAGTTCATAAGCAAAAAATGTCAAGACGTTGTAGTTGATGGAGAAAATGTAATTACCCATTTTGAAAAATGTGTCATCTTCTTTTGTGGGATGGTAACATATCACTTAAAAACTTGATAAGTTTAGCATTTATTAAAAAAAACATATGAAAATTAAGTGTTTTAAAGACGTACATATTGTACTCATTTTTCATAAATTTTTTAAATGTCTATTTGTGTGTGTATATATATATTTTCTTGGGTAGCATATTTTTCACTTATTTATGCTTATTATATCATATCCTCTTTACAATGCAAGTACAGCAAGACACACCTGTGCCTCACGTGCGGTCAAAGAAACTTTTAGTCAAACCCAGCTCTAATCATTTGGCTCAAAGTCTCATCCCAATTGTCACTTCCCCGTTCCCATAAATAGTCTTCGAAAACGAAGAACCGCAAAATCCACTCCGCGCCGTCCGATCAACTTTCCCACGATCTCATCCCTTGATTAGGGAGAGAATTTTCTTTGGCAACATGCACGTGCATGCGCACGATATATACACCACAATGATATGCCGGTGATTGCACGTGTAGAGGTGAAAGAAAAACTCGAGAATCTTTACAGCTTTTGCTTGGTAAACGTGTGCATGCGACACGTGGGTCCCACTGCATTGCTCGGCCATGATTGCACGTGCGGGTTGTTTTTCTTTTTGGGGTCATGTCACATGTTTACGTTTTCCTTATTCGACTCGATCTGGCTTCTGTTTGGTTCTCGAGAAAGCTAGGCTTGGTCAAATAACACTAATTAAAAAGGATACATGTTTGTAATTATGTCCTGGTTTGTGACACGTCTCATATAGTGGGACGAATGTGGGATTGTTTTGTTTCATTTAAATATTTATCACATTAACGGTCTGATAGATTATATTAAATAGATTCGAATCGAGGGTAGAAATTAAAAATATTGGAAGTACGAGGATAATATTGTTGTTGATGAAAATAGATTTGGATTGTTCAAATTGTATGTAATACGGGCAGCCATATAAAAGGATACGATATATATATTTTTTTTGAAAAGGAATAGAGTGATTATTATAGATTGTTAAACAACATTAAGCACAACGCTTTATAGAGATTATATCTGAAATACAATATGAAACTTTTTCAATGAAACCTTGTTTCACGATGAGAGATAACGCTTCTTTCGCAAGGCGATGGGCTACTCCATTTAGGTGTGTCATAGCGACTCCAATTCATTCCATCTTTCTTCAGTGCTTGTACTACTAAGAAAGCATTTCCTTCCAGAACTACCTTATAAAATCCAAGTTCATGACATAAATGGGCTGCTCTCAATGCCGCAAGTGCCTCTGCAATATTTGGCTCGGTAATGTGATCTCTTGACGATGACAGAGTTGCCAAAACCTTTCCCATCCCATCTCTAACTATCACATTGACACCTATCTTCATTCTATTTTTGTCCACAGCGGCATCTCAATTTATTTTCACAAAGTTATTATTAGAGGCTTCCCATCTAAAATCATATGTGTTTACCTTAGTGGCAGCTCCATCTTTCCGAGAATTTACTCTTTGATAAGCCTCGAGCGAATTTGCGGCACACCTGACCACTATAATAGCCGGGCTGATCTTATTCCCATGATGACCAAAACCATGCTAGTTTATATAAATATATAATAGTTTATATGTTATCAAGCGGTGAATATGGTGCGATGTCATTTTTAAATTTTAAATAATATGATATTATAAAACAAACTCTTGACGTAAAATACTTCATCTCCATTTCAAAATTATAATATATGGGATTTGAAAAGGTTCACTCCTAAGTAGATTTTACTGTTTGCCAAACAAAAAGAATTTCATGGTTATCGCATTAATAAAAAAATCATTTTTTTTTTTTTTTAGGTACAATATCATCTTCAAAGGCAATCCTCAAATGGTAATATCTAAATAATACCGTATAAGATCAAGATGTAAATAAAAAATGTTTCAATTATGCTCTCTAACATTGTCTAAATACATAGCAAATATGATACGTCTTGATGCACTTATGTTTCGTTTTTCATTTTGGAGATGGTCATCTTTTATATTAGACTCCTTATTTAATTGCCACATAATGAGCCCATAGACTTGTAGTTGTGCAATTGTTGTGTATAGGCACGAGACTCTTAGTCTTTTTAGCCTTTCTAGTGAGTAGACCTTTATGTTATCAGCCCAAGGCCTTTGAGTCTAAGCTCAATTGTTAAATATACATATTGAGTAATGCTACTTACCAATTCTTTTGAAAAAAAAACATATCATATATTATAAGAGTGTACAAGCGAAATGGTTATTAACAACTAACCGTTGTATAACCGCAACGCATAATAGCCTAGACCCAATTACACTAGCGAAAACGGTTAACAACCGATAACCAGTTTATAATATTATTAGGGGTGGGCAAAAGTTCAAAGCCTGTAATACCTGACCCATCTGCCCCGCCCCGTAAAGACTGGATTTTAGTGTTAAAATCGCAGATCCAAGTTGTGTACTTGATTACCTGTTCGAGGTGGTGCGAGTCTTGGGTATAATTTTTTTACCAACCTGGGTACCCGTCCCGCCCCCCTCAGCCCTGCACCCTTTAACCTTAAAACATAAAAAACCCTAAGCCACCGCACACTCGACTTTCTTCTTCTTTTTGTTTTTCCTTCTTTCACTTCTCAAACACCGCACACCTTCACTATCTTCTTCTTCTTCTTTTTTTGGGTTAGAGCAACTATCAGCTAGCTGTCCAGCCTTCAGGTTTCTCTCTCTCTCTCTCTCTCTCTCTCTCTCTCTCACCTAAAAAATGCTAAGGAAATAATACCTGCACAACCCGTCTAACCCCGCCCTGCAAAACCCGAGAACCAGTGGATTCTATTTACTGTAGCCGGGTCTCAGGTATAAAAAACCATACCTGCATGTTGCGGGTCGGGTATCCAAAATGACCAATACTCGGCCTGATTTGACTCACACCCACCCCTAAATATTATGCATGAAAACAATAAAACATCTTCAAAACAGTCTAAGATAGAATTCAAAAAGAGGCCTCAAGATGGCTCAAAACATTAAAAGAGACCTGAACAGCCTATTACTTGAGAAATGGTTAGCGGTTTATCTTCAATAACTACATAACTGCTTGTTGCGGTTAACCACTAATCACCTACGCGCAATTGCTTTAACACCCCTATTATATTATAATATTCTAGATTATAGGGTATGGTAAATTATAAAAACATAAAAAATTTTCTCGAAACACTAATAAGAAGAAAAAAAAGATGTCTCATTAAAAATGTTGGTAAAGATTATAAGATTTATTTTTTTATTTTTTTTTATTTTTTAAATTGCAAGCATGTCAAATAGTTTAATGGGCTGGGCGAGAGTGATCCTGGGCCTTCTTCCATGGAGACCATATGGTCCACAAATATCAAGCCCAGCCCAAATTACATTCACAGGTTCATGCTGTGTGAGAGAGAGAGCTAGGGTTTTTCTCTAAAGCCCTAGACTAAACAAGGTTCGATTTCTTCTTCTTCTTCTTCTAAGATTACTTTTTGGAAAAAAAGAAGTTATTTTGGTAATTAGAATTAACGATTTTCTTTGTCAATTCAATTGTGTATGTTCAAAGCTGACAATTAGAGTTGTGTATGTTAGTTAGGGAACACTTAGGGAGAAAAAGGCTTTTAATGCACATAAATTTGGTTCTTTGAATTTCTTAGAGTTTTGAAAATGGGGTCGAAGCGGTCGAGAAAAGCACAAGACAGCGACAGTGATTTCGAAGATTACGACGATGATGGCATGGATAACGACAATCTAAGTGTGAGCAATTTTTATTTATTTTTATTTTATATCAATCATAGTTGGAATTTTACTAATATTGTTATTGGGTTTGTGTTTTTGTTTTTGGGTTAATGTTCTATTTATGATTCTTGTTAAATGATGATTTTTCTAACAATCATCACCGGGATTTGATTGATATTGTTGTTGGGTTTGTGTGTTTGTCTTTGTTTTTGGGTTGATGTTCTATTTATGATTCTTGTTAATTGAAGATATTTTGACAATCATCATTGGATTTTATTAATATTGTAATTGGGTTTCTTTTTGTTTTTGGGTTAAAGTTCTATTTATGATTCTTGTTATTTTTATTTTAGCATGAAGAAGAAGACGATGAAGATGAAGGAGAAGAAGTTGAAGAGGAAGAGGGAGGTAGCGGAGGAGACGCGGAGATCGAAGAGCTTGAGCAAGAGTATAAGGGTCTTCAGCGGCAGGAGATGTGAGACTCTTTTTGTTTGTCACATTGGTTATGCACTTGATTTTGTGTACTGATATAGAAAAATTGATATGAGTTGCTGGATGCGAGTTTTAGATATGATTTTGATATCTTGGAGAACTCATCCATAGTATTGGTGACAAATAGAGGCTCAACTACACAACATGATGTATAGACCGGCACTTGATGTCTTACATATAAATGCATATCTGCTTATAAATGTCATCTATTTATTTTGAGTTTTGATTTCATTCAGAGATATTTTAAAGGATTTGAAGCGTCATAAAGATGAAGATGTTCTTAAGGGTCAGGCTGTGAAAAACCAAAAGGTGTGGCTATTGTTTGTGTACTCCGAACCCTAATTCTTTTAATCCAATTGACATGTATTGTTCCCCTTTTTTACGAGTGTTATTAAACAATGGTACACTCCTTTCCCCTTTTTTCCTTAAGGTTATCTGGGACAAATCTCTGGAGTTCAGATTCTTACTTCAGAAAGCATTCTCAAGTTCAAATAGACTACCCCAGGTCTTTTGTGAAAGTTAACTCTGATTTAACTTGATTCTGGCCCTCTATTATATTCAAACATAGCGGCTAAACATGATGGATTGTCTGCAGGGTCCAGTTAGGTCTTCATTCTGTGATTCAGATGAGGGTGTGAATGCAGCATATTCAGACCTGATCACCTCATCTAAGAAGACTTTAGATTCTCTATTGGGACTACAAGAGGTAGGGCTGTTCTAAAAAGTTGTTTTGCCTACCTTGTGTTCATTCAGCTTCAAAAAATGTGACCAACAATTTATTTTGGTTTTGGTTATATAAGTTTTGCTTTGTCACTCTATTTTATCTGTTCCTCTTGTGGTACTTCTGTTGTGACAGGCTTTGCTCGAGAAGAATCCTTCTATTGCTCAATCCACTGATGGTATGCACATGTTTTGTCAGTATTTTATTATTTCATAAGCTTCATACCATAAGCTTTTTGTATTTTGTCAGATTCTTTTTCCTATATCTCAAATTCCTTATTATAATTTCAATCGCTCTCAGTGAGTTATAATCCTTTTACAAATTCAGGAATTTTGAGTTGAGAATTTACCAAATCTACCATATAGTGTGCTTTTCAGTAGTTTCTTCTGCCATTTTGGACTTTTAATCGTTTTTTGTTTTGTACGGGTACTGATATTTCTAATTTCCTTGTTTAACATTAAGCTAATGATAAATGGTGATCTGATTGTAAAACCAGCAATAGCTTGTCAATTCAGCTAAATACTTTGTTATTGAATTAATGTTATTTATTGAGATTGATTTAGTTTCAGGCACAGGAAGATAAACCTGTAGTTCATAAGTTTTATGATTTTTGTGCATGATTACTGTTCAAGAAAGAATTACATATTTGCATGAAAAGTTATTGATATGGCTTGATTATCCTAATATATTTCTCCTCTCAAGGTAATTCTGGAAACTCATCCCAGCATTCAGAAGCTTCTAAGAACTCAAACGTTGAAGGAGATGAAGATTGGTCAGGGGTTTCTCAAATGCATATGAGGTACTATGGTCAGCTTCTAGACTAGCCAACTTTTCCCCTGTTAAATTATTTTCTGTTCTTAAATAGGTTTTTTTGACAAGTAAAGCATTTGGTAAGAAAGTATGTACTGAATATCCCATCCTATGTTATTAAATGCTATGGAGGTTTGTGGACAATTGTGGTGAATTTATTTGTGATGTGTATATATTATTGAAATGATAGTCCTCTGGTACTGGAGCAAAATTGTCTATCAGTTAAAGCAAAATTATTACTTTGGTGTCTTTTTTTTTAAAAAAATTTTAATTAATTAATTAATTATTTTAAAAAAAACTCAATCCACTTCCCTATTTTAATCTTAGTAATGAAGTACTCATACTTCATTGAAAGTAGTGTTTGTATATACACAGCTCATGCTTTGACAACTTCCCTTGCACGCTTTATTGCATTTCAGTTTTGTACGTATAAACCTTTCATCTTTTGCATGCATTAAAAACCTTCTAGTGCGATTAATTTCTTAATGGGAATTTGAGTAAACTGACACTACTCATGTTTGTATCTTATAGAATAGCTTCCTTCAGAGACAAATCAATAGATAAATGGCAGAGGAAGACACAGGTGACAACTGGTGCTGCTGCTATTAAAGGCAAGTTGCAAGCTTTTAATCAGGTTAGGCTCTGTGACTGGACCGACAACATGCCCTATAAGATCTTCAACATGCTCACTAAATTCTCCTTTTCCAATCACAGAATATTAGTCAGCAAGTTGCTGCTTATATGAGAGATCCAAGTAGAATGGTCAAGCAGATGCAAGTGAGGAGATCAACAGTTGGCATATTTGGGAGTGTAAGATTATCTTCTTTATTCATTTGACTGTAAGAGATAATGCATATTTACACTCGCATGAACACGTAGACTAAATTGGACAAGGTATTCATAATATGCTATCCTTTTTGACATTTGTGCATATTCTAATGCCTGGTATATTGATGGCAGGGTCTTGAGGGGGAGGGTAATGCTGGGGGAGAGGTAATCTACTTTTATGCATATACTTGAGTTCATTATATGGTGTTCATTTTAATTTCTAGGATCCCACTTGAAAGTGGACTGAGTAAAATTATTGAAGTTATGATTTTTTCCATCATAATTTGATGTTTATTAAATCCGTTTTCTTTGATTAGGAAGTACAAGCTGATGGTGACCCTGAACTTTTTGATGACTCCGAATTTTACCAGCAATTACTGAAGGAATTCTTTGAGACGATTGACCCAGCATCTTCTGGTAAAATATTTTTTTTGGTGGCAGCTTCTAATTTGTATATCCATGTTTTCTGCATTTGGGATTTAAAAATACCTAATAATTTTGATTGTGCATTTGAATTGTGACATCGAGTTCTTATGTTTTACTTTCTTTTAAAAATCCAAAAGAGAAGAACATTGCAAAAAAATAAAGGAAGAAGATTTTACTTCTATAACTTGAGTCATGCTAGGCATTCTTATAGCATTGCTGCGGATATGAAGATGGATGCATGGGGCATAATTGCCTGAAACTTTACCTTGTCCTCCCATTGAATTCAAGGGAGTTCAGTGACAAGGTCAATATCATTTATTATCTATTTCTATGAATCTTACAATTGGTTTTCTGGAACTGACACTTTATAGTCTAGATGAAAGTAGACTTGCAGCTCACAATTTCTTCGTACTTTTCTGATTGAGCTTGGTTTTTGGGGAACACCAGTTGCATACTTGTCCCATAATTAAAGGAAAAAAAAAAAAAAAAAGACGATTACTGGCTAGACAATGTGGCTGACTCCTTGATTTTGACACTTCAATACTCTACACAGAAACGGCGTTTTATGCTTTGAAAAGATTGCAAACTAAAAAGAGAAAGATAGTCGATCGGCGTGCATCGAAGAGTCGCAAGATAAGGTAAGTTAATCGTTCATTCCCCCACAAAAATTTTTTGTACTTTGGTAAACTTAATACATATCTGAATATATTTGTCATATTTTTCTCCTGTGTTATGATTTTACAGGTATCAAGTTCATGAAAAGATTGTCAATTTCATGGCTCCTCGGCCGAGTGAGCTTCCTCCTATGGCTCCTAAATTATTTGAGAATTTGTTTGGGTTAAAGACCCAAAGACCAGCTTCTGTATCCTAGTACTCGTGCAAAGTTGAGCAAGCCACAAGGTCTTATCAAGTCGCAGGCTTTGCAATTTTGTAATATTAGTTGACATAATTGTTTGTTTTTATATTGTTGACTTGACGCTTGATATATGTGATATCAATGGTTTCCATTTTTTTTTTATTGGTGCAAGCAAAATACTAGGATTTGTACTTTAGACTTTAAACCTTGCTGTGGGTTTTTAGGCTGCTGCAATACTTCATGGTGACACTGAAATGTGAAAAAGCTCAAAAGAATAATTTTTTTTTTAAAAAAATCTTAGGTTCTGAAGTTGTCTCACATCCATACGAGAGAAGTGCAAAAAGGCAATGAAACCCATTTCCAAAACCATCCTCGAAACAACCTTGAATATGCTTGGAACCTTGTTTGATAATAGAGAAATTCTCAAAGATTCTTGTAGATGCTTGACAAGATCATTTGAGTTTTCCAATTGAAACACAACTTTTTTTAAAGACATGTCAACATTAACATTATGTATCTTGTTAGATACATTAACTTTAAATCTTAACCATGAAATGGAGAGATCCAATCCCCCAAGCCCATCGGTCAAGCGGACAAAGAAACTTTGACTCACCAAGAAAATCCATCAAGTAGCACAAAGCATTGCATGTGAAATGTGCTTAGTATTAATCAAACACAACTAAAATTATAGTCTATAACGTGTCATTGGAGTCGAGTCATCACACATCAACCACATTCCTATGCACACCCTACATTGTCGAATGAAAACACCTTGATATTCAACTCTCTTTTATAGCCAACCATCACTTGTTGCATCGAAAGATAATAAGCCACCAAAACTGATGAAGACTAATGAAACACTAGACAGTTGGGATTCAATCAGGAACAGAAATTAAGATTGCTATTTGAACAACAGGCAAGACATCTTTGATGTTCCATCTTCATCAACTCTGCAAACTGAGAAAACAGGTTTATTAGCTTTTTCAATGCACCCAAGGAACGAGGTCAGTCAAAAAAAAACATGGTTTTTTCAGACATGCATCTTTTCTTCATTATGTTAATTCCTTTATAAATATCCTCCACAAAAATTTGAAATACCATAACCAAATCGTGACTCACGGAGCCATATAATACCTGATCAGCAATATACCAAGAAACGATCCTCTCCATTTCATGTTAAGAATTTAAAATTTGTGCATCTAATGGTATGTATAAAGTCAATGTTTATACGTCTTTTAAAAAATTTAAATAATGTCAAATTATGTAAACCATTAGATGTACCAGCTTTAAATTTTGACTATGAAATGGATATTATCTATTTCATTTGAAATGAAGAATATACTACCCAAAATTACACCTAGTACACAGCAAACCTTTAAATTACATGACAAGACATAACATCCACCATATCCACAGAGAAAAAGAGACCAACATCATTGTTAGTCTACAGCTACACCTTGTATCAATGTTGGAAGACATCATCCAAATTTTTATCTCATATTCCAGATTTTCAGAGGTTGCCTCACTAATCTTGTGATTGCATCAACCTAGTCTGCGTTACACAGGTTTATAATTGTCCCATCAAGAGCTACAAGAGTCTAGAAGTGGAAAATCAACAAATGAAAAAAGACCAGCTCTTTAGCTACTACCTACATACCCAACGCCTTAAATTATGTCATATGCTATTACACCTAACAACCAAATGGAAGAAAAAGTAGCTTTTGAAAGGCAGGATATTTACGCTGACTGTTGAGCGCTGGCTTGTTGTATCAACTGAGAATATATGTACTCGTCTACCCTCTGCTTTGCCAATGCTACCTGTTAAGCATCCAAAAGTTTCAAAAAAAAAAAACAAAAAAAAACAAATTGAGAACCTAGATTATACATATCCATATTCTATATGAAAAAGAAAAAAAAAAATCAATCAGCATCTTCATTTCTAGGGAAAAAAGAAAGCCCACTCTCTTTTTCCCCAAGATATCAATATTAGCTATTTCCCACAATATAATCAACATTTATGTATTTCACGCAACATTTTTTAATATAATTAGAATATAATCAAGCAATTATACTACAAGAATCTCTTACTCAACAATAGAACAATTAAACCAACAATGAAAGTTCTTAGTGGTCTATTTGCCCCCTTAATAACAACTGCAAAGACATCCTCTTGCAACTCAAACTATTATCAAATAACACAATGAAAAGGGAATAATTTTCTGAACCTTTCTTAGTCCTTGAGAAAATGAATTATCCTTCTGCATGGTTTCCACTTTTTATCTTCTAATAGGATATGAAAAAGAAATCATAATTCATATGAGAAGGGGAATCCCTTCAACATAAGAAACCGTGTGGGTGAGAGGAGATTAAATTCTTTCGTCAGATATCTTTGATTACTTACTATCTTAAAATATATAATAAGGAACCAATCAATTAGTAGATAAGAAAAACTGTCTGAAGAATTTTTCAAATTGGAGGGTAGATGGGCCCTCCTTTGGAGCTAAGGCTTTTTGTCCCCTCCACATGGTTCGGGTATGACTTTGACTTCGCCAGTGAGCCTGGCACCAGGAAATTGTTTGCACCCAAGGAAATTCGAACTTTAGACTTGATGATGATGCCACCAAAACCCTTATACCACTTGAGCCAACTCCTTAGGGTTTCCTTTGCCTATGGCTACCAGTAAGCATAGGAAGTGGCTGCACCATTAGGAAGCCCAGGCCCCAACACATGCTGTACATAATGATAGGATGCCTTCGACATTGTAGTTTTTTTTTTTTTTGTTTTGTTTGTTTTTGGATCACCTTTTCTGATGGTATTAGGTAGAGTACCTAAGAATTCTAGAGGATTCTGATTTGCGTTAACTAGTAATTATCATATCCAAAAAGAATGGATTACCTGTTGCGCGCTACCACCAAATTGAATTTGTCTATGTTTTTGTTCACCTTTCCCACCATAAACCTGCAAAAATAGAAAACCCTAAATGTTGAAACAAATGCAAAAGTCCTCTATTAAGTTAAGAAGAAGAATACAGAAAAAATAAAGCTACATTATATGTAAGCACATCTCATACAACACTAGCAATATGTAATCATGAACTATTCCATATACTAAAAATTGATTTGTAATGGTTGGAATTGGGTAAACCTCAAAACTTGAAACCAATAAATAACAAAAGGTCCTCAAATCAAGTAGAGATATTTTCATCAGCCAAGATTTGGTTTGAAGCAATCGTTAATAGGTCTTTAACAGAAACAGCAAGCAGTAACTTGTTGCTCTTGCACATTCCTAACAGATCTATGGACAATGTGCAGCTTAAGGATTTTAAAAGCTCACAACCTTAAGAATTTAAGATCTGCCTACCTTGATCATTGCTCCAGACTCATTTCTGATCCTTGATATGTTGGAGCCACACCTGCCGATCAACCCACCAACCAGTGTTTCCGATATCATCATCTCAAAGGTTACATAATCAGCTGCAAGATTGGTTGTCCTAAAGATGATGTCGTTATGTCAAGATATTAAAAACTTCGATAGAAATGCAAGCATGGCAGTTGAACCACAAAGTCATTTGATATGGAAAAATATTAATAACCTGAAGTTGGGTCCACAACTGGTTGGGGTGGTCTGACTGCAGCATAATTGTATGCTGGGCTAATAGAAATCACTTGTCGTGGTGGGTTTTCCCTAAATTACATGGAATTGATAATGATTATACAAATTAATTTCCAAAAAAAAGCACTCTGAATAAAAGTCTAAAAGATGAAGTACTGCTGATCAGAATTCAGTGTAAGACCTTAGTTGAGAACCAATCTCCTCCAAAGCCTTCAATACCGCAGGAACATCACCTGATATCTGAATTTAACATGAATCTTAATCATTATTTGTGATTAGCGGTTGAAAGAAACAATCAAGGCATAACTAGGCATGAATAAGATAAAGCAAATTATAATCTCATTGTCGGAACAAAATTAAACAACAGATTACTTTGATTTTAACACTAGGTGCATCATTTTAGTTCCGTTCAACATTAACAGCAGACAAGCTCACCTGAACTACCCGATCAGATTCATGAGCAGATGCACACAAAGGCAACTGATTCTGAGCAAGAACTGAAATAGTAGCACCACACGAATTCCTCAATTTTTCAATGTTTTGACCAGACATCCCAATCAAACAACCTGCTTGGGACCCAGCAATCAAAAGCCTTATTGTATTGGCAGCCACATGTCCTGCAGCAACTTTCGTCTCTGTACTGCTACTATCATCTTCCTGTTACAAGGAAAATCATTTATTTCATCAGAGCCAGCACAGTATCAAAAAGGTTTTGACAGACAGATTTTTGATAAGTTACAAAACCCAAGCCCACAGGTCTTCCAGCTATTAACTTAACAACAGTGGCTGTGGACACAGCAAGTACAAACAACGAAAGCTACTTCCTGAAAAATAAGATGCTTCTCTATTTAAGATAAGACAAGGTCCAAACACTTTCATTCATTATCCCATGTGAACATAAATCCAAGGGCTGCTGGAATGCGATGGATGCTATTCAAGAATTTATTATTTTTTTTGGAAAAGTAATTCAATCTTTTTAGAAAGCGCATATGTGACACCCCAAAAAGTTAGTCTTAAATTGAAAAGACGAACTTTCCACATGGAATAGATGGATTATAAAGGAGCTCATGAGTTCTAAGTCCCATATTGGTTCCTTATTAGGTACGGACTTCATAAGTGATTCTTGGGAGCTCCAATTGCAACTTGATTAGTCATTTTGAAGTAATTGTGCATATATGGTTAGCACTTTTCATGGGTCATTACAACAGAAGGGTAACCCAAGTACACAAAGAGAGACTATTCAAGAATATACTCATCCATCAATTTGGAAATCATCTGTTGAGACAACCCAGGAGTCCAGATCAATTTGTAACATAAAACCCAATTGTGTCTCTATAAATATAAGTTCATGCTCAATTTACTTTCAACATACTCGACTTTTTATGAAAACTCCAAATAGTAGTATAAAAAGTTCTTAATGGACTATTACCTAATGGATTTGAAGTTTCCTTCCTATTATTATGATTATACATATGCACCCCTAAGTACACATGGAGGATACAAAAGAAACCACCTAGTTAGTAGGAGCGCGAGCGCGAGCACACACATACACACATATATATTAAGGAACTTTACGCAAACCACAGGGAAACAAGCATCACACCAGCGCACACACACACATATATATTCAGGACTTTACGCAAACATCAGGGAAACAAGGATCACACCAGCAAATAAAGAGTTCTGACATAGCAAGAATCCAGGAACAAGAAAGTGGTTGGTTGTTGCCTACTACAAGAGAGTCTTGGATCTAAGTGCTTCAAACCTTCGCTATTAGTTTGCAGAAAGAGAGTTCCATAAATCCTGCTAAGAAAAACACCATTGATGATATACGCATTCACATCAATGCAGTCGGATCCAGATCTACATGATTTGTGAGTGATTACATGCACCAAAGTGAATACACCACTTTGGAGACTGACTGGCTGGCCACCTAAGTGAGATCGCAGTATCCATTGGTCCACCAGATTTAGTGTTTGTGATACATGCTTAAGCTCCTTATACCATGGTTCATGAATTCTATTCCAACAATTTTTGGTAGCTGAGATTACGTCTAGAATAAGAATCTAACTAAAACCACTTTCCCAGTGATAACACAGAAAATTGTTCATTGGTAAAACCCATGTCAATAACTAAATAAATTAAGGAGCCACGTACGAAAAGGCTAGAAAAATACTTAACCACATCAAACTCTATGCACATTATCGAGAAAGGAAAATCACATAATACATCTTATGGAAAAGCACTCCCATGCATCAATCTCAAATAAAATTGAAGGCGGAGACAATAATTACAGAAAATGTTAAGAACCCACCACATAATTGCAATTAATACAGTTAAAACAATGTTTTGGATAAAGCTTATTCAAGTTGAGTCACCACAAAACACATCACCTTTAGTATTAGACTGGCGATTTGCTGGAGTGCATTCTCCGCATCAGAAACTGTGTTGTCACTGTCTTTAGAACTTATAATAATTACACGCTCCTCATGTCGCTGCAAAACATAATACAGATTAAATGCCGCGGCCACCGGTCAACAAGTAGAATTAGTCTAATCATCTCATTTGGTTGTTTAATACTCTCCCTTCAATTCCAAAATAATAATAATAATAATAATAATAATAATAATAAGACATTTTTAGCAGTTCCACAGCTAAGCGAGTGGCTAATGTTGCATTTTTCACGTTCTCCGTCAACCTTATGAAACATAATGGTACTACTGTTGAGAATAACAACTATAAGCAATAGAACATTAAAAAAAATGCTACAAAACATAAATGATCACAAATAGCCATGCTTTTCCAAAATGCCATACCACAAACTAGAGTCTCCAAATAGCCAGGTAAAGGTGTTTAACCTCTATCAAAATCTCAACATTTCCAAAAAAATTCACCACAAAACAATAATTCTAGATTAAAATTGTGATCTTTCCATTCAATTTATACACCATATACAAACCATTATTGTTTTCAACTTTTTTTTTTTCTCTAATTCCCTCAGAACCCTAACCTGAACACACTAAAAATTCAAAAAACATAAGTAACAAAAATAAGAAGAACCAAAGCTTACAGCGATAGCATCGGCGATTTTGATAGTGGCTTTGGAGTCTTCGCGAATCTTCTGGATTCGGCAGCCTTCCTTGCCGATAACCTTTCCGATCTGCCTCGAAGGCACCACCACTCTGAATAGCACGTCCTGCGCCAACTTCGCCCGCCGCTTCGCCGCCGACTCCTCCCCCGCCGCCACCGCCCAGGGAAGCTCGTCCTCTCGGCGACGCTTCAGTGCTGAGGACTGTCCGGGTTCGGATCCAAGTACGGGCACAGGTACAGGTACGGGTACCGATACGGGTACCGGTACGGTAGGGTACACCATGTGGTGGTTCATAGGGATTTGGCCTGGTTGAGCCATTGTTAGGTGTGTTTGACGAGAAACAAAAAGAGGCTTCGAAGAAGAGTAGGCGACCGAAATTTGTAAAGCTTTTGATTCGAGTGAATTGACGGGTGTGCCCTCATCAATTACCCACCCGAAAATGCTGCATTCACTTTGATCAAGTGCACATTAGTAAAACTCAATATTTAATCCAAAATTTAATAATTTAATTGTGATATTTACGGTCACTTTAGGAAGAAAACACTTTTTTTTTTTTTTTTTTTTTTTTTTTTTTAATTGAATACGGGAAAAGAGTTAGAAGAGGGGCTTATTTCCACTTCTGATCCAAAAGGAAAAGAGAGCGGAAGGAAGATTCTAAAATCTAGAAAAGAGTGAGTTTCTTAACAACAGCCCAAAACGAAATAAGCACTTAAAAGTGCATGTAGCATGGCTGTTATCCGTCCCCAATAGGTAACTCAATCGGCTAAAGACCATGCCTCATGAAACAGAGGTCACTAGTTTGAATCCCCCATCCCCCTGGTGTGTGGACATATCAAAAAAAAAAAAAAAAAAAAAAGGCTCTTATCCAATACATGTACACATGAAATGAATAAGAGTAATGTTACTTTTCACACACATTTATCACTCACTTTACATTGATTGATATTACGTATTTTAAGTGCTTTCATATGTTAGTCACTTAAAAAAAGAAAAAAGAAAAAAGAAGTCACTTAAAACATGTTATATATACAATGAATGTGGTAAATGAGCTTAAAATAATAAGTATAATTAAAATGGTCTTCAATGATTATGGACATAAATTTCCCCCCTCCTGCCAAATTTGTAAGTTTGCAATGTATATCTTAAAATGTGAAAAGTATACGAGTTTTTAATAGTATTAGGTATTAAAAATATGAAAGGACTCTTCGAAGTTTAAGGAGAGTGAAATTATTGTAAGAACTATTGAAAATTACATTATGTGAAAAGAGTAAAAAATAAGAACCAAAAAATCATGTACATATGAAAAAAAAAATAATGATAATGAAAATGATAAGAATCGTGAGAGTCATACAATAATTATAATAATTGTCTGACTTTTTTCTTTGGTTTTGTTTATATCATTTTTATGCCCGTTTGCATGCATGAAAGACTTGGAAAACCCTACAAAGTTGAAACTCCCCCCAATTATTATTATTATTATTATTCTATCTTGTTGAAATTGTAACGTTTGAGATTAAGGGTTAAGGTGTTCCTCACACGATTCACTTTGATAAACCATATCAATCAAATCGAAAACGAATGAGCTTGGGTTTCTTAGACCAACAAATTTGCTAATTGGTTTCTAAAATTTGAATTATTGAACCAAGTATGTTGGAGTTCGATTTGAGAAGTTTCACAGCTCAATAAAATCAAGTTGATTGATTTTTGCTTAATATATGTTAAAAAAAAATTGAATAAATAAAATTTATTATGCAAATAAAAAATACAATATCAATCAAGACAACAAAAGAGCACTTCAATATGCTGGAAACTCTACTATATATTTGACACACACAAAGGCCGGCCCTTCTAGACACTTGGACAAAACCAAGAGCTAGACCCCACTCGTTTTAGGACTCTTCTAACTCCTACTTATGCATCAAAAAAAAAAAAAAAAAAAAAAAAAAAAAAAAACTACTTATGCTTTGTTTCACACAAACATCCTAATTTCTACAAATATCTCACAAAGTTGATATAGTATGATTTAATAATCTTTGAATCCGTTTTTTTGTCAGGTTTTAGGTTTTAGAGTAGATTTTTGGTCCCATAGAAACTTCGAACATTAGGGTTTTTGGAGAGAACCTTCTTGAAGAGTTTGATGTTGATTTTTAGGATTATCTCTACGACCAAGGTGAGTAAACCTCATATGAATGCCTTTATCTATCTTTTATTCCCATATTATTTTGATATATGAAACATGCATGCTCTCTTCTTGCACGGACTTATTTTTATAACGACGTGAACTAAAAATTTTACGCACATGACATACGGATAAAAGAATGAAATGGAAAAGGTAAAAAAATTCATGCAAGTATTTTATCATTGCACGCATGTAAAAGATAGAGAATAATTAGATCATATGACATGATTGCAAGTCATGAGCTAACATTATACTAACATAACTCATATGATGGATCATTTTGTTACATTCGCAAACCACAAAGATTGACAAGTTCATTTTGAGATGACAAGGATAATTTATTGGTTACCAGGTCAAGCCACATAAACCAATTCAACAATTTTCCTTTAAATATAATGTTACATATAAATATTGATTCGTACATTACATATTGTTCAGTAATAATATGTATTTATATACTATTTAATATTCAAAGTATATTGGATCAAAAAAAAAAAAAAAAAAAAGTTCAAAGTATATTACTTTCAGGTGTCAATAAACCAACTGGTAACTCTAAAATATCCAAACATAAAACAAGATCGACAAATCCTATATATAATTCAACTCCAAATGACATAATTTTGGGTGGAAAATGGTCCAACTTAAAAAATAGAAAACACAACAATATCAAATAAGGTAGTGCAACTTCCCTAATTTACATTATTTTAGAACTCAAAACAATATTATTTGAAACAATGATCATTTGAGGACTGTTATAACAAGTCTTGTTCTCGCACATTTCCCGAGAAGCCTCCATATGAATCTGTAACCAAATCATACTTTTATGTGTGAAGTTCACCTTAATAAATAAAATATGGAAGAACATGAAAAAACATGCTTCGAGTTAAGTAAGTAGAAATGTCAGTTAATTCGATTAAAATTATGCTTAATGCCAACAAGTAATCATCATCGCACCCATCCACTTCAACCATTATGTCTCTAATTTCTTAATATGATGCTTCTTTATCTAGTATCATACTTTCAAGAAAAATATTCTCTATGTTGATGCCAAAACCATTTGAGAATGTTGCATTATATGATTAGCATAGCAAGATATGTGACTTGCATGTTTTCATTCTCATTTATTTTAACGAGAAAACTTAAATTTCACTTTACAATACAACGAGAGGTTTAATGACAATGATCAAAAACCAAAAAACTAAATTATAATTAGAGTATACGACAAATAGATAAATTGTACGTTATACCCAAATAACCAATGTCAATGTGTAGTAAGGAGCAATGAAAATCCCGACGAAGACAAACTAGTGATAAACTAAAAATAATTGAGCGTACGATCTTTTATTAAGTATAGGTGAGATGAAATAATAGTTGTTGGAAGAGATAGAAATAAAATGAATTTTGTAACACAGCCTTTATGGAAAGGTCAAGAAAAAAACAAGAGGATTAATTTTTTTTGGAAAAAAGGTCCTTATTGTTGTGAGCACACTCCCCACGTTGAGAAAATATAAAGAAAATAGTAATTAATATATCTAAGTGGACCTAAGCCCATTAACTTAGACTTTTGTGCTAGAATAGTGTTCAAATATGTTTATTAATATACTTAAGGTAAAAACTCCATAACCGACTTTATCTCCCTAACAAGTGATATCAGAGCGTGGTTAACTTTTTAGGATGGGTGTCTGGACAAGTATGGTCTGAAGTTGTGTTTTGTGGAGCTTTGGGGTAACTCTTGACGCGGGACACTATTTGAAAATGTAAAAAAAGTCACAAATGAGTGTGAGATTGTTGTGAGTATATTTGTTAGTGTTGAGTCCCACATTGAGAAAGTATAAAGAAAAAGAGTAAACAGTGGACTCAAGCTCATTAACTTAGGCTTTTTAGGGTAGAGTGATGTTTAAATATGTATATTAGTGTACTCAAACTAAAAACTCTCTTAACGGTTTTATCTCCCCAACACTTGTATTGTAGTTATTTTGTTACACTTACATTATAATTAAAAGAATTAGTTGGGTACTAAAGAAGTAACTTCTATAACCATAATTATTATCCTACAATATTTTTTTTTTTTACTAAATCTTATACAAGGTGATTCAAAATATTCATAACTTTTATCTCTGAAATTCATTAACATGATATCTTCATTACTTTTAATTCAAATTAAATTACTCTACTTGGTAATTATTTGGCAATCTATACATATTTTTGTTTTTGGTATGTAGAAAGAAAGAGTGACAACCAATGGTTATGATAATAATAAATTTTTTTGACATTACTTTATGTATTGAAGTTAATTATTAAATGCTCCATAAGTTAAAAATATGTATATATATGAACTTTTAAAATGAATTAAGATTTATGAAGAAACAATGGTCAAAATTTTGTAATGGATGAAAATAAATAACCGATAATAAACATTCTTATGATGGCTCAAAAATATATAAAAGTTGAAAAGTCTTCTTTGTCGGAATAAAGGAAGATTGATAAGAATTTTAAAAAACAACTCACAACATGGTTTCCATCATTGCGTTGTAGGAAATTAATTTGATGACCAACAAATGGCTGCAAAGAGAGAGTGAAAGAGAGAATAGTTAAGAAATATTTACGAGACCTTACACTAGGGACTCGTCTTATAAACGATAGTTTTGTTCGTCTTGGATGCATCTTTAGTTCGAGATAAGTTGCAGGATTTGAGGTTGCTCCTCTCACGTCGTAGGCAAGATTCTAAGCTCTGTAAAGATTCCTCAACCATGTTTGGGCCATGTTGATGCAAGCATTGTACATAACCTTCAAGAAGACAAAAACCAAATCGAAAATTTTGTCGCCATTGTATTTCACAAACTTCAATTACATATGTAACACACGTATGTATCGTTTCTTGAACTCCATCAAGTTCGAAGGAGTGAGGATACATGATAGGTGGTGGAGAGGGAGAAAAAGAGGTAGGTGCATGATTATTAATTTGAAATTTATCAAGTTCATGACATGAGGAAGCTTAATGGGAGATGATGAGGGAGGGAAAAAGATATGAGTAAGGCCATTAACTTGCACTTTTAGGAGAACGGGGATAAGCAACTCCATCATCACTATTATAAGTTTTTTAATACATTTGGAAGCCATAGATTTCTTCAACTTTAGAAACTTTTTATTTTGATCTACAATTAAAATGAAGATTAAGGCATAGCCCTTATATACTCTATGAGATTTATTTATTCTTAAAGTAATTTGATTCAAGTAAGTGTTGTTTAATAGTTTAAAATTTTAGAACTATGGTTGGTTTTTAATTAAGTGACTTTTGGGTTAAGTCATAGGCTTTCGGTAGGATAGCAATGTTTTGAAATAGTTTTTATGTTAACCTATGATTTTTGGAAAAAATATTTGTACAAGTAAGAGAGCATAGTTGGTTTGAAATGGGCAAGTGAAGGGAATGATCCCCTAGTCATGATATAATACATCAAAAACCCATACAAAAAGTTTGAAAAAATATATTGATTTGAAAAGCATGATAAATATGTATATTAGAATATTCAAAATTCAATCAATCGAGTAATGCTAGAAGTCCCTCTTATGTCACTCTTGTGTCCCTCTAAGGATGATGTGACATTTAAAATCACCATTAAGTTTGTAATTGATGATCACATTTGAGTTTTATTCAAATTATGATTTTAAAAGCTACTTCATTTTTTTAGGGATACACTATTACAAGGAGTAAAGTGGATATGATATAAAATAATAAAAAAATACACAGAATTATCATATAACTTTACATACTCACAAAAATTTAATTTTAAGATGGAATCCGTCTAACACTAGAAGGAATTGGCCCTTTCAGCCATTTAAATGAGGAGTTTCATTTAATACAATGTGACTTTTGGACTAAAACTCTTCATAAGTTCATAATAAACAACAAGTTTAGATGACTTTTGATAAAAGTTACTTATTAAGTTAATGCTAGCATTTTTGAAGCACATAATTTTTTTTTTTGGTAAGCTGAAGCACATAATCTTAATCAAGGGGTATTGCCCCCCTTTTTTTTTAAAAAAAAAAAAAAAAGGAAGAGAGAGAAATCGTTAAGCCACTTGATCTATGACCATATGATCACTCAATTAAATGTTACAATCTATAAAAAAAACTTTGCATTTAAATAAGACTTTACTAGGGGCATTTGATACTAATAGCATTTTGCATTGCTCAAGCATTAAATCAGTAAGATTGATTCTAATACAAGGAAAATGATCTTTAGCAACACAAAGAGTATTTGTTAATAACCATAAAAGTCATCGTAAAACTTCTCTTGCAACAACATAAAATAGTCAAAAAATCATATTCTTATCCAACTACAAAAGCGTTTAAAGTATTAATTTAAGTAACTGAAACATGTTACATATAAAATGAATGTGATAAATGAGTGTAAAATAAGTATGACTAAAATGGTCTTCAAAGATTATGGACAAACATTTCCTCCCTCCTGCCAAGTTTGTAATTTGCAATGTATAATTTAACATGTGAGAAACATATGGGCTTTTAATAGTTTTACCTATTAATAATTGATATGCTTTTCACGTGCTCAAATAATATATGACAGTTACCTTCAACTCAATTTAAAAGAAATTTTTGTCCATAGAATATATGATATTTTTTTATCGGTACTATTTTTTACATTTTTTTTTGCCTGTTTGCATGTACGAAAGATTTTCCACTTTTCAAAAGTCTTTTTTCTCTTTGTGTGGTTTTCATTTTCCACTTTGAAGTTTGAAGCACAAATAAAAGGACGAGTAATGCTACAAGTCTCTCTTGTGTCCCTCTTGAATCCCTCAACGAATGATGTGGCTATTAAAATTACCATTGGACTTGTGATTGATCATTATTAGATTTTGATCAAATAATGATTTTAATAGCCACATCATTCTTAGATGGACTTAAGAGGGATACAAGAGGAACTTCTAGAATTACTTATAAAAGGACTCTTCGAAGTTTTAGGAGAGTGAAAGTTGATATTTAAGAATTATTGAAAAAAAAATTATGTGATTAGAGTAAAAATAAGAGCAAAAAAATCATAGACATATGAAATAAATAATGAAAATGATAAGAACAGTGAGAGTCATAAAAATAATATATATATATATATATATATATATATTAAATAAATATTTGAATAAATAAAATTTACTTGACAAATGTTAGAGGTCAATAAGTTTTCCATATTTGACCTATATTCCTGTACAAATTCAATAAATTAATCATTAGATTTGTGGGGTCTACTATTGACTTATGTGAGGTTTATATAAGTCCATAAATCTAATGGTTGACTTGTAAAATGAGATGGACAAAATATAGAGAAAATATTAACCCATAGCATTTTTCAATTTATTATGCAAATAACAAATACAATATCACTCAAGACAACAAAAGAGCACTTCAATATGCTGGAAACTTTACTATATAATAAATATGGGTGTACATGCAGATCACTTTTAGATATCTGCATCATGTTTTTATTAACACTATCCCCGTGATTATTGAGGTTATTAAATACAGTTATTATCCGCTATCCACATATGAGGCAATGAGCTTTTTATTCCTATTTTAGTAATTTTTTTTTTTTTTCCTTCTTTGGGTCTCTATTATGGCATATTTTAAAAGATTTTCAAAATAATTTGGGTCAATTTTTAGTGTTTTGTGCTTGTTTTAATTTTTTTTACGCTATTATGTTTTGAAAATATATTAATTTCACATTAATTTTGAAAACAATATAAATAGAATCTATATCTAATCCAAAACAACACCATTTTGGTGTTAAACACCAAATGACTTTGTTTTGGTGAATTTATATATATAAAGGGTATGTGAATACTAGTTTTTACTAACT
The DNA here is from genome assembly GCF_965113065.1 of Corylus avellana. Lineage (NCBI taxonomy): Eukaryota > Viridiplantae > Streptophyta > Magnoliopsida > Fagales > Betulaceae > Corylus > Corylus avellana. Next base: position 9,525,150 of record NC_142491.1, read on the forward strand.
GCATTAGCATTCGTATGTGAGGCTAGTTTAGGATAATTGATGCGGTTGGTTAATATCCATCTGCTTAAATGTACACCCCTAATATTAGACACACAGACACAAAGGCCAACCCTTCTAGACACTTGGTAAAAACCAAGAGCTAGACCCCGCTAACTTTAGGACTCTTCTAACTCCTACTCATGCATCGAAAACAAAAAAAACTACTTGTGCTTTGTTTCACACAAACATCCCAATTCCCACATATGTCTCACAAAGTTGAATAAGCCGTTTTGTCAATTTTTAGGTTCTATAGTAGATTTTTGGTCATGTAGAACATTCTAACATTAGGGTTTTTGGAAAGAACTTTGTTGGAGAGTTCGATGTTGATTTTCAGGATTATCCCTTTCACCAAGGTGAGTGAAATTTCCACAAATACATTTATTATCTTTTATTGGCATACTATTTTGATATATGAAACGTGAATGTTCTCTACTTGCACGGACTTATTTTTATAACAATGTGAACTAAAAAATTTTATGCACATGAAATACTAAAAAAAGAAGGGAATGGAAGATGTATGAAAAGTCATGTAAGTGTACATAGTCATGTAAGTGTTTTACCATTGCATGCATGTAAAAGATAGAAAATAATTGTATTGTATAACATGATTTCAAGTCATGAGCTACTATTATACGAGCATAACTCTATGGTCCAGTTTCAAAATTTACCTTTATGGTTTTGCTGCTTATCCAATGGGTTAGATAAGTAATCGATGCAGCCATGTATGGGTGGTGGTTACAATGGAACGACATCAATAGAAGTGTGGGCCACCTAGCGTCAAATCTAGTCAGACTGCTAGTTAGTGACTGCTATTGTACTTCATCAGAGCACCTGTGCCATACCAAAGGTCCTTTAGGATACATAAACCCTATCAAGAATAGGTTAAGGTCCCGAATAGACCATATAGAGTCAAGTTAAGACTTTTCTGCTTATCATGTAATTATATGTATAATGCATTTCATTCATGCATTGCTATTTGCCAAAAAATTGTCTTACACTATGATATATTTTAATCTAAAATCTCTTTATAAAAATTATCAGTCCACTAGATAGATAACCGCTTTCCATGTGATATTTACTCACTAAGTTGTACACTTACTCTCGATCTGTTTCCATCTAATGAATTTTTACCGCAAAAGCGCATCTTTATAATGATTTTTTGATGAAAAATATTTATCATATCTTTGAAGGAAAACAAAGATGCATTTCAATAAACAAAGAGAGAGATTTTTACAAGATAAAAAAGGCTCACATCACACACATATTGTTGGGGCATTGACTTGTTGAGCCATGGACTCAGAAGTTCCACCTGCAAAATTGTTAATTTTACAACTATACCTACATCTGAGGCAGACAAGCTTCAAAGGTATGTCCAGTAAGACCTGTAGAACTATGGGGTCATAACTTTTTGGAAGCTCAAGATGAAGGCTTATCTTTTGAAGACTTAAGGTTTAAGTTTAGTAGGCCAAAGGGTCGTTTTGGTTATTGTATATATTTTTTTGAAACTCATGAATAATACTAAGATGTGCACTAAGTTGTACAAAATTTTCAATATGAACGAAAATTATGTCATACTAGTGCTACAGTAGTTCAAAAGAAGAATTTGTGGTTTCAAAAAAATATAAAGCATGTTTTTCATTGTGTCATTTATCAGGAATAGTAGTATCGGCATATGGATATTGTGACTAATGCAATTATCCAGGTGGGATGTTACAAAACCGTTCCTTGAGGCCATTGTGGCAGTTCAACCAGCTCAAAAAGCTGCCCTCAGGGGTGTTTGAAGCACCCTATAAAGGCACCAAGGACTTGTTTGGCCACCCTCATTGGCACACCCTAAACCGAGCGCGGGGGACCCCAATCTTTTTTATTTATTTTTTATTTTTTATAATTGTTATATAAGGGTAAATTTGTAATTTTATAAGAGCTCAATCAGCAAAATGGTCGTAAATTGTAGGGAGTGATCATTTTGTTACATAGGCAAACCACGAGGATTGACAAGTTCATTTGAAATGACAAGGATAATTTATTGGTTACCTATTCAAACCACATAAACCAATTTAGCAATTTTTCCTTAAATATAATATTACATATAAATATCGATTCATATATTACATATTGTTTAGTAATATTAACTTGTATTTATATACTATTTAATATTCAAATGTATATTACTTTTAGGCGTCAATAAACCGGTCGGTAACTCTAAATATCCAAACATAAAACAAGATCCACAAATCCCATATAAAATTCAACTCCCACATGACTTAATTTTGGGTCCAAAATGCTCGAACTTAAAAATTACAAAACACAACGATATCATATCAGGTAGTACAACTTCCCTAATTTACATTATTCCACAACTCAAATAATATTATTTGAAATGATGATCAATTGAGGATTGTTATAGCAAGTCCTGCTCTGGCATATTCCCTGAGAAGCCTCCATATGAATCTGTAACCAACACATACTTTAATTTATATATAAAGTGCACCTTAATAAATAAAGTGAGTAAGTAAGAACATGGAAAAACATGCTTGGAGTCAAGTACGTAGAAATGTCAATTAATTTGATAAAAAATATGCTTAATACCATCAAGTAATCACCACCTCACCCATCCACTTCAACTATTATATCTCTAATTTCTTAATATGATGCTTCTGTATTTAGTAGCATATTTTTAAGAAAAAGATTCTCTATGTTGATGCCAAAACCGTTTGAGAATGTTGCATTATATGATTGGCATAACAAGATATACAACTTGCATGTTTTCCTTCTCATTTATTTTAACGAGAAAACTTAAAACTTTAATACACAACGATAAAGGGGTTTAATGACAATTATCAAAAACGAAAAAAATGAAATTATAATTAGAGTATACAACAAATAAATGAATTGTTATACTTGAAGAACCAATGTTGATGTGTAGTGAGGAGCAACGAAAATCCTAACAAATTAAGACAAACTAGTGATAAACTAAAAATAATTGTGTGTAACGATCTTTTATTGAGTATGGGTAAGATGAAATAATAGTAGGTGGAAGAGGTAGAGATAAAATGAATTTTTTAATACATCCTTTATAGAAAGGTTAAGTAAAAAAAAAAAAAAAAAGATTAATTTTTTTTGGAAGAAAATCCTTGTATTGTTGTTATTTTGTTATAGTTACATTATAAAAGAATTAGTTGGGTACTAATTAAAGAAGTGACTTCTATTACCATAATTATTATCTTGCGATTTTATTTTACTAAATCTTATACAAGGTGATTCAAAATATTCATGACTTCTATCTATGAAATTCTCTAAAATCAGATCTTTATTGCTTCTAATTCAAATCAAATTTTAAAAAACAACTTGCAACATAGTAAGAGAGAGAAGTTAAGAAATCTTTACTAGACCTTACACTAAGAAATCTTCTTATGAAAGATAATTGGGTGCGTCTCGGATGGATCTCTAGTTCGAGATAAGTAGCAGGATTTGAGGTTGCTCCTCTCATGTCGTAGGCAATATTCTAACCACCATAAAGAATCATCAACCATGCTTGGGCCGTGTTGATGCAAGCATTGTATATAACCGTTAAGAAGACAAAAACCAAATTGAAAACCATTTTCCCATTTTACTTCACAAACGTCAATTGCATTTGTAACACACATATGTATTGTTCCTTGAACTTCATCAAGTTCAAAGGAGTGAGGATACATGATGGTAGGTGGAGAGGGACAAAAAGAGGTAGGTGCATGATTATTAATTTGAACTTTATTAAGTTCAGAGAAATGAGGAAGCTTAATGGAAGTTGAAGAGGGAGGGAAAAAGATACAAGTAAGGCTATTAGCTTGCACTTTTAGAAGAATGAGGATAAGCAACTCCATCATCACTACTATAAGTTTTCTAATGCATTTGGAAGCCATAGATTTCTTCCACTTTAGAAACTTTTTATTTTGATCTGCAACTAAAATGAAGATTAAGGCTTAGCCCTTAAATACCCTACGAGATTTATTTATTCTTAAAGTAATTTGATTCTGATAAGTATTGTTTAATAATTTTGAATTTTAAAACTATGGTTGGTTTTTAGTTAAGTAATAGCTTTTCGTAGGATTGCAAGGTTTTGAAATAGTTTTTATGTTAACCTATGATTGTTGGAAAAAATATGTGTACAAGTAAGAACGTAGTTAGTTTGAAGTGGACGAAGGAATGGAATGCTCCCATAGTAATGATATAATACATCAAATACCCATACAAAAAGTTTGAAAAAATATATCAATTTGAAAAGCATAATAAATATTTATATTAGAATATTTATAATTCAATCAATCGAGTAAGAGGCATGATAAATGCACAATTTTTTTGACCAACTTTAGCCAAACTTTTCTCTTATGTGGTCATTTTAAAAAAAATAAAAAATACAAAAAAATATCAAGCAATAACATCTTATGTGGTCCTTTTTTTATTTGTTTTTTTTTTAATGGTCTTTTTCTTCATAATAATGACAATTTTTTTTTATTTTTATTTTTTTATAAAAATGACCACTTTTATGAAGAAAAATACAATTTATTTTTTATTTTTTATTTATTTTTTTGTTTTTTTTTAAAATAAAAAATATAGAAAAGTTGGGCCAAAGTTGTGCCAAAAGGTTATGCTGTTATTATTTATCATTGAGTAATGTTAGAAGTCTCTCTTAATAATTTTAGCAAAAAATTGAAGCTTTGTAAGCGACAAAGAGATTTGAAAAAGGAAAAAAAAGTAATAAATCAACTTGATTGAAATTACTCTGTCACATGACATTGCATAAGTTTTTTATTTTTATTTTTTTCTTAAACGGAAAAAATATTATCCCATTGTTTGGGTTATGAGATTCCAATATATATATATATTTTAATAAGTAACTTGTATAAAAAATACCACAACTCAAAATGCTAAAGTACATTAAATGAATGTATGCTTTTCAAGTAGATGAGATGAATAGCTGAGATTTATGAATTTGAGAATATCAAATTTTTAAAAAAATTTAGGAGATCTCAATTCGCTTTTTAAAGGTTGTAGGAATCATTACATTTTAGTATTAGTAGTTCCATCTTTAACAAAAGGTGCATGAGCAAGTATCAGAAAAGCAAATCTATAGAATTAAAAGACTATTATATTCAACAAAAACAAGAAAAAGAAATAACTTTTACTCAATACGAATGAAAAAAAAAAAAAAAATCAATTTAAATAAAACTACAGTTTAAAAATATCGTTATGAAATATATCCATGTAAGAATACAAAAAAAGTAAATAAATAAAAGAATAGGATCCTCTCCATTTTCAAGTGAAATGGAGAGGATCAATTTTATGGTGAAGGTTTTACTTTGATTTTTTTTTAAAATAAAAACAGAAAAGAAAAGATTCATGACCTATAGATGAAAATATATATCTTTTAATTGGAAATAATATACCAACATTAAAAGAACAAATCTTCAAACAATGTTACAAGAAGTAATGTGCATATGATATAAAGTAACAGAAAATACTCGAAATTATCATATAACTTTACATACTCGCAAATTTTAAGATGCAATCATGCCCCCTTCAGCCATTTAAATTAGGGGTTTTATTTAATACAATGTGACTTTTGGACTAAAACTCTCCATAAGTTCATAATAAACAACAAGTTTAGATGACTTTTAATAAAAGTTACTTATTAAGTTTTTTTTTTTTTTTTTTGAAACATATCATACTCATTCATTGATAAAAGTTGCGAGTCTAAAGCTCTTACAAACAGAATAAAAAGCTCTAAAGTAAATCATAGCCGAAACTAAAGATACAGTCATCAACAATAGACCAAATCAACCAAAACACAGCATCCGCTAACCTATGACTGAATATCTGGTTGAAAACTCAGATCTGCATTAAACAGACATCATCTAATGCATAGGTAGCGATTATTTCTCGGCCTTGAGAGCAAAACCCTCAAGCCGATACTTATTCCTCGGCCTTGAGAGCAAAACCCACAAGCTGATACTCATTCTCCTCGACTCGAAAGCCAGGATAAATTTCACATCCACAACCCAAAGGTTTGGACCAGTAATATCGGGCAGCAACCAGGCGCAACAAAGCAGGAGGAGAAAGCCTTATTACAAGCATAAATAAAACTATACAGGGAAATAAATGGAACAATAAAACTGATGCAGGAAAAGAAATTACAGCAAATAAGACCGAATACAGGAGAACTCAAAGGAAATACAAAACAGAAAAACAACAAAACAGGAAAATAAATGCGGAAAACACTCAAAGCGGGTCACGGCAGCTGGAGGAGGCCGATCGCGAGTTGGCCGGAAACCGCCGCGGAAGGTGGCACAAAAAGCTTGGCGCGGGAGGGGCGCGTGAAAAGACCTGACAGCGAGCGGTGAGCAGTGAAGCGAGCGCGGAAGAGATCAGCGGCACATACAAACAAACAAGGAAGGGGAGAGTTTGAGTGAAAACCTCCAAAAGCAGTACCCACCGAGAGTGAACACAAGCACAACAGAACAGAAAACACCAAAGACAGAAACAAACCTAAAACAAAAATTGGGAAGCAAGGAAGGGAGGAGAGATGTAGGCAATGGGCATCCCTCCTCCCCTGAGGCGGCGGCGCTCTAGAAGGGGACTTAGGGTTTCACAAGGCTTAGGTTTCTCGAGACTTATTAAGTTAATGATAGCATTTTTGAAGCGCATAATCTTAATCAAGGGGTATTGCTTTTAAAAAAAATAAAAGAGAGAGAGAAATCGTTAAGACACTTGACCTATGACCATATGATCACTCAATTAAATGTTACAATCTATGAACAACTTTGCATTTAAATAAGACTTTACTAGGGGCATTTTTTTTTTTTTGAAGAATTAATTGCCTTTATTTCAGAATAAGATGAACAAAGGTCAAGAGTGGAAAAACCACTCTAAGTAAGAAGAGCCTGAAGCTCTAGGTTTACAATTGTAGAAATATAACTTGGGATTTCCTCAATCCAAATACGCTCTTCGGTTTGATGTATTGCCTCTTTTGCTAAACCATGAGCAGCCTGATTAGCATCTCTTTTCACATGACAAATCTTCCAAGATCGAAGAGATCCTAAAACCTCCTTTGTGTCCTCTACAATCTGGCCAAAAAATCTCCAACTAACTTCGGATTCCCCAATGGCTTTAACAACATTAAGAGAATCACCTTCTAGAATGATTTCTTAGAAGCCCATTTCTCCACAAAATTCTGCTGCCCGAAGAGCTCCCCATGCTTCACCCGAATCTGGCTCCTGCAACATTTGGATCATCTCTCTCTTTGCTGCACATACCATGCCCTGGTGGTCCCGCACTATGACTCCCACTCCCATTCTTTTGTGCTTGGAGTCAAAAGAGACATCCCAATTGACTTTCTTTAACCCAACTGATGGTGGAGCCCAATGCACCATACTTCCACCTACTTCATCCGACTCATGCCCTTGCTTTCCTTGTGCTTCCATAAATTGGAGCAATAAATTCTCACCTTCTTGGACCAAGAGATTCGGATGCATAAACTCCCCCCCATGGACAACTGAATTTCTTCTGGCCCATATCTTCTTTGCTAAAATTGCAAAAAGAGAAACCTCTTCCCTACTGCACCGGTTGATCACATGCTCAAACACATCCAAAAAACAAGAGGCCCGAACACCACTTTTATGGAGCTTTCCTCGACAGGCCCCCCAGACGTCAAAAGCAGATGGGCAGTTCCAAAGGATATGCATACCTGTTTCTGACTCATTACCACAGAAAATGCAATTGTCTTCCTTCACCACGCCCCTCCTCAATAAATTATCCTTAGTAGGGACTATATTTTTACACGCCCTCCACAGAAAAACTTTTGAGGAATTTGGGACTTGCATATTCCATAGAACCTTCCACAAAATTGAGTCCCCTGATTGGTTTGAACCCGTTCCTAAATGCATCATTTTCCTCTCCATTTCTAAATGGTATGCACTTCTAACAGTGAATATACCATTTGGAGATGCTCTCCAAATCATCTTGTCCGGCCTCCCATACTTGCTCCTTGGAAGATTACAAATGATCTCAGCTTCCTCCTCTTCAAATATTGCACTAATAAGTACCCGGTTCCATCCCCCCCTTGAATGGTCAAAAAGTTCATTCACAGTAGCATCTTCATTAAGGATCTTACAAGGGGTTTGGACACGATAGGTGGTTGGCTTTGGGATCCACCTATCCTTCAAAATAGCCATAAATTTCCCATCACCAATTCTCCAAAGTACTCACTCCTTAAATAAATCTCTGGCTGCCATGATGCTTCTCCAAGTGAAAGAAGGCCTGCTCCCTAAATTGGCTTCTATAAAAGACCCCTGATGAAAGTATTTCCCTTTCATGATTTTTCCCACCAAGCTATCCGGGGATTGAGACAACCGCCAACAATGTTTGGCTAAGAGAGCCTTATTGAAGGAATATAGATCTCTGAATCCCATACCCCCTTGGGTTTTGGAGCGACCCATTTTCTCCCAACTGGCAAAGGTCCCGAACTGCTCGGAGGTTCCCAAGCCCCCAGCAGTTCCAATTTAGGAGGCTCGTTGAGATTGGCGGGGCTGTTCCACAGCCACCGCTGAAACCACCAACACCGACATCACCACTTTCGATCCACTTTCCTTTTTTCTGATTAATAGAGCTATCTTCTGGCGCCATCAAAGCATCTGCCTTACGGATTCCAGCCAGTCTGCATGCTTCATTTCCCTCCTTTTTTCCACTCGACACTTGTCTGGCCCGCTTTTTCCATGAAGTTACAGATTTTCTTGAAACAGCTTGGCCTTGCAACACCTGGCAGACTGACTCGAGCATTACTGGCTCCCTTCGCATGCCAAAAGGTGGTGTATACTTCAGCTGGCCCCCACGTGTCCCCCATTCGTATCTACGGGAACATTTGCCACCTCACGTTCCTACATAGATTGGGGTTCATTAATGCCTGTAATCTTCTCTCCTCCTTCCCCCTGCATTAAAATCTCGCCTGTTACTTCCATTTGATTTTCCTCCACGTCTGTTTTCCTTTCAGGGGAGACATAGATCCCCGAAACTGCTCCCTTTCCTTTCTTAGCAGATTCTCCTTTGCATGCCTCATGTGTACCAGCTGGAATAATCCGATCCCCCGAATTATTACCATTAAAGTTGAAAGCGTAACTAACGAAGTTACCAGCCGTTTCGCCTTGAGCGTCTCCACTTGTTCTGCATTTGCTGCTGCGACTGGCCTCACGCGCCTCCCCGTCATGGCCCTCATTCCTCCACCATGAAGGTGTTGTTGTCTCCGATGATTCTCCTCCTATACGCTCCCTGTCCTTGGCCTGCTAACGGCTTGGTGATCCCGCTCGCAACCACAACCCAAATTGCATTTCCGAATCATCTCCATGCATCCTTCTTCTTCCACCATCAGGACAACCGTATCGTCCATGGCTTATAACGCCACAGTTGAAGCAGAAATGGGGAATTCGTTCATACTGGAATGCAATCCAGACAGAGCTGTTTCTAACTTTCAGCATTCGTCCCCTTGCAAGAGGTTTCGACACATTAACTTTGATTTTAACCCTCAGATACTCACCCCATCCCATTCCCTCATCATTTGTATCGATCTCCACCACTTCCCCAATAGTAGAACCCAATCTCTACCCCACCGCACTACTCATGTAGGCTAGAGGCAAGTTGTACATCCGTACCCAGAAAGCCACATTTTGAAAATCAATATTGGCTAGAGAGGAGAAACCATCAAAATCTTCAATAGCAAATAGGTTTCCATCAATAACCCAAGGCCGACCCTTTAGAACCAGCAACTTATCCGCCACATTCTCAAACTCCAGGAGAAACAAATTCTCTCCCATCACCTTGAATGAAAGTTCACCTGTTGGTTTCCACCTTCTCATCAGCATTCCCCTTACCGTGTTTTTTGCAATAACGCGGTCAACAATAAGCCTTCCCACCAAGCAATTCTGTCCTTCTCAACTCCATCTTCCAGCACCTCTTCTTGCACCACCACATCACTCCCTTCTTCCTCCGAGAGGCGTAGTCTACTCCATAACTTGGATAACTCCTCCGTTGTGCCCCCCATAATTCTTAGCTTCAGACAAACGACAAGAGTTGTTTATCAGTTGAAACCTTCACGACCTTTTCAGATCTGAAGAAAATTTTCTCCTCCTCTATGTTTCGCGAGAAACCCTAGAGAGCGTTTTCTTTAGGGGCATTTTATACTAATAGCATTTTGCATTGCTTAAGCATTAAATCAATAAGATTGATTCTAATTCCAAAAAAAAAAAAAAATGAAAATGATCTTTAGCAACACAAAGAGTTATCGCTAATAACCATAAAAGTCATCGTTAAACTTCTCTTGCAACGACATAAATTAGTCACAAAGTCTTCTTATCTGACTACATTATTAATGCTTGAGTCACTAATTTTAGTAACTGCAACAACCCAATATACCAAAGTGTTGATAATGTAAGACCTCACTCATTGGAAAATCAAAGTAATTAACATTTTATGTTTGAATCCGATACTCTCTTAGAATTGAGAGTCTTTGCAATTGTAAAATATGATACATGCATTCATGTGACAATATTTTGTAGACATGCTCATGGTGGTCTAGGAGTAGTTTTACTTTTGAAAAGTTTATGAAAAAGTTTCCACTTTATCACCAAATTTTTTTTGTTGATTGCGTGGTTCTTGATATTGTATAGTTTGATTTTACTTTACTGCTGCATGATCAGCCTGGAAGATTGATGTCCGAACATGAGGAGCTTTAGGGACCACATGCTCCCTAAGCTGTTTGGACATGCCTAGGTCAGAAAGCATTATTGGATGTTCGGACACATTTTCGGCAGAACCGAGAGTGCATGTTCCCTAACATGTGGGCTACTATACAGACACGGAAGACGGTTTGAGCATGAAACCCTAATCACTTTCAAACATGCTTTTTACTCGTCTGGATGACGTCATGTAGTTTGCACAATTTTGATCTTTCGCATGAGTTGTTGCTTTAGAATGTGACAATCATGACTCTTCGTACCCACAATGCTACGTTTTTTTAACTTTTGAACAGTTTGAAAAGTTGGAAGCATATCCATCTAACGTCTTTACATTCCTTATAACTTTTAAGAATTCAATTTTGTCCTCTTTACTCAGTGGATTGCCAATCAATGTTTTAAATTGAAGCCAACACCCAAGTCAGGCAACACTGTTTTATGTCTCGAAAGTTGAAACAAATCACCATTCACATATGTTTTTTTTTTTTTTTTTTTTTTTTTTTTTTTTTCTAATAAACTAATGACCAAATGTCCAAACTCACAAACACTACGTTTAATGTAAGAAAGTTTACACATACGACCAAATCAGTGAATCACGATCAAAAGTTTGAAATTATGAAATTCTTCTCAACAGTAGTAGTCCTACAAATCCTACCACCTTTCAATAAATAAAATCAAGTACTAGGAATTTTTTGTTTTGAGGTGCGCAGTAAAAGGACAGTAACAGACAAAAAGTCAAACATTTTTTTGACTATTTATTTTCTTGAAAAGGTCGTAATCCAATTTTTACAATGATTTATTTTTAAATGATAAAAATATATACGTAAGCTTTTTATGTTTAGATTGCTTTTTTAAATTAATTGTTTATGAATATAGACCCTTTTTGTTACATATTTTAATTGTATGAGACATATAATTATAGTTAATTGAGAATATGAAGAACAATAATGATTCGATTGAGTTCCAATCAAATTCTAAATAAGCTTGTGTCCAGATAAATTTATCAAATCGACGAGTAGATCCTTGCTTAAAAAAAAAAATGATGATTATCATTTTAATAATAAAGGCCAAATTCAGAGAGTATATGTATAAAAATGACTGTCATCCAGTTAATCATAATTTTTAAAAAATACAATTTAAAAAAATCTTAACTCTTCTGAACTAAATTTCTTACTCCACAACTCGCTTAGGTAGGATGGCCATACAACCACCCTCTATGGTGTAGAGGGTTCCTTAAAACAGTGTAGTTCATATCAGTAATATTGTAATTTCAATTGAATTGATTAATAAATTATTTTCAATTACATATGGGCATTTTTGTAATTTACTATCTCTAAAATGGGGGATTTTGGAGAACCAACATTATTTTACATCAAATCAATATGCATGGGTAATTTTGTCTTTTGACACAACCAAAATTGGAGCTTTTTTTTTTAAAAAAGGAAACCACACAACACAAGTGACATATTTTTCATCGCACAAATTTGATTTGGAACCTACTCGTAGCAAAGTGGTAGTTCCGATAAGCGAGTTATAGTAAATCATAATTTTAAGAGTATAAGGGAAAATAGGGTGGTGGTTTAGACGACGAAGTGTAATTAACCCAAAACATAATTAAATATGGACTTATATGTATAAATTTTAATCCTTATGATATTTATTTCACCACTTCTTCCTCGACAAGATAGATTAATCATGTTAGACGCTATCTCAATAAAATAGTACATCACTTTGCGAAAGAAGCGCTTTCTCTCATTATAGAGCAAAGTTTTATTGAGAAAATCTCCATTGTATTTCAGATATTATCTGTGTAGAGCGTTGTACTTAACGTTGTTTAGCAATTTATAAAATTCGCTCTATTCATTTTTTTAAAAAAAAAAATCTCAAAAACAAAAAGATAGTTTTTTTTTTTTTTTTTGTAACTTCACTGTATACCCCTGAATTATCTCGTGTTTTGAAAATATCCAAAAAAATTCAAAAACTCTCAATTTACACACTTGAACTTTCAATTTCAATCAATTTACCCCTCCGTCAGATTTTAAATGTCAAAAGTGATAAAATGACGTTTATACCCCTAAAGGGTAATTTGATATTTTTAGGCATTTTCGTTAGAAGTTAACGGCAAAAACTAACGGAGGAATAAATTGATTGAAATTGAAAGTTCAGAGATATAAATTGAGAATTTTTAAATTTTGGAGAAGCGTTCTTAAAACGCACTGTACTTCGGGGTTTTAAAAATAATATTTTATTTATTTTTTTTTATTTATTTTTGGGTGATAGGGCACGTTCGCAATTCACCAAATCAATCTCACGCACTCTCTGCCTGGAACTCTGACAACTAAACCCTCCCAAGACCATCGAGCATGCCAGTCCCCAAATCCCTCTTCACCATCTTCTCCCACCACTTCTCTACCACCACAAATCTCCCAAAGCTCCCAAGCCTCTCCAAAATCCCCTCCAAGTACAGGCCCCAAGCCATCCAACAAGCCCAGAAGGCCCTCACAGAGTACCTCCACACCACCAGGTCCTTTCCATTCGCCTACGCCGAGCACATTGCCGGGAACTCCCTCTTCTCCGTCTCCAACCTCATTGCCAAACTCGATTTCTCGCCCTCAGATTTCTCAAAGAGCTTCAGCAGGCTCCTCAGGTACCATCCCATCAATGAATTTAAGTTTTTCTTTGAAAGCATTGGCATTAGTTATAGTGAGGTTAATGGGCTTTTGCCTGCGAACAAGTTCTTTTTCTCGGAAGACGGGACTGTTTTGAGCGCGGCTTGTGCGCTTTCGGAATTTGGGTTTCCGTGGAATAGGTTGGGGAAGTTGTATAAGGAGGAAGTTTCGATATTTAGTAAGAGTTCTGGGGAGTTGACGGCTAGGCTTTGCAGGTTTAAGGAATATGGTTTGAATAATGTTTCAGTGATCGGCATTTGTCTAGCTTTTCCGCATGTGTTGAGTGGGGATGGTGAATTGGGTGGTGAAATTGACGCCTTGTTTGATGATTTGAAAAGGGTTTTTGTAGATTTTGATTTGGCAAGTTGTGTTGAGGGAAATGTGGATGCTTGGTACGAGGTTTGTAGGAAAATTCGATTCTTTTACGATTTGGGTTGTGAGAAGGGTACGGCAGGGGGTCTGATGGGTAGGAGCAAATATGTTTTCCTTGAATACCCAGAAGAGGTTTTGGTCCAAAAAGTGGAATACTTTTGTAGATTTGGTGCAAGGAATGAGGATATTGGTCTGTTGCTTCTACGGAACCCTGAAATTTTGAATCTTGATATTGAAACACCAGTGATTTCAGTTATGGGATTCTTGAAACATTTTGGATTGAGCACAGAAGAGCTAATGTCCATTAGACAAAAGTATCCTCATGTGTTGGGAAGAAATAAAATGGCTAATTTGCCTCATGTGATGAAGGCTTTGAATCTACATGAATGGTTCTTCCATAAGATGAAGAGTGGAAATCATCAATTGTTAGCTAATTATGTACTAAGTGATCCTGATGAAGACTTGGATACAGAATTTAGAGATGGCTTGGAGAAGATCCAATCTTCAAGATGCCCTGTTCATACCATGAAAAAGTTGGATTTCTTGCATGGAATTGGGTATGGGGAAAATGCCTTGACCATAAAGGTCCTTGATCACTTGCATGGCACTAGTATTAAGTTGCAGGAGCGATTTGATTGCCTCCTCCATCTAGGGATTGAGTTCTCGAACCTCTGTATGATGATTAGGGTAACACCAAAGGTCATAAACCAAAAACCTGAAACTATTGAGCAGAAAGTGAATTTTCTCTGCCAGGAAATGGGAATCTCTCTACAGTATCTAGATGTTTTTCCTGCATTTTTGTGTTTTGACTTAGAGAACCGGATCAAACCTAGGTACAGATTCCACGTATGGCTTGCAGAAAAGGGTTTGTGCACAAGAAGCTACTCCATTGCAAGCATTATAGCAACCAGTGAAAAGCAATATGTAGCTCGCCTCTCTGGAATTCACCCAGACGCTCCAAAAAAGTGGTCTGAGCATTTCTCACCCAAAAAACCATTGGGGTCATAATTGAGTTTATACTGCATCTTAGCAGGCTTCCTTCTTCTCCTATGGTCTAGGAATTTTGAACAAGATTTTAGAAAATTAGTGGAGTCTTGTGACAAAGTAAACATTCTTGGATTGATCCATGAGGAAGGATTTGTAAATTAATATCTAATCCCCAGGTAACAAACATTACTAATTTTCTTTGGTTGCAGTGCTCAACTAATTTGCTGGTATTGATTATTAGTGTCATCTTAATGATTGCCATAAGAGCAGCCCCTGAATAGGCCAAATATCTCATATTTGTAAATTTTTTTTTGTATGCTTTGCATCTCTGTATGTTTATCGTGAGAAAATTGGAAAGAGATATAGTGCCATCACGGAAAGATGAACTAGTTTAAGTTGTCATTTTAGTATTACACTATTATTATCTTGAGTATTTTTACTTTTGCTGATCAAGTGGGTGAAGATTTATGTCCATTTGTCTCTTCAGTGGCAATTTGATCTGCATATCTGAATTAAAACTGCAAACCGTCTATATGAGATGAGAAAAAACTCGTTTTACATCATTATGGAAAGAAAGAAAAAAAAACTTCTCATTTTGAATCATGTAATAATATTATCCGATCAGGAAAAAAAATTCTGCTTAAATTTTGTATATACGATTATCATGGCTCACATTTTGTGAAGATAAATACAATTTTGTATTCCCTCCTCCTTCCTTTTTGAAAATCAGTCATTGGATACGTTGGGTTCACATCCAACTCTATAGATCCAACGGCCGATTTTCAAAAAGAGAGAATGAGAGAATACTAAATAGCAAGTCTTGAGAGTGGATCATCTTCAAGCTAGTTGTAAAATCTTCTCCCATATTAGTAGGTGAAGTGTAGGCCAAGTAATTAAAGTAGCATTTATTTATTTTTGGATGAAAAAGATTACAACACTGTAGCATTTAAGCTAGATCACCAGCAAAACAACAATACAACCAATCAACAACAATAGAATCAAAACCTATCAAACAACCCCAAACCACATCTTACAGCATTTTATCAGCTGCTCTAGGACTTTTACCATGTCTTATAACATTCCTCTGCCACCATGAATGATAAACTGCAACAACATAATTTGCAAATATTAGCCACAAAGTTCATGTTTCTCCATTCCCTTGTACCAAGAGTCCCGATTTCTGACCACACAACAGGGGTGGCAAAAACCAAGTTTTTCTTCATAAGAATAACTTAAAAGTTATTGATAAATGCTTGTTTATTGATAGCTTTATCTACATCTGCGTTAAGATTTATGAAGAAGAAAGAACGATGTTCAAAATTTTGCAGTGAATGAAAATAAATAATCCATAATAAACATTCTTTTGACGTTCTAAAATATATAAAACATTAGAGTCTTCTCTGCCGGTATAAAATAAGATCGATAAGCATTTTAAGAAACAAGTTATAACATGGTTTCCTTCTTTGCATCTAGGCAAATTAATTTGATGACCAACAAATAGAGAGAGAGAATAGTTGATAAATCTTACCAGATCTTATACAAGGGATTCTTTGTATAGACGACATCTCAGTGCTTCTTGGGTGGATTTTTAATGCATTCTAAGTAGCAGGATATAAATTTGCTCGTTTCAGACGGACTGCAATGTACATAGCATCGACGACATTCCATAAGCATGTTGAAACTTAGTTCAGTACGAGCAGGTATTGTGACATGTTGATACTGACATCTCTCAAAACCTAAATCAAGACAAAATTTAAATGAAGATCTTTGTTCTAATTTTGGATATTTTTTTGCACAATATCTAATTTCTTTTGCAAAGCATGTATGTATTGTTCTTTGAAATTTATCAAGTTCAAAGGAGTGAGGATACATGATGCGTAGTTGAGACAGAGAAATAGAGGGAGGAGCAAGATTATTTGTTTGAACTTTATTAAGTTCTGAGAAATGAGGAAGCTGGATGGGAGATGAAGAGGGAGTGAAAGACATATGAGCATGGTTGTTAGCTTGCGCTTTTAGGAGAATGAGGATAAGCAACTCCATTATCATTACCATAAGCTTTCTAATATATTTGCAAGCCATAAATTTTTTTCTGCTTTATAAACTTTTTTATTTTTATATACAACTAAAACGGTCATTAAGGCTTAACCCTTATATACTCTATGGAATTTATTTATTATTAAAGTAATTTGATTGAAATAATATTGATTAGTAGTTGCGACTTTTGGAATTATGGTTAGTTTTTTTTTTTTAAAAAAAAAATTTTAAAATTTTTTTTAAGTTAAGTGACTTTTTGGGTTAAGTAATAGCTTTGTGCTAGGATTGAAAGGTTTTGAAATAATTTTTAAGTTAACCTATGGTTTTTGGCAAAACTTGTGTGCAAGTAAGAACATAGTTTTTTTTTTATTTTTTTATTTTTTCTAATTGGTAAGAACGTAGTTACTTTCAAATGGACAAGTGAAGATCACCTCATGATATATTACATTAAGCACCCAGACAAAAGGTTAAAAGAAATTGACTTGAAAAACATAATAAATATGCATTTTAAAATATTGAATTCAATCATTGTACTATTCATTTATGAATATGAGATGCTAAATGACATTCCGATGTTCTCATTGTGTCCTCACAAAATTGATGTGACTTTTAAAATTATCATTAAATTTGTTATAAATTACCATTAAATTTTTGATCCAATGCTAATTTTAAAAGCCACTTCAATTTTGAGAAGACTCTCTCACTCTCTGCGCGCGTGCACACACACACATATATATGGGGAAAATGCACTTTAGCCCTCAAAAGTTTCATCTTATTTGCAATTTTGACTCAAATGTTTAAAAATTAGCAATGTATTATTACAATTATTGGTGTAAACGAGCCGAGCCTGAACGAACTTCTCTTGTTCGGGCTTGACCTGTTTAAATTTTACTCGTGCTCGAGCTCAAGGACGAGCCAAAAAATCGAGCTCATAATAAGCCAAGCCAACTCGCAAGCTGGCTCTTATATTTATTTATTTATTTTATATATAAATTTAAACTTCAAGTATTCTTAAACGGCCCAAGAAGCCAATTTGCATATGGACATTTGTTTAGCCTGTATGGAGTTTGAGTCAATATAGCAAGACACTTGGTTTCGAAAAGAGAGGATACGCATCATTTTATAGATAAGCAAACTTAGGGATTGGTGTTTTCTTAGTAATGTGTGACAAGTTAACATATTGTATTCAGACTGTAGTAGGACAACGCCCCCTACAAATTTTTTTTTTCAACGTCTCTCTCTCAATCTCCCTCACCTGTCACTGCCCATCTTCCACCCCAACTCTCATTTCCCACTCTCACTCTCGCTCACCAGACAGGTAGTGATCCAAAGTATTTGGATTTGTTTGATTCTTCAATAGTTTCTGTTTGATTATTATTCTTTTTGTTTGAGTCTGCTCTAATTGAATCTGGGTCTTTTTAATTATTGCTCTCTCTGTGTGATCACGACTAAGTGGAGAAAGCTTGTTTTTGTTTGGGTGAAGAAGACGAGCAACAAAGAATCAGAGATAGAAAGACAGGGAGAGAGAAAATAATGTTAAAAAAATTTATATACATTTGTTATATATATTAATTAAAATAAGTTATATAGTATATTTGTTATTATTGAGTAATATTAACTATATATTGCTAGTTACTTAATAAAAAAATATACAAGTCGAGCCTAATAAGCGAGTCGAGCCCTATACAAGCGCGCTCACAAGCCTAACCGAGTCGAGCTGAACTTGCTTCATTTAATAATCGAGTCAAGCACGTGCGAGTCGAACTTATATGAGCTAATAACAAGTTTGCTCGCGAACACCCCTAATAACAAAGTATAAAAAATTTGCAATGTAACCTATACTTACCCATTCTGTTTAATTTGACTGAAAATTTTGCACGTTCATTTTTTTGTCTATACTTTCTAAAATTGCCCCATATTTTTGGACGGAATTTCAAAAATACACCTATATATATACATATTGGCCATTTGGGGTGGCCCAAACCACCCCCAAGCCCATTAAGGGTGGTTTGGCTACTCCCAAATGGCCACCACCACCGCCACCTTCAAATAGCCAAAGGAGGTGGCTAAGCCACCCATAAATGGCTGAATTGAGGGTTGCGAGCCAACCCCACGGTCCATGGGGTGGTTCGGCCACCTCCTAGGGCTCAAATGGGGGTGGTCGAAACCACCCCCAAACCCTTTGCCACCCTTAATGGGGGTGGCCGAAGGGGGTGGTTTCGGCTACCCCCATTTGGCTCCTTGGGCTAGTTTATGAAGAACATATTAGGGAAGTGTTACAAGGAGTATATGTTCCCTTTGATATCCAGGCATGGGCTAGTTTATGAAGAACAATGTCCAGACATGGTTGGAGGGACATGGTTGGAGAAGTCCGAACATGAGCTATACTGGAGATCACATGTTTCCAAATACATTCGGACATGCTTTTTACATATGTAGACGTGCCATGTAGAATAGACACAATTTCTTCTTTAAAAGATAACTTCCATTCATTCTTTTATATATTTCTAAATCATAAATTTGGGAGCATCCAAGAGGAGTTCATAGACATCTATGGGTACCATGGGTGGCCTACTCTTGCATTTCAACAAGTTCATAAGGGCAAATGGTTTTGGTGCAAGCCAGAACAAGATTGATCTCCATCAGTTACAGCTGGGAAATACCCACAATTTCTTTCAGCAAAATTTTGTTTTACACAACCTTATGAGCATGGAGTCAGCTTAATTCAATGGAAATTGAAGCAATGGTGGGTATGTAATCCTTATGGGTAGGGTTATTGGTAATGATCATGGTAACCAACATCAAGGAAATATTAATGGTTTTGGGGAAAGTGGTGAGGTGATGAAAATGTGTTTGCCTTAACAAATCCTTATCATGCAACTAATATGACACGAAAAATTCACGAAAGCCTCTTGCACTTTCACGTGTTTTGAAATTACTTTCAGAATTTTAAAAACTTTTAATTGAGGGTATCGAACTTTAAATTTTTTTGCAATGTCATCTATTTGTTAGGATTTTTCATTAAATCTCGTTAAAATTCTCAAAATGTCTCTATTTTTTGCAATATCCTTTTTTTTTTGGGGGGTGGGGGGTGGCGGCCTTTTTTTTTTTTTTATAAGAAAATAGTTTTAGTTCTCTATATTATTTATATATATTTTTTCTATCAATAGTGACACTTGTCATTTTATTGACACTTATGTGGCACCTAAGTCTTAACGGAATTAGTCAAACGTTTTAACATAATTTACTCTAGGGATTAACTTATTTTTTAGATATATCTTGAAGACTTTTAAATTCATTTTGATACGACATAGATCAATTTAAAATTTAAGCCAATTACAAATATCAAATTTTCATTTATCCCCAAAACATAGAAATGCCAAAAGGAGTCTTAATAGTGTTACTATTCAAATCAAACCCTATTTCTTGATGAAAAAAATAAAAATACTTGTAAGGGTAGAATATCTCAATGAACAAACAATTATGAGCGAGAATTTAAAAACAACCACACGAGACTAATTTTTCATAGATAATGATGGAGATATTATATTTTTTTATTATTTTTCTTTTGTTGGTGGTGTGGTAAGTGCCACGAGCCTACGTGGACTCACAAATCAATTTATATGATTTTTTTTTTTAAAAAAAACAAATATATATTAATGGATATTTTTTTTAATTGCTTCTTACTTTTTTGGGTTGAAAAAGAGAGAAATGCTATGCTTGCAAACAAATTTTACAGAAAAACTTTTACAAATAAATATGATATAACATGATTTGATATAAAATAAGTTTAAATTTTGAAAAACCTAATCACGTTGTTGCACATCAGTTTATAAAAATTTTTTTGAAAAAGAAGAGAAATGTTAGACTTATAAATAAATTTTACAGAAAAATTTTTACAAACAGATATGGGAAAACAAAATTTGATATAAGATAAGTTCAAATTTTAAAAAATCTAATCACGTTGGTATACGTCACTTTATAAAATTTTTTTTGTAAAATTTATTTGTAAACTTAGTAATTTTAGAAAAAGAAAGAGATATATGACAAATAGAAAAGCTGAAAAGGGCATTATAGGTAAAAAGAGAAAAGAAGAACAATCCACTGTTTCTCTAAATTCATTCCATAATCAAAACTTTTCTTTGGTTGATGATTCCTTGAGCTTTTCTTGGTTTTCAATAGTCTCTCATTGTGCTTACGCAGACGGAAACCGAAACATGGTGTTTCACGCAGTATCCGAAACAACCGAGACGCCACCGGCGCCGGCGCAACCGCCGGCCATGGCCTCCTCCGCCTTCGCTCCGAAGCCCCAGAATCTCCATGGCTTTGCTTTCTCCGACTTCAAGTGGCCAGTCAACCACTCTACCACCAAGCAACACCACCACCGGTTCCGAAACAGGCTCGCCCACTCGGAGCCCCGACCGAATTGTTCTCCCGTGGTCAATGAAGATGATCGTCATCATCGCCGGGTGGGCCGGAAACTCGCCAAGTCGGCTCGGTCTGCTGACTATGAGCCTCGGCTCGGTTCTCCGCTGAAGAACGATTACCACCAGGTCGGTAAGCTCGGCGGTTCGACTCGGAAGGATTTTGGGTCGGAGAATCGGAATGATCCTTTGTGTGACGGTTTTAAGAAACCGGGTTTTCCTGAGCCTCCGAAGGAAAACTCGGAGAAGAAGTCAACGAACCCTGGCCGTGAGATCGAGAAATCGACGGCATCGGATGTGAAATCGAAGATATTCATTCGTATCCGAACCAAAAGCAAGTCCGAAGCTGATGCTGGCGACGATGGAGCCGCAGAAGCACCGGATCAAACCTCAGCTGCGGCCGTGCCGGAATCCGATGAACCGGCGCCAAAGAAGTGGAATCTCCGGCCAAGAAAACCGGCGCCGAAGCGTCCCAACGCAGACGGAGGAGCACCGGAAGCTGCTGGAGCGCCGGCGCAGGATACCAAAACCCAGCCTCTGTGTCACGCCGAATCGTCTCGGGCCCGAAACGGAACGGACGCGAAAGTTTCGGAGAAGAGACCGAAACTTTCGATTTCGCTTTCGAAGGAAGAGATCGAAGAGGATATCTTCGTGCTCACGGGCTCCAAGCCCACCAGAAGGCCCAAGAAGCGAGCTAGGAACGTTCAGAACCAGCTCGATGTAATAAATTTACAAGCCCAAGATTTTGGTTTTTATTTTTTTATAATTAATATTTTTTGTTTTTTCTATTCATAATTATTTTGTAATTCTAATAATTGATTTTTTTTTTTTTGGTTTGGTTTTGCAGAATGTTTTTCCGGGATTGTGGTTGGGTTCTATTACGGTGGAGACATACAAGGTCACTGATGCTCCTCGGCAGGTTTAAACCGTTGACTCCCTCTTTCTTTCTGTTTTGACCTTTTCTATTCGTTTTCTCATTGAAACAAAATGTGAATTAGTTTAATGTAAAACGGTCAAATTATATTTCTTTGGTTACAAGCAATGGAATAGAAAAATGGGAATTTCTTAAATTTTATTACTGATTTTTTTTTTTTTTTCCTTTCTCTAAGTGACAAAACTGCGTGCTTTTGGATTCTGTTTGTTTGTGACATGAATTAGTTTAATGTTTGATAAAAGTGTTGAAAGCAATAGAATAGAAAAAAGAGTAATGCTAGTGAAAATTACCATAGGTATTAAAAACAGCAACGGTGATTTTCGCTGCCACATGTAGAAAGTAGGCACTTGAAAGTACATCTTACGAAAAAAGAAGGAATTTTGTTAGATTTTATGAGTGAATTTCTTCGTCTTAGAAGCCAAACCGACCGCGTGTTTCTTAATTCTATTTGTTTTGTTTTTGGTGTTTGCAGGGTTAAATAAGACTGGTGCTAATTTATGGTTCTTTGACTGTTTGTTGGAACGTTGAAAGCTTTGTGACTGCGACTGAGGACCCCTTTTGACATCAATGGAAGGTATAACAAACCATACACACCCACAAACCGTAAAACTTTGAAGATGAATGGATGAGATTGTGTCTTGTTTTAAGTCTCTTGCAAGGAGCTCAAGTGTTGGAAAGAGTAGCCACAGATGTACATATGGGTTAAAATGATCTAGCTTTGAATAAATTTAATGTTTATATTGTCTATTGCTTGGAATGAGGATGATTTTATAGTGCTTCTTTAAATAATAGTTTACAAGAGCTTCTTGTTTAACCTTTTTATTTCTTTATTTATTTTTTCTTTTCTTTTCTTTTTGTATTTGCATTTATTTGAGCAGGGCAGATTTGTTTGGTGGCTATTAATCAATTTGATGGAATTTTCATGCTTTCATGAATTAAGTTCAATGAATTAGGCAGTTTTGTTGTGCTTTTCTTTCCTTTTATAAGAATTTATGGACGAATTAGATTGGAGAGAGACATCCAAAGTTGACCCGAAACAAGTTGTTGTTAGGAGAGAGATAGAATTAAATTATTGTAGAGGGGCAGTTTCAATTGGTTGTCTTCATATTTTTAAATAAGGGAGTTGATAAGGCTGGGTATTGGAGAACTGTTTTGGTTTGTCGTTATAATAGACGTGTGGGAGAGTGGCGGAAAATGATTTACGTAGATGAGAAGTGAAAATCTTTTTTGTCTCGTGAAGGTTATATTTTTTGGTAAACAGTAAACATTTTCAGATTGACTAATATTTTCAAGGTGAACTTCTCGCCTATAACGTCTAACAACGCTACTCATGACTGAGCCCGTTGGGCTCTGAATGAATCTGTTCTTGGTGTCGACCTCAGTGGATGCAGTTGTTGTAGCATAAGCTTCAAGCTTGTTTATAGCTGGTTGTTTTTTCTATTCCTTTGTTCTTGCTTTATTTTCTTTGTTGTTGGTGAATCTTTTTGCAAAAAGAGTTGTCTGAAATCTAGTGAAATTTCTTTGAAAAAGGATAGTACTTTGCTCTTTTATAATGCATACATATTGTTTTAGCTTTAGATTAGAATTTGGGTTCTCATATTATTCTTGATTATCTGCTTTTGCTACAACAAGATTTCAAGATTTGAGATTTGTGTTATAGTATTGATTAAATGATTAAGTTTATTCTTTTTTATTAGCTTAAGTTTTTGGGATAAGTGATAATTTAACTTGGTATTAGAGTTAAAAATCCTGATTTTGAACCCTAATTCGATAGTATATATCCAATTTCAATTAAATATTTGACAATTTTATTTACAATTGAAGTTTCAGCTGGAATCTACGTACCTAGCTATGAGGAAGCAATTTGACACAATGATCAAGATTAATTTTCCGGATGTTTGAGGCAAATAATTATCATGTGTTTAATATTCAATTTACACTGCATAGGTTGAAATGCAGCTTTTACTAGAGGAAAATCTGAACTTGATTCTTGATTCACTATACAGAAAAGCAGAGGAGCAGCTGCCACACGAGTGGAGCTATTCTCAGCTCAAATGGTGTTGAGTGGTGATGCTAGTTAATATGAAATGTTGGACATTTTCAACTTATAAGACAGTTGAGAGCTGGTGCAAAATGGTACTTCTCTCTCCACTGGCTGCATTCTGGAAATCAGAAGTAGAAGTGAATGGCAAAAATAGAGTAACGCTAAAAACTACTTTTATCCCACCATTATTTTACTTGGATGACGTGGCAGTGCTAATTAGCTATTTTATATATATACACACGTCATTCCAATTGAACGATAGTCGTATAACAATTTACTAAATAATATTAATATTTGTTTAATAATAATTGATCCAAAGACTGCTGAGCATCGTCACACTAACCCACTAGAATAGAGGTGTAGCATTTCTTACTCTACTAATAATGAATTGCTGCTTGACATAAGGGTTGACAAGAAACTTAAAAGTGAAGGTAATTACTAAAATGTGCCTTTTTTTTTTTTTTTTATTGCACTTGGTTAGATATGTTTGGTACCTATACTCTCGGGATTTGGATCCTCTCATATTTTTTAAAATATGAGATTCTCATATTCTAAAATCTTAGCCATTCATTTCATCTAACGGTTTAAATTAATGTAGAAGTTTGTGTTACTAAGACAAGTGGATTTTACATATTAAAAAATAAAATTAATTATCTCGGTGAAATACAAACTTTTGCATTTATTTAGACTGTGAGATAAAATGGATGACTCAAATATTAGAATATGAGAATCTCAAATTTTTAAAAATATGAGGGGATCTCAATCCCTAATTCCTAGTTGCAATTTTATGGATATAGCCAATAGGAAACTCATCCATAAAGATAAAAGATATTTCTATTTATTATAGATATTATTTAGCAACTGTTTATCTCGTCAGAAATTCTCATTGTTATATTCTTGGTGAAAACATAATAGTTTTCTCCTTTGTTGGTAATACATAATCTAGCAAGATTTGAATTAAACAAATGGTAGTAAAATGGAATACTAGGCCATTTATGATTTTTGTTGGACTAATGCCCAAAGAGGAAACGCATGCACCAGAAGTTTACACCACGCTAAATTCAAATTTCCTACTCTAATTCATAATAAAACTTTTTATTGGGTTTTGGGTTTAAAATATTTTAAATTTATTTCTTTCTATCCTGTTCAACTTTCATTTATACAGATTGTGTTCTTTCTCCTAATTTGCCTAGAAAAAAAAAAAAAAAAAAGGAAAAAGAAAAGGCCACTAAAGCCAGCCTAGGCCCAGTTTAGTGAAACGATCCAATACGGATGCGTTTTAACTTTTAAGGTATTTATAAGCCAAGGATCTCCCATTCTTTCTTCCATTCAGGTAAAGAGTGGGAATGATCCTTCCTTGTAGTCTTTTCCCGCATTTGATTAAAAAAAAAAAGGGTATCTATAAGCCCAATTGTAAAAGCATTTTCAAAAGAATAATCAAATTTTCAATAATAGTCAAATTTGATTATTATGGGTACTTTTTATCCTCCAGTAGAATAAGCAACTTAACTTTTTTTCCTCTAATGTGAACAATAAATAGGTTGATTAGTCTATTCGCTATTCACACTATAAACTTTGTTTATTATTTGTACTCTTTTTTTTTTTTTTTTTAATCTCTCTCTCCTCCTCTTTCTTTTACACTCTCTCCCACAAAAAAAATGATATTTAAAGAAAATAAAAAGTAAAATAGAGAATCTTGGTGGATTGTGTATTATGAAAAAATGAGTAGCTAAACTAAAATTTTATACTTTTTCAACAATTATTTTGTGAACTTTTGCTGGAGATGCTCTAATGCAATTGCAACGGTGATCGTTACAGTTGCTCGCACTTCCCATTTTGAGAAGCTCGTTGTTCATGGTCACCATTTGATCATTGTTCGGAGAATTGAAGTAGAAAAAAATGAACAGTTGTGATGTTTTCATTGAGGAGAACTCTCCATAAATCAATGGTTGCCGATGGTCAGGGGCGGAACCATGGCTGCTACTATGTTTTCTCCAAATCTTTTTAAAAATGTCCTTATAATTTTTTTAAAATTAGAATTTTAACCCCCAATTTTTATTTTTTATTTTTTTTAGTTTTTTCTCCTAAACTCCAAATGCTAGTTCTGCCCTGTCAATGATGTTTAGGTTGAGGATGTGGGGATGAAATCGAGGCTTATCAACGAATCAAGAAGATCTTTGGGTGATATCCGGGAAGAAGCTAGAGAGGTTAACCACGACAATTCTAGGCGGTTATGTGGTTAATTATGATTATCGGTGGTTATGCAATTAGTAGTTAATAACTACCACATTTGTACACCCCAGTTGACAAACTTTTTTGTGCTGATACTATAACTGAAGAACAACTTCGATCAGGAGTTGCTCGATGAGTAATGCTTGAGACTATCACTTTTTCTAGAATTCATTTGGAAAAAGTGAGGTGGAATGGCTAAAAGGTAATTTTGCATTTAACATTTACTCTTTTATATTACCCTTTTGCCATCCGAAAAAAGTAATTTTGAAGTCCCGAAAAAGTGATGGTCTCAACCATTACTACTTGAGTCCTTGTTAAGGTTGCATTGAATCAGATTTTCACAAAGAGGTTGAAATCATTGGGGTTTATGGTGAACCAGTAAAAGTAAGTAAGGATTGAGTACCCTTGGCAGCTTATAAAATGTAAGGAATGTAAGTGGTTTGGTCATGCATCTTATGCACGTACGTACCAGAGTTGAAAAATTAACAAGTTCAGAAGGAGCTTTACAAGAAGGAACCTATAACATTGAAGACGCTAGGTGGGATGAATGAAGCAAAAGATAATAGTGGTGAAGTGCAGAGGCAGTAGACTGAAGTCAGATCTTCAAAGAAAACTCACTCAACAAAAACTGCTCCAACTCTTTTTAGTTGTTGGCTCACTACTAAAAAAAAACCAAGTTTAGTAACGCTTGAAATAGAGCCTTTTAATAAAACGTTTTCATATGGAGACGTTTTACTTTGCGAACAACCCCACTAAAAAGTAGGAACGTTTGTAGAGTAACACGCCCTCTAGCGTTCCTTGCACTAGGGCTGATGGCTGAATGGCTGATGGGAATGATTTTGAAGAGGGTCAGGTTAGAAGGATAGATCAGTAAAATGGGTGAGGAAGAGGAGGTGTTGATGACAGGTTTCTCACCAACTATACACACACATATATATATATATATATATATATATATATATATATATATCAACATATCAACCTCTCATATTCAATGTGAGAGGGTTTAAATAACCCCTATAGCTCTAAACAAAGCGAGGTGAAAAGCATGATAAAAAATAAGGAAGTTTGCTTAGTTTGCTTGATTGAGACTAGGGTGAAGGCAGCAAAGGGGTTATTAATCACATCTGCATATTTTAAAATCGATATCCGCATTTGCAAGTATGAATAACAGTTTTTGCTAGCCTCATCCCCATACGTACATGTGGATAGCGAATACGTGCGGATAACGGATGTGAGCGGTTATTATCTACCTGCATTTTCACCATAATCATCGATGGTTTATATATATATATATATATATATATATATATATATATATGAGATGTTGGTGGTTGCTTTTTGAACCAACAAGCTGCTGCGAAGATTATAATTATAATAGTCTGTGTTCCCCAAGCAAAGATTATTCTGCTCCTATTTGGTAATTAAAGAATAGCGTTATCAAAGCAAAACAAAGCATATTTGCTTTTTTTTTTTTTTTTTCGCAAAAGCACGATGCGATGTGTACTTCGTATTACCTCCAAACGAAGTCATGCATCCTCGATAGAGGAATCAAATCACATTTATCAACAATTGAAACAATTGGAGTGGTTTTCATACATTTTAGCCTAAAATTTCATACATTTTTTTTGTATGTTTTTTCTCCCCTAAGAAACAGAAAGCGATAAAGAGTGAGAAGCATAAGATTATTTGCTTATTTAATATATATACACGTAGTTTTTATAAATCTTTCATAAACTCAGATTTTTGCTGTTGCAAATCAATTGTAGCTTCTACGCAAAAGAAAGGAATATTAATTTCTTGCTTGGAAATGTTTTTGATTTTGTGAGAATGACGATATTGAAAGCATAACGTGTTTTGTACTTGTTATTTTTGAGAGAGAGAGAGCAAATAGTATAACTGTATAAGTAGGTGTGCAAGAAGAGAGGAGATTTGCTATCAGCGTGGCATTTAAGAGGTGCTCCAAGCCTATAAAGCATTCTTTAAAGCAAAATTTGCAGGTTCTTTCCTCCACCGTTTCACTTTATTTTGTTGTTGATCATAAGGTTTGATGAATTATTTTTAGGGAAAAATACAAATATTACCTTTAGATTTGGATGTAGATGTCAATTTAGTTCTACACTTTTAATTTGAACGATTTAGTTGGTCCATACATATTGCATTTATGTATAGAGCTACCAGATCCTCATAGCACTCCTTTGTATCTTCATCAACAATACCAATATTTATGCGATCGTAGAGTTAACCACAGTCGCACAACATAGTGGATTAATGAGTTTATGGTTTCACTATATATAGAAATTATTGACTTTTTGCAATAAGCCAACTTCTCACTCCTATGTAAGTTTACAGTAACAACTACCTTAACTTAGGATTTCATTTCTTTTATAACATTTAATTCGTAGCTGATGTAGTACACACCCTAGTTGTGAAAATTCTTTGGAAACATATTGATTAGTTGTGAATGTAGATGTATGCTCTGATCTCCCACTCGGAATCATACACATACAAACCCATCTAAGTCATACGTATTGTATATATTATAGAACTTAGTTATACTTATAGGCATCAGGCATGCATTCACTATTTTGGGTGAAACTAGCTTACAGGCATATCTAAGTAGTAAAACACAACTTACCAAAAAAGAAAGCAGTAAAACATGTTCTGCAAGTCATCATGTGCAATCTAGCTGTAATGATATATGTATGTTCTGTTTCACTCAGTCACATACATTTAGCATGAAATCCCACACAAATCATGTCATAAATAATCATAAAACTCAATACCATGCATGCTTTTGTTACAACATCTTCATATATTATACATCATTATCATCATTGTTATACGCCATCATATCGTTTACGTTTTGCATTTTCATGAGGGACCTGTTTTGCAGTAGTGAGACACTACACACCTCCACTATTGGGGAACTGCCAATCGTGCTATGACATCATAAGTTTTCATTTCATTTTATTTCATTGTTTATATCATGCTTATGCTTATGCTATACCATTTGTAGTACATATCATAAATCCATGTAAACATGGAATAAATTCATGCAAACCATCAAAGTATTCGTATTCAACTTATAACATCATAATATATCTCAAATTTAGTATATCTCACTGAAAACAGTCATAAACATTCATCAAAATGTACTTCATAAACATTTTTCAAATCATCAAAGTATCAAAAATCATGTATATATTAACATAACATCGCTCAAAGTCAAATATCCATATCATGCTTTTGAAAAAGTTTTGAAAACTATTTTTTTCTTAGTAAGTAAAATAATTAGATGATCCACTTGAATGCAATTGAGTAGGATTTTCAACTCAAGCGTTGCAATGCACCTCTGCATTTCACATTGCAATTACATGGTTAGATTCGACTGTTAACTTTACTAATTCTAAACACTTCAAAGATACTTGAACATCACAAGTATCCATCACTAAATTGCAACCCATAGAAATCTAGGGTTCCATTAGACATTCCGTTGACTAATAACACTAATCCATAGGAAAAATCCTAGGGTTAGGCACCAAAACCACGATTTATAAGATTTATAGAAAAACCTAGTTTAACCTCACCTTGATTCTTGGCAAAATCTGAAGTTTCACGTCAAGGAACCTCAACTCGAGGCTTGAATAATGTGGTTTAGTACTCCTCTAAATACAAAATCTCTAAAGAAACTTGAGGAATAAGCCAAAACTCCCAAAATCAACTCAACTTCAAGCAAAAACTAGGATTTATAGATTTACCTCAAATCAATCGGGTCAAAACGATGCCCTAGCACCGAGGATTGCATTTCTGGTGTTAGACTTGGGGAGAAAATGGCTAAAAATTTTATAGTGCTTTGGCACTCATCGTTCAGACGGAGTAATTTCCCGTTCAAACAGCCTCAAAACAATTTGAAAATGAGACATGTGTCTCTCTCATGTTCAGACGAGAATAGGATGAGACATTCTTTATGATGCCTGTTTGGACGGAAATGGGAGGAGAGTACTCTTTGAAACACATTTTTGTGCTCATTTAGAGTCCCTTTCGAATGAGAATCGTCACAGTTTGAATGAAACACTGAAAAATGGATCTTTCTGCAAACTTTTCAAGCAAAACTTCTATGTTATTGATTCCAATTGTTGTTTGATGTTATTTTTCTTACAATAAACCTTATAATTATCTTATTGGGTGTTACAATTAATAGGGATTTATTTATTCATTTATTTTGTGTGTGTAATACAATAGGCAAATAAGTTCTTATTTTGTAATGTAATTAAATTTAGAGGAAATTAAAGAAATAAATGTTGTCACTTTACTATTTATTGATGATGGAGTAAAATGAGTGTGAATATATTCATACATGCATACATTTTTTTTTTTTTCTCAGAACTCAAAATTATTGCAAGAACGTACACTTTTTTCTTTTTTCTTAATATTGATTTATTCATTAATTTCAAGACTATGAATGGAACTGACTTGTAATTTTGTTAGCTACCCTACCTAGAAATGAAATATATCCGAAGTTACATGCATATATTGTGATAATATTAATCTATTTGGGTTGAATTTCAACATCTCCAATTGCATTGCAAAAATGCTCTATTGTCAATTTTGATTTCTATTATATTGCCACTAACTTTTTCTTACTTGTTATTAGGAAAAGATGGCTAGTGCTTCCACTGGAAAAGAAGCTGAATGCAAGGACTATTTCATTGACATTCCCCCCCACCTGCCCCCTGCGGAGTGGCCGGAATGTTGTATCTACAGAGTTCCCAAGAAACTACGCATGGTAAATGAAGAAGCTTATACTCCTAAGCTAGTTTCAATAGGTCCATTTCATCACCACATAAATGGATCGACAGACATGGAAATGCACAAAATGCGATATTTGAAGGATTTCTTTGATCAGACCGAGAGGAGCCAAGAGGGTTTTCTAAAGATCATTAAAGACAACGAAGTAAAAATCCGTCATTGCTATTCGGAGACCATTGAGCACAACAGTAATGATTTTGTGAAAATGATTCTATTGGATGCCATCTTTATAATTGAGCTCTTCTCGAGGAATGATAGGAATGATGGAAGTGATTACATATTGAGTAAACCATGGCTAAGACTTGGTATAACTCATGACTTGATGTTACTTGAGAATCAACTTCCTTTTTTTATTCTTGAGAAATTATATATGCTCGCCTTCGATTTAAATGACTCTTCCAGTTTCAACCATCATGAAGAAGACAAGCAAATTGAGGAACACAAAAAGGATCCTCTTTTTGTCAAGCTTTGTCGCAATTACTTTAAAGACTATGATCATCAGCCAGACTCCATCATCGGCAAGGAAATAAAACATTTCACAGATTTGGTAAGATTTTTGTTATGTTCAGTACCAAACCTTCACCCTAAAGAACATTTTCATACTCGATATTGCGCCACAAAGCTTGACGATGCAGGTTTGAAGTTCAAAGCAGTTAACAAACGCTTACTTGACATAACATTTGCTGGGAACAAGTGCTTGGGACACTTTCCGTGCTGTAATATGTCATGGCTCTTGGCTTGCTTACCATGCTTGAAAGGGGTTAAGTGCTTGGAGCGTATGCAAAGTATCTTGGAAGTCCCAATCGTTGTGATTGACGACAGTACTGAAGCTGTTTTCCGAAACCTGATTGCTTTGGAGCAATGTCATTATCCATCTGAAACTTACATCTGCAATTATGCTGTGCTATTGGACTATCTAATCGACAATGAAAAAGATGTGGAGTTGCTTGTTGAGAAAAATGTCATTGTTAACAATATTGGTAGCAATGCTGCGGTGGCGGCTCTGATCAACGGACTTTGCCTTCAGATTGTGGAAGACAACTCATGTTACTCCGATTTGGGTAAACAGATTAATGAGTACAGTGATAACCATTTGAACCGCATCATGGCAACCATGAAAAGCGAGTTTTTCCGTGATTTTTGGAGAGGCACTGCGACAACAGTTGCCTTGGTTGTCTTGCTTTACCAATTCTGGAGTTTCCTTCGGCCATTTGTCTTTAAGAAATGAAGCATCCATATGTGGTTAATTAGCGTCTGCAATGGATTATTGCATCTAAACTTTCTAGTCGTCCTGTTTGGCTTGTGAGTTGTGATATCCTCTGATCACTATCTTCAGAGGTTTTACCAGTTGTTTTCCTTTTTCTTATTATGAGCCGAGAGTATATGTGTGCTTCAATACATAAATTTCTATACACTATTATATGTACCAGGTGGCAATGATCAAGAAAAGGGAACAACTATTTTTTTTGAAACATGATTGGTTTGTAGTATTCTTCATATCAGATGCAATGGCATTGATATCCTCTTCAAGTTCAGTATTAATTTTTTTGTCAATTCTCACATGTCGCTACACAGAAAAGGATTTCCTCCATTCATTACGTACCTAAAAGGTTGGTGTTTGGACTAACCACGCTCTTCATCTCTGTAGTAAGCATGGTTGTAGCCTTCGGTGCAACCTGCTTTTTGGTCTGTCAAAGAAAAATGGCAATGGTTCCAAAAGTTACAATTGCTTTTGCTTCTGTCCCAATTATCTTTTTTGGTTTGCTTCATTGTAAACTTTTCCTCGATGTAATCCGCTCAACATTCTTGTCTAGATTTATTTTTCGGACATGTAACCGTAGACTTTTCTAGGAAGTGGAAGATTCCAACTCAACGTACACTTGATGAAGACTTTGTATACATATTATATATTGGTTTTAGAGAAAGACTTCTGTTGACCTTTCTTAAAGGAAAAATTGAGGGTTTTTTTTTTTTTTGGTGTGTTTGTGTTTGTTAGTAAAACACCAATAAATACATGGTGTTAAACGCTTATTTAAGATTAATTAATTGTTGGAAAATTCCACCATTACTATCACTTGGAGACGACACTTCACAAAGCGAGGTCACTAGATGGAATCTCCCTCCCCCTTTTTCTCTTCTTATGCCAACATGCGCCTTTAATTAGCCACGCATTTATTGGATCAGACTGAATGGATATATAATCGACTGAAGTAGATTTACAAGTAGGATATTTGCTATTACTTGTCAAGAATTCAGTCTTAAGCAATATTCACAATCATTTTTGATAAACTATTCGATGCATTAATTTGGAAAATAATTTGGTTAATTAGATCATGATCTTTTTAAATGGTTGACTTTGAATTTTGGAAAATATGAACCTTTTCACTTTATGTCTTTCCTTAATATTTGACACAAAGAATCCAACAGATAAAATGTCGTTGAATTAGTATTTTATTTTTTATTTAGAATAGTCCAATTACTGTAAACTACTATTTGGTTTTTAGAGTGCCCAAATACTACTAATAAGAGTGGTTCGACTAATTTAAACTAAGTTATTGGGAGTAGTGGAACCACTCGTGCAAAACTAATAAGACTAGTTCGTACCCCCTTATAACTTAATAAACTTATACAATTTGTTTTTCCTTCTCTCTTACATATTGTCACAATTAATGTAGACCAATTATTTTGAATAAATTGCCCAAATCATAATTACTATGTTTTCAACCCTTTAAAAAGAAAAATCAGTCTCTCACTGAGTTTATTGGAAAATAAACAATTGTAAGTTGTAACTTTATAAAAAATGAACAGATCGATATCATGTTTATTTTATTACGACGATTGACAATGGATGGAATAATCCAAGATATTCCATGATGGTGTACGATTTGCCTACACTGAAGATGGCAACATCTGACAGCTAGCCAACATAAAAACGTACACTAAACAAAAATATGACATTCCAAACACCGACATAAAACGTACAGTCATAAGTAAAATATATATATATATATATATATATATATAGTCATTCTTTTTACTATTATTAATTAATATTGTGTTTCTTTTATTTATTTATGTTTCAATATATAGGCTGGCCATAGTATCACGTCCTCAACATGATTTTGGATCAGGTAAAAATGTTGTACCTTGAAAACCAAAGAGTGCCTCTATAGCCTTTTGGTTCGCTGTTTTATCTTGTAATTGCACCTTCAATATCACTCTCTGTAATAAAACATGACAGTTTTTTTTCTTTTTATTATTTATTTATCATGGAATAACGAAAGTGAAACATTAATTTGTACCTTAGACGTTGGATGCGACATTTCTTGATGGATCGGAGGAGGAGGGGCTTCAGATTTGAATGGTGTTCCTGAACGGTAGGTTTTCGTAACAACCAAATTCCAAAAGTATTTAAGATCATCATAGCCTTAATTGACCTTAAAAATATTGAAAAACATAATTAATTACAAGGAAATCATATCCCGGATGAAATAAAAAATCCAAGATAAATTTGGGAGGTAAAGCGTACCGGATCAGACTGAGAGCGCAGACAGAACAAATAGAGGAGAGATCGATCGAGAGGCGGAGTCAGACCAAATCACAGCACTTTGTGTGCGCAATCGAGAAGCGAGAGCGTTTTAAAAAGGACTGCCGGTGCCGGTCCTTTTATCGTATGAAATATGAATGGATGTGCGTACTAAAGTAAAGTTCTCGGAGACTTTTCATCGTCCGACCATTTAATTGTTTTTCCATTCTCAAGAATCAAATCAAGCGTTTAATTTGGAGAAAACATATATATGGGGAGATATTAATGCTACGCATTAAGTGCTTTTGATTTTTTAAATCGCTTACCTTAGAAAGATATCTATATCTAAGGGTTTAATGCATGCTATTTATTTTTAATACTATCTATCTTTTTTTAAGGATTTTAATATATATATGAGAAATTACACTTTA
This sequence comes from Corylus avellana, assembly GCF_965113065.1. Taxonomy (NCBI): domain Eukaryota; kingdom Viridiplantae; phylum Streptophyta; class Magnoliopsida; order Fagales; family Betulaceae; genus Corylus; species Corylus avellana. The sequence goes on from NC_142491.1 coordinate 9,560,414, forward strand.
CTAGTAAAGTGTAATTTCTAGGGTTTAGGGTTTAAACCCTAAACCTTAAATTATTTTCAATCTGATCTCCAATGTTTTAAAAATTGTAATGCACCCCATTAAAATTTCAAAATTTTTAATGTGGCCCATCTGTTAACCATTTCCGTTTTCTCTAACAAAAATAATGAAAAATTCTAAACTGCCCCTACATTTTTATTTTTATTTTTAAAAAAAAAACCATAAATATATATATATATATATATATCAAATTTAATTTTTTTCCTGAAACTTTGAGAAATAAAGTGTAATTTTCCCGCATTTGTGGTCTTCTCTCAACTAATGCTGAGGCTGGGATTTTGATATTTGATTACTACTTTAGATATGATGATCTGAATGTGTGATTATGAGCGGTTTGGAAGAGTTTTTCTTTTGGAAAACAACACCAAATATGGAATTGGCGCGAGACTAGCTAAAATATTTTAGAATATACAAATTAATTGAATGATGTTGGAAAATATTTTAGAATATACGCATTAATTGAATGATGTTGAGAAAAGCATGAAAATTGAAAGGTCGTAATTAAACACTCTATGCAAATTAAGCATTGATTCCTTAAATTTAATTGGGTATTGTCAATTGTGTGTTTGGAAATTAATGTTGCAAGAATTAATAAAGAGGGAATGATTTTGTCTCAAATGGGTTAAATTAATTTGATAGATGCAATTTTCTTAAAAATAGAATTTCAAAATTTATACGTAGAGACTTTTTTTTTTTTTTTTTTATTTATTTTTTATTTTTTGATTCAAACTCGGGAAAGGGAATACACTTCGATCTTGGGGATATTCGAAGAATTGTTTATTAAAAGAAAATATCATTGAAAGGAAATATGTAATATTTGTGCAAAATAAAATTTTACTTAATTTGGGGATATTCGATCTTATGCCCTATTAATACTTGATTCGCTAAATAACCATTAAAATTTGGGTAGCTGCATTTATACTTGCCAAATAATTATTTATACTCTTTAATTATATATGAAGAATCAATAATTTAATCGAAAAATTAATGTAAGTGGCTGAGTGAGTTTTTGGTAATTGAGATTTACTAACCTTTTTAGTACTCATAATCTATGGAATGATTTAAAGGACTTGAATAGGACTTGAAATTAAAGGAGAATTTTCGAATGAGACTTGAATAGACAAATTGAGAAAAAAAAAATGTAAAAAAAAAAAAAGGAAAAAAGGAGGAAAGTTATAAAGAGAGTGATTTGTGGTTGAATAAAATGCTTGGCCTAGCATTTAATTTTAATTTGTTTTTCCATTTTCAACGCTATGAGATTTTCAAGAATTGAACGCTTGCTTGGATAAAATATAAGTATAAAATAATATTAATATCTTGTTGATATTAATATTATTTCACTGTCCAGACGTCATTATTCACGAATCACTAAATGAATGATTTTTTGTAGTGCAAACTCCGGTCCTCCTCGACCAAGATTCACAAAACCAACACACCCCCTCCTCCCCTTCTACTTGTTTTTTTATCCTTGGTTTCTTAATGTTTTTTTAGGTGTTTTCCATATATTTTATTACCACGATTCACGAATGATGGAGGTCCTTTTCTTTGATGGCATTCATTGAGCCCGTTTGATATTCTTAAGGGTTGGGACCGTTGGGTAGGGATAGAGAAAGCTTATCGTTTTAATTTTTTTTTTTTTTTTTTGCTTAATCTTATCGTTTTATTTAGGTTGCCAAAAAGAAAGAAGAAAAGGTGACAATACTCAAAGGTTTCTGACCTGTCAAAACCTGCGATTTTTCAAAGTATTTTATTTTATTTATTATTATTATTATTTTTTTTGCGGTCCTTCAAGTTAAAATAGGAAGATGGTATTTGAATTTTGAAAGACATACGATTTTACACAAATCAGTCCATGCGTTTTAAGGTCATGATTTTTTAATTTATTTTTTCTAATTTCTACGTTAATGTCTTCTCTCAACTAATGCCCGACATCTAATTGATGAAGCTAGAGGAGTTTTGATCTCCCTACATCATGGAAGGATAATTAAAAGTTTAGAAATGTAAAGTGAGCTCAAAATGTAAAGGATCAATAAAAGGTTAGAATGTTCCTGCAATTATCAGAATACCCTATTATATACAAATACCAATGATACAAACTGTTTTCAGTATCGATCTATGTTTTGAAACCACTAAAATTTGCTTGTTTTGGAACAGTTGAGTACATAGCAAAAATGATGGCATGCATATATCTTCTTAAACATAACATATAATGTTAGGTTTTAGAAATTGGCTTAATTTGGTGTGCAAAATCTTACATGTAAAGTTTTTTTTCATCCCCTAAGGTTTCAGTATGAAAATGCGAAGTGTTTGGGTAGTTTTACATGGTTACTAGTATGTCCTGTTCAAAGCCCGTCATGATAGAGACCCTCAGAGAAATATTGTCCTCAGTCCTGTCCAAAGCATGTTGTGACAGAGACATGCATGATGCAGAGCCTCAGAGAAGTCTCGGCCTGCTTCCGGCATAGCTTATGCAGATCCTAAAGGTGCAAAGCTCGTCGTGCGCGACTTGTGAAAAAATGGTCAAATATCAGAACGTTAGTGATGAAACCCTAGTCGCACGTTATGACGCGAAGGAATCAGTCATGAAGCAATGGGAAATTCCCGTGTGAATGAAAATTCATTCTTTGGCTCATTTGGCTTATCTCTTTTCCATAGCTCTCAAGGAATTAGTTTTGGATATTTTTGGTGAGAAAGATGGAGAGATCCTTGATTCTAGAATCCTTCTAGATGTATGTCTTCCTTCACTCTTATGAACCAAAGTGAATATTCCTAAAAGCTCGTAGCTTTTCATCATTTGGGGTTTTTTTGTTCTTAAGTTTTCAAACCACACGATACATACAAATGATCCATAATGAAACGCACTTGAAGAAGATTGGTTATCTTGAAGACAAGCAGGAAGGTTATTGTCATACAGAGTCGTAAATTTACAAAAGGGCTTTGCTTAAAATAGATTCTAATTTCTTATGTATGAAACAATAAGGTTTGCTACCCCTAGGCTTTTTTCTTTTGGTTGGTAGAAGCTTGCCCTTTAGTACGATGCTGCCAACAATTTCTTTATGAGAGAATTTCTTTTTTAGCATGGCTTGTGGCCGAAGAATAATATATATAAGTTAAGCTTTGCTTCTATCAAAATTAAGGTTGACCCCTTATTTATGTTTGAAAACTATTTTACGAAGATATGCTATAGTGCAATAAAAAGACTATTTTTTGCCCATAAAAATTTTAGGTGTCAAGAGGTCACAGGCCCATCAATGGGTGGAGCCACAACAAATTAAGTATTATCACAAGCTAAAATATAAATTGTTTCATCCTCGCCCTTGATTTTGCATTTAAACTTTGTTCCAAAACGGTGAATACTAACCTAATGGAATTTTTTTTTAGACCACTGAACTACCACACCAAGGGTTGTTCTTTGCTATGGCTTGCTTTTTTAATTTTTAATTTTTAATTTTTTTAGTTGGCAAAAGGAGGTGATGTGTACTTCTTGTTACCTCTAAACGAATTCATTCTCAATAGAGGAATGAAATCACCTTTTGCAACAGGTAGGACTCCTACGTACGTACGTAAGTACGTACATGTGTTGATGATTGTATTAAGGGAAGGGTTATGTTGTCAAAATTGGAGTGGTTTTCATGCATTTTAGCCTAAATTTTAAAATCAACCAAGTAAAAAAGAAAAAAAAAATCCCAATCCTAAATTAAGATCTTATTCTATTAATAGTTTATGTTATATTATGATAATAATTCAAATCTCTAGTAGTTTATGTTATATTATGATAATAATTCAAATGTCTAGCAACTTCATGCCAATTTTCGACAAGGCAATATGGTAGTCGTGATTTTCTTGTAGAAAAAAAAAAAAAAAAATATATATATATATATATATATATATATATAAGATTATTTGCTAATTTACTATATAATTAGTTTTTAAAAATCTTTCATAAACTCTGATTTTTACTGTTGGAAATCAATGGTAGCTTTTACGAAAAAGAAGGAATATTAATTTAGCTTTGAAATGTTTTTGATTTCTTGGGAATGACTATATTGAAAGCGTAAAGTGTTTTCTGCTTGTTATTTTTTTGTGTGTGTGTGTGTGAGAGAGAGAAAGAAATATTATAAATAGGAGCAAATGGGGAAGTGAGGGGACATTAATTATAGATTTATAGTGAGAAAGTGAGAGATTTGCTATTCAAGGGGTACTCCAAGCTAGCCTATTAGCAGCTTTCTTTAAAGCAAAATTCGCAGGTTCTTTCCTTCATCGTTTCAATTTATTTTGTTATTATTATTTATGTTTTGTAAGTAAACTTTGATGTAGGTGTCAATTTAGTTCTACCCTTCTAATTTGAAGGATTAGTCGATCCATACATATTGCATTTATGAAAAATAAAAGTTCTCAGTAAAAAATTTTGTTAAATATAATCAATGTTTTATTGAGTAAGTTGAACAGCCGGCCATCATAATTTATATGGATACGAAAGTGTTACTAATTAGAAGAAATGGGTGCAAAACTAAAACAAGTTACGAGTGAAAAAAAAAAAAAAAAAAAAATCCTGATCAAACAAACTAAAATTATAATGAGGACGACTTATTAGGGTTTGTTTGGACTTGCAAAACACACTGTTTGATCTATCACCGTAATATCTTTATTCCACATCCGTAGTATGCAGAGGGTGGAATCAACCCATAAGCTAGCTAGTGAACACGAGCAATTTTTATTTTTATTTATTTTTTATTTTTGTACTAATTGCTTGTGACACTTTCTTTGCATTTTGGGCTTTCATTTTTTTTTAAAAAAAAAACTATGGAATTAATTTATATGGGCATGTTGTTTTTTTAAATTTTTTTATAATCTTGTTTAGATAGGCATAATCCAGATTTTAGATGAGATTTTTTAGATTAGCTTAATCCAATTTTTAGATGGTCATTTCCCTAGACAAAAATGACCTTGTTTTGAAATTAAATCCCAAAATGACGTTGTTTTATAAGACAACTATTACATATATGGGTAGGTAGAGGTAGATATTATCAGCCTTTGCATGCTCATATTCCATTATCTGTCCGCCTGGGATTAGTGGCTGAAAATTCGTCTGTATAATAATAATAATAATAATTAGAAAAAAAGACTATTAAATAGCAATGAACTAATAATATATACTATGAATTATTCGAAAAGATATTGTCAATTTGTTTTTGTTTTTGTTTTTTTTTTCTAACTATAATATATGCATTTTTACCATTGGCCTTCATAGCTCGATGGTATATCCACGTACGTACCATGATTGAATGGAAGTCATCCATCATGGGTGTTGAGAATTTTTAAGATGTAAATGTTCTTCCATCATTTGGTAATTAAAAAAAATATAATATAAATATTGCTTTAGATATCAAATTAAATTATTGCAGATACTTTTCTTTTTTCTTAATATTTATTTATTTATTAATTTCAACACTATGACTGGAATTGACATGTAATTTTGTTAGAAATGGATATATCCAACGATATATAGAAATGGATATATGCTAATATTGCTGCCTATTAATATTGCCAATGATTGTTGCTTATTTCTCACTAGGCTAAACAAAATTGAGGGATGGAAAAGATGGCCGCTAGTGATTCCATAATTTCCATTGGAGAGGAAGCTGAATGCGAGGAATGTGAGGAATTTGGCATTAACATTCCACCATTAATGCCACCTGCAGAGTGGCCAGAATGCTGTATCTATCGGGTTCCAAAGAAACTGCGCAAAGTAAATGAAGAAGCCTACACCCCAAAGTTAGTTTCAATAGGTCCTTTTCATCACTGCCGAGAAGAATTGAAGGACATGGAAATGCAAAAATTGAGATATTTGAAAGATTTCTTGGATCAAACCGGGAAGAGCAAGGAGGATCTTCTAAAGATCATTCAAAACAAAGAAGAAAAAATCCGTCATTGCTATTCAGAAGACTTTACACACATAAGTAGTAATCATTTTGCAAAAATGATTCTATTGGATGCCATCTTTATAATTGAGCTCTTCCGGAGGACCAAACCTTGGCAGCCGGAAAATGGCGAAAATGATGAAGATGATTACGTTATAAAGAATCCATGGCTGGCAAATGGTATTCGACTTGACTTGATATTACTTGAGAATCAGCTTCCTTTTTTCATTCTCAAGAAATTATTTAAGTTTACCGGTCCCGAATATCATAAAGCACAAAAAGGAGGCAAGAACAAAGAGGTTACTTTTCTGGAGCTTTCCCTTAATTACTTTTATGTTTTCACTATTAGTAATCGTATTGATACGCAGCTGCCAGAAAATTTCAACAGAAAGGAAGTAAAAAACTTCACAGATTTGATAAGACATGTGTTCTGTTCAGTACCAGGCCTGACTATGAAACTTAAACAAGATTTGGATAGTAGAATATGTGCCACAAGGCTTGATGATGCAGGATTGAAATTCAAAGCAGTTAAAGAAAGAAGATTGCTTGACATAAAATTATGTAGGAATAAGTGCTTGGAACACTTTCCATGCTTCAATTTGTCATGGCTCTTGGCTTGTTTACCATGCTTGAAAAAGCCGTTTCCATGGATGGAAAAAATGCAATCTATCTTGGAAATCCCCCCACTTCTGGTTGACAGCAATACTGAAGATCTTTTTCGAAACCTCATGGCCTTGGAGCAATGTCGTTATCCACTTAATTCTTACATCTACAATTATGTTGAGCTATTGGACTATCTAATCGATGCTGACAAAGATGTGGATTTGCTCGTTCAAAAAAAGATCATTGTTAACAATATCGGTAGCAATGAAGCGGTGGCAAAAGTAATTAACAGTCTTTGCCTTGAGATTGTGGTAAATAAATCATGTTACTCCATTCTAGGTAAAGAGATTAATGATTACAGTGATAACCATGTCAACCGCATCATGGCAACCATGAAAAGTGAGTTTTATCGTGATTTTTGGAGAGGCACTGCAACAACAGTTGCACTGGTTGTCATGCTTTACCAATTCTGGGGTTTTCTTCGACCTTTTGTGATAAAAAGGGAATGAAGCATTGATATGTGTATTTAATTAGCGTTTGTTGGGGGTGCATTGTATCTAAATTTTCTAGTTGTCATGTTTGGCTTGTGAGTAATTGTGATATCCTGATCACTATCTTCAGAGGTTTTACGAGTTGTTTTCATTTTGTGTGTTACATATATATTGTTTCAGCATATGTGGAGAGTGTGTGCCATTTTTTTCTTTTTCTTATTCTGAGCAGAGAGTACATGTGTGCTTCAATGCATAGAGTTCTATATATGCTCTATTACTATGACTGAGATAATTGTAAGCTACTCAAATATTAAATGTTTAAGCTTCTTTGATTTAATTTTATTATAGTTCGAGTCGAATTTGAACTTATCATCAGCAAGATTAATTTGAATTAATTAAATAAATAAATTTTTATTTATACATTTATAAAAATTAAATTGGCAAACCTTATATTAGCAATAAGTCATATATGATTATATATATATATGCAACCATATATCAAAACTTACAATATTTTGACATGCCAAAAACGACGGCCCCTCAATAAATTCAGCTTAATTAATTAACCCATGCAACCCAAATTGCACTTGGACCAGCAGGCGGGTATAGTAAACGTGTTTGGCTTATTGTGAAGAAGATGTGCAAGGTAGATAGTATTCCTATCTCATGGGATGCTGATATGTTGGAAGGGTATCATTAATGTTTAGGAAGAGCCTTAAGAGCATATTTAGGATTGTATTTGAGAAATAGAGCTTTTAAGTCAAACAACGTTTTATGGCAAACATTTTATTTTTAAGTTTTTTGCCAAAAGTGCGTTTTGATCATTTTTAAAGTAAAAAAGTTAAAGAAATACTTTTGAAATTTTTTACCAGATCAGCTTTTGTTTGGCACAACTTTTTAGGTATTAGAACTAATTTTTAAGCTCTATAACGCAATCTCAAACATGTTCTAATACTTTTGGTGCCTCAATTTATAATCTATGAAGAAAAATGAGATGACATGAGGGTTCTCCTAAAACAGAAGAACAAGTGATTCAAAGAATTATTTGGGATCGATGTTAAAGGGCATATTATTTTTAAAGGTAAGTTTCAATGTAATTAATACTGAGAATAGGATTCTTTGTTGTGAGTGGAATATAGAAACAACCTTTTTATTTTTTATTTTTTTTATTTATTTTTGTCTTGTCTTGTCTTGATTGGATTGGTATAGGATGGGGTTGATACTTGTATAGTGTCGGTGTCTTTAGCTACATTGCTGAAGAGGATTTGGTATAGGTTGTCATGATATGAAATGCTTAATCATTCATTCAAAAAAAAGTTATGTCTATTACATTAAAATGATGTTTGGCCTTATTTTTTTAATTACTTTTATATATTCTCGATACAAAGTTTTCTTAACAAAAAATACAAAATAAATAAATAAATGAAGTTATATAAGTTAAGTTGAGTTAATATTTAAATTTGGCTCATTTACTAATTAAACGAACCCAAATTTTTGTTCAAGGCCAATTCTTTAATAAATGAACCAAACTCAAGTAAAGTTTATTGAAATTGAGCTCAAACTGTTCATCATCAATCTGGTTCATTTGTATCCCTAATTTCCACTGAATCATAGATCGAATAGCTATACTAGTATCATTCTTCTTGAGCTGGTATTGAAATTTTCCCCAAAATAAAGGGTTTTAAGTTTACACTTTTCCAATTTAATATTTTCTTATGTCAAAACAATTATTAGGAAACTTTAATTTATTCATATATAGCCATTTTGTAATGTAATCTGAATATATAGTTAGCTAAATATCATTTGGTTGAATTTTTTTTATCATAAAAAATAACTAGTTATCTTATCAAATCAACCTTAATAAACACAATGGTGTTTGGAAATCACAAATTTTATCAAATTTTAATTAAATCAAATCAACCTTATGATGTAACTAAAATTTTTCTACAAAAAATCGAAGATCAAGGAGTTAAAGATGAAACATATCTTAATTCACAGTCATCAAAACTTCAATCTTCATGAAGAAATTCCAAAGTTGAGAGTTCTCATCGGTCACGAAGAATGGTATATTGAAGATATTAAATAGGGAATCATCAACCCAAATGATTTTTCAAGCATTAGCAGCAGATCAATGATGCATGGTTGTTTTCCTTCTATGATCATAAGAATATTACGGTACTTATCTGGCAATTAAGGAATCTAAAATGGGAAAAATACTTCCTTGTGAATGTTAGAAGGAAACTCTCTCTCACTTTTCTTTCATTCTCTTTTTGCAAAAGCACAATTATTCTTATATATTACCTCCAAACGAAGTCATCCTCTGTAGAGGAACGAATCACCTTTTAGCAATAGGTGAATTTTTTTTTCAAAATATATATGAAATAGCTAAGGTAAAATTATTAATTGGTTTTTGAAATTAGTCTTAGATTAATCGATTGGAAGGATCTAGAAATTCTAAAACTATGGCTTTTAAACAATTTCAAATGAAGAACAAAATAAAGATACAAACCATACATCTCTTCAAGCTTCAGAAACCCAAAAAAAAAAAATCTGTATACAAACCATATATACGTACATTTCAAACAATTTCAAATGAAATGCTCTTCTTTCCAAAAATGGGTGCCGATGAATAAAGAGTCACCATCAATAGAGGAAGGAAATGATCCCCTGCAATAGCTAGGTGAAAGCTTTGATCAAATAGCTAAGGTAGGTTTTTGAAAGATGAAGAATGAAGATGCTTCAAAGAAATTCAAAACTTTTGGAACTTTTGAAATGCTTTTGTAAAACTATTTTTCATGCCCAAATTAGTAGAAAGTGAGATCTTACATACCTACGTAAATACATTTGTTGATGGTTTTATTAAGGGAAGGGTTATGATTAACCCAATCCTAAATATTCCAAGGAATGAGAATGAAACAAGGGACGGATCCAACTTTCAATTTGGGGAGGGAGTAAGGGCCAAAAAAATTTTGGAGAGGGATTAATTGACAAAAAATACCTTAATTTTTGTTTTTCTTTTGCCTTAAAACTTTTCTTTTTTTCTTGTAATTTGGGGGGACCACGGCCACTCCCAGTCACCCCATAGATCCGTCTTTGATTGAAACAATGGAGGATTGTGAGGAATGACGTCAAAATTGGATTGGTTTTCATACATTTTAGCCTAAATTTTAAGATCAACCAATAAAAAAAAAAGTTCGTGGGATATTAATTATGATAATAATTTAAATCTCTATGAACTTCATGTCAATTTTTGAGAAGGCAATACGGTAGTCCTGATTTTCTTATTGAGATTTTTTTTCTTTTTTTTTTCTTCCCGAAGAAACAGAAAGAGATAAAGAGCATGAGGAGCATGCATAAGATTATTTACTAATTTACTATATATTTAGTTTTTATAAATCTTACATAATCTCTGATTTTTACTGTTGGAAATGAGCTTCTACGCAAAAGAAAGGAATATTAAATTCTTGCTTGAGAATGACGATATTGAAAGCATAACGTGTTTTGTGCTTGTTTTTTGAGAGAGAGAGAGAGAGAGAGAGAAAATATTATAAATAGGAACAGGAGCTAGCGCCCAGGAAGTGAACAGGAGGGCACAGGAAGTGTGGGAAAGTCTATCAACGTGGCATTTAACAGGTGCTCCAAATACGTATAAGCATTTCTTTAAAGCAAAATTTGCAGGTTCTTTCCTCCATCAATCCACTTTATTTTGTTACTTTCCTTAATTAATTATTATGTGGGTATCAATTTAGTCCTATATAATCTTTTAATTTGAATGATTTAGTCCATATATATATTGCATTTATGACAAATAAAAGTGTCAATTCAACCATGATCCATATGGATCCTTCTGTCTATGGACACTTAAATTGTAACTTAGAAGAAATGGATGGAAAACTTAAAAAAAAAAAAAAAAAAAAACACGCTACAAGTGAAAAAAATAATAGTCCTTGAAAAAATTGAAACTATAATGGGGATGACTTAGATCTACCACCGGAAGTAGTAACTTATGATAGTAGTTTGACTGTATGATCAAATGAGTGAGTAAGAAGGAGGGACAAAGGGAAAAACCTACTATGCGGTCGGGCTGCAAAACCCAACTTTTGCAGCCCCCAATCAACTACTGCCACCTAAGCTAAGTGCACAAACATAACTTACAACCAAATACACAGAATGAAAACCAGAGAAAGAAAGAAAAGAAAGAAAGAAAAGAGAGAAAGAAGAAATGGCGTGGGTCTGGCAGAGAAAGAAGAAATGGCCGGCGGGTCTCGCCAGACACGTGTGTCTGGCGAGACCCGCCGGCCATTTCTTCTTTCTCCTTCTTTCTTTCTTTTCTTTCTTTCTCTGGCTTTCATCTGGTGTATTTGGTTGTAAGTTATGTTTGTGCACTTAGCTTAGGTAGCAGTAGTTGATTGGGGGCTGCAAAAGTTGGGTTTTGCAGCCCGACCACATAGTAGGGGCTCTTGAGACAAAGATTTTTTTTATTTCAAATGAAATGGATAGTATGCATTTTGTGATGAAGATTTAATGTTGGAACATTTAACGATGTACATAATTTTACATTATTAAATTTTTTTTAAAAGACGTGACAACATTTACTTTATATACACCGTTAGATGCACTTAATTTAAATCTTGACAAAAAAATGAATACGATCAATTTCATTTGAAATTGAAAGGGGATCCTATTCCACGAATAATGATCTTCTCATTTTCAAATGAAATGGATAATAATAATTTTATAATCAGGATTTAAGGTTGATACATTTAACGGTAGTGTATATGATTCTATATTATTTAATTTGTTTAAAACGCGTGTCAATATTGGCTTTCTCTTTATAAATAATTTAAACCAATGAAATATTTAATTTAAATGAAAGTTATAATATGAAATTAGAATTCAAACTCAAGATTTATGTTGTGATAGTAGGTTGAATAAAGAGAAAAGGAAGAGAAGAGAGTGATTTGTATTTTGTATTATTATTATTATTTTGGATGGGATTTTCTTATGGGATTAGAGAGCGATCCACGGAGAGAGAGGGAGAGACTGAGAACGCGAGAGTCAGAGCTAGAGAGAAAAGGCTAAAAGAGAGCTCCAGCTTCAAAAAGGGGGAGAAAAAAGTGAGGCATTAGGATTTCTTTTTCTACTCATTTCCTGACGAAACAACAACGTTTTGGGATAAAATCCAAAAACGACGTTGTCTTATATATAGGGTAGGTTCTGCCTACCCATATTTCGCTATCAGCCTGCATGTGTGCGAATAATAGATATGGTATTAACCTGCTCATGGTTAGGGATTGAAAATCCGCCCTTCATTCATTTGAATGTGCGGATAGTGGATGCGGGAAGATTTTTAACTGTCCACTTGAACACCCCTATCTATGATAAATTGGATCTACTAGTGGTAGTAGCAACTTACGATAGTTGTAGATGAACCAAGTGATTCAGAAGGAAATTGTAGAGAAATAATTAAGTTCTTATTTTTTAACTTAAATTTAGAGGTAAGGAAAAAATATTGTTACTTTACTATTATTGATGGCGGAGTAATGCTGCTTTTCATATTCATTTCACATCGACAAATATAATATGTTTTAAGTGGATTTTATTTTGTATTTTATAAGTTGTTGACACGGAAAATTATTTAAAACAAGTCATATAAATTAGAATAAAATGAGTGTGATACATGTATGTGAAGAGTTGCATTATCAAGTGATGTGTTGAAAAATCATAGATAATTTTATATGATTAGATCTATTAGATTTTAGAAAATTAGTTAACAAAATGTTTGCGCAAGGACTAAATTATTCAATATTGAAAGTGTAGGAACTAAATTGACACCCATATCAAAATCCTAAGGTGATTTTTGTATTTTTCCCTTTTAATAATTTAATTTTGTTCATGTACATTTGACTTTTGTATAAAATATGACTCAATCATAAATACAAGCCTGCCCATTTGTCCTAAATATAATTGCAATAATGGGTTTTTTAAATGTGTTTCTTACGTGCTAAGAGATACTTGACAATTTACTAGACTGGTTTGTAAGAATTAACTAAATATTAGTTTGTTAAATTATTGATTATCAAACAAATTATTGATAATCAGTTTGTTAAATTGATTATCAGTTTGTTAAATTTTTGACCTCTTTATAGTTTATACCCAACTAAATTACAAGGTGAAAAATGGTGTTAAATTATTGATTATCAAAAGAGTGTAAGGTCAGAGGAAATAGTAATTTTATTATAAAATTAATATCCCAACTCCCTTTTATATATATATATATGGACCCAAATTAGTTTTTAATTAATAAATGGTTCCAACACGTGAAGTTCAATAGCAAACAATGCCGCGATGTGTTTTCTCTCTAGGCTACTAGAGTAGAAGGGAACGTTTTCCAGACTTTGATCTGTGAAGGAAATCTGAGCAACGCTTGCTGATCCTATAGGAAATTATGGCAGAAGAACTCCCTCATCTATGGGAAAAATTCACTCTCACGGAAGATGAAGATCTGGAATTGGAGATACCGGGAGAGAAATTTCAAGAATTGGTCTCACGTGGCCAGACATGCATCATTGGGAAACTTCTAACTGACCGATTGGTTAGCAAAGAAATAATCAAGGACTCACTGTCGAGACGGTGGAAATCTATGGGTGGCCTATCCTTTAAAGTCATAGGAGATAACCTTTTTCTGATTGACTTTACCAGTAGAGAAGAAAAGGAACGTGTTTTGGCAGGAACCCCTTGGGTTTTTGAAGGAAGCCTGTTCTTAATTGAAGATTTTGATGGAACTTTTTCCCCCTCCGAATTTACTTTTGATCATGCAGCTTTTTGGGTCCGAATGAGAAATTTGCCTTTGGCCTGTATGAGTCGGGAGATTGGTCTTATGATTGGGGCCTCGTTGGGGGCGGTGGAAGCAATTGATACGGATGGAGAGGGACTCGGGTGGGGTGAATCCCTACGTGTGAAGATTATCCTTGATCTCACCAAACCACTCCCACGAGGACGAAAGATAAAATTCCAAGGTGCTATCAGGTGGATTGATTTCTAGTATGAACGTTTACCAAAACGCTTCTGCTATAACTGTGGAGTCATCATTCATGGGAAGGCTGGATGTACCCGAAGAACCTCTTTCCGTCATCAGGAGCAGGAGTATGGCCCATGGTTAAGGGCGGCGTCCCCAACGAGATTACCAGAACGGAATCAAGAGAGAAACACAATGAGGAATCCGTATAGCACACGAAATGCGGCAAAGGGTGAGCGTGAGACCCAACGGGATGGAAGCAATCAGAAAAATGGGGATCTTTACGACTCCGATGCGAATGGGGAAGAGAACGGCGGTGCTGGGGATGACGGTCTCAATGCGGGCGGCGGCGCAAACCCTAAATCCCAAAACAGACATGGCGGAGATGGTGGCTCAAATCACGGGATCTTTGATGGAAAGAAACGTGATGGAGGACAGTTATGGGAAAATCGATTTCTGCAAGGAAAGGAGCGTGCAACTGATTATAATGTCTTAATGGGAGAGGATTTACGGGCTGCTAAAAAAGGAAAATGGGAAGAGGGGACACGTATAACGCCTGTGCATGTCTCTCCAGGACACGTTAATGGCAAACACGTCAACGGTTTAGTGGACAGATTTTCCATGGGCCCAAATGGAATCACAAGCAGCCCAACGAATTTGCACAATTTCACAGGCCCACATTTTTCTGAGATTGAGAGGAAAATGCAGTCCAAACGTGGGGGGCAAACGAAGGCAAAAGGAGAAACTAATGCGACAATCCCAAGTTCATGGAAACGCAAAGTCAGTGAGGTACCTGACATGGAGGAAGCTGCCGGACTTAACCAAGGGGATACGCATAAAAGAGGAGTAAATGGAGAATTAAAACCCATTGGAGAAACACGTATTCTTACGGATACACACACTGGATCGGGGATGGCGGAGGCTGTGGAACAGCCCCGCCGACCGCAATGAAGATAATAAGTTGGAACTGTCGAGGGCTTGGGAACCCTCGCACAGTTCGGGAACTTTGCCGGATGGTGAAGCTAAAGAGACCCGCTATGGTCTTCCTAATGGAGACTAAACTATATGGTAATAAAATGGAGGTAGTTCGGTGCAAACTCAAATTTACAAATATGTTTGTCGTAGACTCTGTGGGAAAGAGTGGAGGCATGGCTTTGTTTTGGGGGGACGATGTGTCGGTGGATATTAAAAATTTCAGTCAGAGACATATAGGTGGTTTGGTGACTATACCAGGTATGTCGAGAGAGTGGCAATTCACGGGTTTTTACGGACATCCGGAACCCTCAAAAAGATTTGAAGCTTGGGAACTAATGAAGTATATTGCTCGGCATCACCCCGCACCATGGGTTTGTATCGGAGATTTTAATGAAGTGGTGGATGCATCGGAAAAATGGGGTGGAAAGACTAAAGCGAGAAGTCAAATGTCCGCATTTAGACAAGCTTTAGAGTATAGCAACCTTGCGGATTTGGAATACGTGGGGCCTAAATTTACGTGGAGCAATTGTCGGGAGGGGCATGACTTTACAAAAGAAAGATTGGATAGGGGGGTGGCAAACCATGAATGGAGAACCCTGTTTCCGGCAGCAAAAATCTGGGTGGACGTGACTACATGTTCGGACCATCTCCCTCTGACTCTTGTTTTAACAAGAGAAGAGGAGAGGGGCTGGGGTAGGAAAAGTTTTCGTTATGAGGCCAGCTGGGCACTCAACCCGGGTTATGAGGAGGTGATAAAGAAAGCTTGGCTAAGACCTCATGATGGAAGTTGGGAGAGTATCGGAGAAAATTTACGCAGATGCCAAGTGGAACTCTCACGCTGGCAGCAGGTTTTACATGGGAACTTGCATGGCAAAATTAAAAGAACAAAACATTTACTGAGCAGATTACAAGGAGCAGAAGATGACGATATGGGCGCCAGGCTTCATTCCACAAAAACCAAACTGCAACTGCTGCAGGATCAGGAAGAGTTAATATGGCAGCAACGTGCAAAATCGGACTGGCTAAAACTTGGGGATCGCAATACAAGATACTTTCATGCTTGTGCTACCTCTCGACACCAGACTAACCGAATTGTGCAAATAAAAGATGGCGATGGCAGGGACTGCAGGAGGGAGGAAGAGGTAAAAAATGCTTTCATTAATTATTTTGATACGTTATTTACCTCAGGCAATGCAGGAGCTTTAGAGCATGCACTAAACCCGGTTTCTAGGAGGGTGTCTGCAGCGATGAATGAAGAGTTACTCAAACCCTTTCATGGGGAAGAGATATATCGGGCTTTATGTCAAATGGCCCCTATGAAGGCACCGGGTCCGGACGGTTTTACGGCGGGGTTCTTTCAAAAGAATTGGAACCTAATGGGAGACGACATAAGCCATACAATTCTGAGTATTCTAAATTCGGGTATTATGCCTCATTCCCTCAACTCTACCAATATTGCTCTAATACCCAAGGTGAAAAGCCCTACCAGTGTCAGTGAATACAGACCAATCAGTTTATGCAATGTACTCTATAAACTGGTCTCAAAAGTGTTAGCAAATCGGCTTAAAAAAATACTCCACCAAATTATTTCCCCCATTCAGAGCGCTTTTATCCCGGGGAGACTCATCACTGATAACGTGTTGGCTGCGTATGAAACCTTGCATACAATGCAATCACGTTTGAAGGGAAAAAAAGGCTTTATGGCGGTGAAATTAGACATGAGCAAAGCATATGACCGGGTGGAGTGGAATTTTCTTGAAGCCATTATGTGTCGGATGGGGTTTGCGACTAAATGGATTCAGCTCATGAGGATGTGTGTGACCACGGTCACTTATGCTGTTGTTATAAATGGGAGTCCCTGTGGCCATATCATTCCGAAGAGAGGCCTACGGCAGGGTGACCCGATTTCCCCATATTTGTTCCTTATCTGTGCAGAAGCACTAAGTGCTCTATTGTCTACAGCAACTCAAGATGGGTTATTGATGGGGGTCCCTACATCTAGACGGGGTCCACGGCTAAGCCACCTTTTCTTTGCAGATGACAGTTTGCTTTTTTGCAGGGCTACTATTGAACAATGGAACTGTCTGACGAACGTGCTTAAAGCTTATGAGGATGCTTCGGGCCAACGTCTCAATAATGCTAAGACGTCCATTTATTTTAGTAAAAATACATCTATGGTGGACAGAGAGGCGATTCTTACAGCCTCGGGTATCCCTGCTTCCCAATCAATTGATGCTTATTTGGGTCTCCCTTCTATGATTGGTAAATCTCGTACGACTGCTTTTAGAGGGGTTGTTGACAAAGTCTGGAAGCGCCTACAAGATTGGAAAATAAAATTTCTTTCCCAAGCGGGTAAAGAAATTCTACTAAAGGCGGTAATCCAAGCAATTCCGTCTTATTGTATGAGCGTCTTTTTGTTTCCAAAAGGGCTTTGTCGGGAGATAAATTCATTAATGAAGAAATTTTGGTAGGGACATCAAGCTAATGAGTCCCGGGTGCATTGGATGAATTGGGAAACCATGGGGCGCTTCAAGAAATCGGGAGGTATGGGTTTTCGAGACTTTCATAGTTTCAACAAAGCCCTTTTAGCCAAACAATGCTGGAGGCTATGGCAACACCCGGAAAGCTTAATTGGGCAAATTATGATGGCGAAGTATTTTCCAAATACTTCTATACTTGATGCCCAATTGGGTAAGCGCGTGTCTTTTGCATTGAGGAGTATATTTAGCTCACGTGATTTGCTCAAAGAAGGGTTGGTATGGAGGATTGGAAATGGGCAAAAAGTCCGGATTTGGAAGGATCGTTGGCTCCCCTCTCCTCACTTGGGCCGAATATTTTCTGCTCCTACCGAGCTGGATGCAGACGCCACGGTAAGCAATTTAATTGATAACAATACAAGATGGTGGAAATTCCCTCTCCTCGACACAATATTTTCTAGTGAGGATTCTACGATGATCAAGACTATTCCTTTGAGTTGCACAAACCAAGAGGACAGACAAATATGGAGGGGTACAAAAAATGGAGTTTTTTCTGTCAGAAGTGCTTATCACTTACAGCAAGATTTATCTCTTTCTCATACTGCTGGGTGCTCCAATGGAAATGTTGGGATGGGAGTTTGGAAGGAGATATGGGCTTTGCAAGTGCCTAATGTGGAGAAAAACTTCCTGTGGCGGGCCTGCCATGACATTCTACCCACACGCGCCAATCTATACAAACGACATATTATAGACGATCCGATGTGCCCAATTTGCGGGCGCGAAGAAGAGACGGGATTCCACATTTTATGGCAGTGTCCCTCTGCCATGGATGTGTGGTGCATGGGTAACAAAGCACTCCAAAAAAGCAACTTCCCGGGACCAAGCTTCATCCAAGTGGTTGAGGGAATTCTCGCCAAGTGCTCATCTGATGAAGTGAAAATTTTTGTAGGGCTAGCCAGGCGGATCTGGTTGAGAAGGAACAACGTAGTGCATGGGGGTGCTCTTACTCACCCAGTAGTGTTGCTGCACCAGACCACTACTGCTATCACTAAATATCGCACTGCAAATGCTACGAGCGAACCAACTCCGGGCAGCATGGTGGCACAGGTTCCACGCTGGTTGGCTCCACAGGCAGGGTGGTCGAAGCTCAATTGGGACGCAGCACAGAATCTTTCTCAGGGATGTACGGGATTTGGGCTAATTCTCCGTGACGATGTGGGGCATCTGATTGCTGCGCAGTGTGCTTCCAGACAAGGTGTGCTCACTCCTCTAGGGGCTGAGTTAACTGGGGCACTCATGGCTGTCCAGTTCTGCAAATTCTGGGGGTTGACGAAGGTTCATTTTGAAGGAGATGCGCAGGTGGCTGTGAATGCCATAAATTCTTCGACCAGGGACATGAGTAAATTTGGCCATGTAGTAGACGACATACACACTGAACTCCAAGGCTTTCCTTGCTGGCAATTCACTTTCATTCGAAGAGATGGGAATAAAGCTGCTCACCGTTTATCTCGAGTTGCGGCATTGCATTCGATAAATCAGACATGGAGTGATACACCGCCTGTTTGGTTGAGGGATATCATTAATTTGGAGCACACTGCTCTAGGAGAATAGGTGTAATTTTAATTTGAGACTCTGTCCCGGCTCCAATTTCGCAGAAACTAATGGGGACAATAGGAAGGTGTAGCCTTTGTGGTGGCGCTACCTATTGTCTGTCAAGGCCATTAGGGAGAAGTTGGAGTTTGTTTGGACGGATGGTTATCCAGTCTTGTATTCCTTCTATTATCATCGATTAATACAAGTGACTCTTTTATCAAAAACACGTGAAGTTCTTAATTTATATTTATATATAATATAAATAATATATAGTAGGAAAAATATAAATGATTTTGAGCTTTTTTTTTAGAAAAAAAAAAAAAGAAAAAATCAACTAAAACACTCGATTTTCTGTTTAATTACCTGATTAATTAATTCTTCTAAAGACAATGACTGAGTGAACATGTTTGCTAGACCTAGTGTATAAAATATACACGACTAGAGATACATAGAGAAAAATATATACTATTTTCCTTTATTTATAACTATAATAATACTATTAAGGAAAACTTAAATTAGCGCCCGAACTGCCATGCATGACTTTTGCAATGCTCCTCTCAAAGTTTAAAGGATTGCAATATAAGTTTTTAATGTATTAGCCCCTTTCAATCACTCATACCGTAAGTATTTTCTTGTGTATAGTAAACAATGTTACTCTAACTTTTCTTAAAAACCTCAGTTTATAGGAAAAGATGAATTTAATCATTTAATCAATGCTTTAACACTCATCCTCACATGCAGACTCAAACTCCATTTTATTATATGAGGCCCAACATATAAAACATTTAATTGAAATGAGAGGTAAATGATGAAGTCAAGATTTAAACTCAAGACCTTTGGCTCTGATACCACTTAACACAAAGGCCTAATCTCTTCCTATAAACTTAACTTTAGGAAAAGTGATGATTTAACACTGTATAATACTTACAGTTTTTATCTTTTCTTGTTTGATAAATCCAGTCTCATGAGATTCAGTGTTTTCAGCAGGAAAGAACCAATTCTATTGTAGTACTATTGATGATAAAAATGTTAAAGTAATGGTTAAGTGATTAAATTTTTCTCTTCCTATCAGTTTAAGCTTTTGAGATAATTAATAATTAACATGGTATAAAAGTCAAAGATCATGGGATCGAACATTGACTCCGTTAGTTCACCCCCATTTCAATTAAATATTTCACGTGTTGGACCTAGGTGCCCACACATATGAAAGTGTTAAAGTAATGGTTAAGTAATTAAATTTACCCCTCCGTCTCCGTTTAGAGTAAGACAAAATATCAACATTTTTTTATGATTAGAATTTTCTGCTCATTAAGAATGATCAGTTAGTTTTAAATTACCAATTGCTCTAATATATAGCAAGGTTTAAATATTTTTTTGTTTATTTGCGCCCAAAAGATGGTTCATATATAATATTAATTGGTAGACAGTTCATATATAAATAGTAGTACTATTGAAATCAGTTTGGTAAATTCCACAGGTTCTTGCATTAATACTCTCTCTCCCTCTCTCATTTTTGTTTTTGTGTTTCTTTTTTTTTTGGTCCTCTTAATTTCAAGTTCAAGGGTTAGGAGTTTTGCTTTTGGGTGGCTTTATATGAAAATTAATTAATGGCTTTATAAATAGGATATAAATTTCTTCTAAACCAGTCTAGAATAAATATTCTCTAATCCATTTAAAATAGTGTCAATTGTCTATAAACATTTAAAAAACACATTAAATTTAGTCTAAGTTAATAAACTACTATTAATGATGTTAAAATTTTTTGGAAATTGATCTTCTCTATTTCAAATCCTCTCATTTTCTTCCGGTTGGTGCATTTAGAAGGGTAGTGTTGTCCAAAAATTTTAACCTCAAAAAAATTTGGACAATTTTGCCATTCTAAATGCGGTAACCGGAAGAAATTGAGAGAATTCGAAATGGAGAGGATCCTTTTCCGATTAATTTTTTTAATGTGCTTTGACAAAATTAAAATAAAAAGTTCATAAGAAGTATATGGGGTGGATAAAGAAATCGTTGCTAATATTGCTGCCTATTGGCTGCAGATGATTGGATTCTATTATATTCCCACTGATTGTTGCTTGTTTGTCAATAGGGAAATACCAGAAATCGAGAGTTAGAAAATATGGCCTGCCTCGACGCTTGTGATTGCATTGAAATACAACATGTACTTGGAAGCAAAGATGTCGTCATTGATCTTCCACTGGTAATGGAGCCTGCTCTGTGGCCTGGGTGCTGTATTTACAGGGTTCCCAAGAAACTGCGCAAGGTAAATAAAGAAGCCTACACCCCTAAGTTTGTTTCAATAGGCCCTTTTCATCATGGCCGAAAGGAATTGAGGGACATGGAAATGTATAAACTGAGATATTTCAAGGATTTCTTGTATCGGACTAAGAAGTGCCAGGAGGATTTTCGAAATATCATTGCAGAAAACGAAGTACAAATCCGTCATAGCTATTCAGAGGGTTCTAGACTCGACAGTAAAGATTTTGTGAAAATGATTTTATTGGATGCCATCTTTATAATCGAGGTCTTACTGAGGAGATCAGGGAAAAATGACGAAAATGAGCTCTTCCGTGAAAAAAAAAATGATTACATATCAAGTCAACCATGGCTGGAAATTGGTATAGCACATGATTTAATATTACTTGAGAATCAAATTCCTTTTTTTGTTCTTGAGGAAATATATACGTTCGCCTTCAATGAGCGAATCCAGAACAAAAAAGCTACTTTTCTGGAGCTTTCACTCATTTACTTTACTGGTGAGAATCAACCATGGTTCAAAATCAAGGATGTAAAACACTTGACAGATTTGTTAAGATATTTTTTCTATTCAGCATCGGACCTGAAAGAAACTAGAGGAGAAGTGCGTAAACTATCTTGTGCCACAAAGCTTGACGAGGCAGGATTGAAATTCAAACCAATTAGAAATGGTCGCTTACTTGACATAAAATTCAAAGGGAATAAGTGCTTGAAATACTGGCCATGCTTCAATTTGTCATGGCTCTTGGCTTGCTTGCCATGCTTGAAACGCTTTTCCCATTTGGAGCGTATGCAGTGTATCTTGGAAGTTCCACCCTTTGAGATTGACGACAATACCGAAGTTCGTTTCCGAAACCTCATGGCCTTAGAGCAGTGTCATTATCCATTTCAAGCATACATTTGCAGCTATGTTTGGCTATTGGACGATCTAATCGACAGTGAAAAAGATGTGGATTTGCTTGCTGATAAAGAGGTAATTGTTAACAATATCGGTAGCAACACTGCAGTGGCGACTCTAATTAACAAGCTTTGCCTTGAGATTACGTTATCTGGATCCTGTTACTCCTCTAAATTTCAAGAGATTCATGAGTACCTTGATAATCCATGGAACCGTGCTATGGCAACCATGAAAAGTGTGTATTTTCGTGATTTTTGGAGAGGCACTGGATCTGTGGTTGGACTAATTCTCCTAGGTTTAACTTTCTGGAATTTCGTTAAGCCTTTTGTCATGAAGAAGATTTGAAGTATATATGTGTGTTTAGTGTTCATTGGAGTGCTTTACTTTTAGTTGCAATGGATGCATGTGAAATTTGTAATCTTGTTTTGCTTGTGATTTCTGAACTTTGTAAATGGTTTATGATATTTCAGCAATAAAAAGTGTGAAGTCTGTGTGTTTTCAGTTTTGTCATCCAACCAGCATCATATTTCCAAACGAATAATTCTATACTATAATTTAAAAGCCACATCATATTGGATCTAATTAAGGATGATTTAAAATTCACATCATCTTTCGAGATAAGAAGAATGAAAGTCCTACTTACCTTTTTTTTTTTCTTTTTTTTTTTTCTATTTTTTCTTTTTTAATCTTTAACAACTAATATATAATAAACGGCCTTTTGGCTAAGCACAAATATAATTACTCTCTTCATGAGCATTCACATTTTTAGCTATTTTGTTGAGCCAAATATCAAAAAAAAAATTGCATCTCATCCAGCTCAACGAAGCGGCCATCAAATTGTTGAGCAACTATAGTGCTCAGCAAACTTGTTGGGCACTGTAGCTCAACAATGTATATCATATATAAATAAAAAATTCCTTCTTTTATCTCTCCTCTAATAAAAAATTATTTTATCATCTCTCTTCTATAAAATGAAAAACCAACATTCTTCTGCTCCCCCTTTCTCTTCCAACATTATTTAAGAACCTTTATTGTTAATAACTTGCTATTGAATGCTTTATTTTAGAACAATATGATGGTTAATAAAAAACTTGGTATCAAATGCTTCATTTTTTTTTTTGCTTTCTTAAATATGACAATTAGAAAAAATACAAAATTTTTAAAAAATATGACAATTAGGAAAGTAATTTTTTTAAAAAATATATAATCATTAAAAAAAGACAAATTTAATTAGAAAAATATGACCGATAGGAAATGACAAAGTTTAAAAAATATGATTGTTGAAGAAAGAATATAGAGAATATATATTTAAATGGAATAGTGAAAATGAATAGCTAAAATGCTGAGCGGGATGTAGGTACTTTAAAAAAGTTGATAGTTAAAATAGAAAAGAGTGATATTTTGGCTAAATTTAGCTAAAATTTTATTGAGCCGGATGTGAATGCTCTATCTGGCTAAAGTTTCTTATATGTCAAAAAAAATCACATCATTGATGGTTGATCTGTTCTATGATCAAAAGAATATTACTCTCCTTATCTGAGAAGGAATCTAAAATGGGAAAAATACTTCCTTGTGAGTAATAGGAGTCTCTCTCTCACTTTTCTTTCATTCTCTTATTACCTCCAAACAAAGTCATCCTCAATAGAGGAACGAATCACGTAGCTTTTAGTAATAGGTGATTTTTTTTTTTTTTTTTTTTTCAAAATATATATGAAATAGCTAAGGTAAAATTATTAATTGGTTTTTGAAATTAGTCTTAGATTAATCGATTGGAAGGATCTAGAAATTCTAAAACTATGGCTTTTAAACAATTTCAAATGAAGAACAAAATAAAGATACAAACCATACATCTCTTCTAGCTTCAGAAACAAAAAAAAAAAAAAAAAAAAATCAGTAGATACTAGCAGAGTTACAACTTACAAATACTATCAGTAGCTGCACATGAAATGCTCTTCTTTCCAAAAATGGGTGCCGATGAATAAAGAGTCAACATCAAACGAAGTCACCATCAATAGAGTCAGGAAATGATCCCCTTTTAGCAATAGGTGAAAGCTTTGATCAAATAGATGAAGATGCTTCAAAAGAAATTCAAAACTTTTGGAACTTGTGAAATGCTTTTGTAAAACTATTTTTCCTGCCCAAATTAGTAGAAAGTGAGTCTTACATAACTACGTAAATACATTTGTTGATGGTTTTATTAAGGGAAGGGTTATGATTAACCCAATCCTAAATATTCCAAGGAATGATATTGAAACAATGGAGGATTTTGAGAATGACGTCAAACTTAATTGGATTGGTTTTCATACATGTTAGTCTAATTTTTAAGATCAACCAATTATAAATAAATAAAAAAAGTTCGTGTAGTCGTGATTTTCCTATTGAATTTTTTTTTTTCTTGCCGAAGAAACTGAAAAGAGATAAAGAGTGAGGAGCATGCGTAAGATTATTTACTAATTTACTATATATTTAGTTTTTATAAATCTTTCATAATCTCTGATTTTTAGAACTGTTGGAAATGAATTGCAGCTTCCACGCAAAGAAAGGAATATTAAATTCTTGCTTGAAAATGTTTTTGATTTTGTGAGAATGACGATATTGAAAGCATAACGTGTTTTGTGCTTGTTATTTGAGAGAGAGAGAGAGAGAGAGAGAGAGAAACTATTATAAATAGGAACAAGAGCTAGCGCCAAGGAAGTGAACAGGAGGGCACAGGAAGTGTGGGAAAGTCTATCAACGTGGCATTTAAGAGGTGCTCCAAATACGTATAGGCATTGCTTTAAAGCGAAATTGCAGGTTCTTTCCTCCATCAATCCACTTTATTTTGTTAGTTTGCTTAATTAATTATTATGTGGGTGTCAATTTAGTCCTCTATAATCTTTTAATTTGAATGAATATTTAGTCCATATATATTGCATTTATGACAAATCAAAGTGTCAATTCAACCATGATCCATATGGATCCTTATGTCTATGGACACTTAAAGTGTAACTTAGAAGAAATGGATGGAAAACTTAAAAAAAAAAAAAAAAAAAAAAAAAAAAGGCTACAAGTGAAAAAAATAATAGTCTTAGAAAAAATTGAAACTATAATGGAGATGACTTAGATCTACCACCGGAAGTAGCAACTTATGATAGCAGTTTGACCGTATGATCAAACGTGCGAGTAAGAAGGAGAGACAAAGATTTTCTTTATTTAAAATGAAATTGATAGTATGCATTTCGTGATAAAGATTTAATGTTGGTACATTTAACGATGTACATAATTCTACATAATTAAATTTTTTTAAAAGGTGTGACAACTTTTACTTTATATACAATGTTAGATGCACTTAATTTAAATCTTGACCAAGAAATGAATACTATCCATTTCATTTGAAATTGAGTGGATCTTATAGTATCTTCTCAATTTCAAATGAAATGAATAATAATCATTTTATAGTCAGGATAGTCAGGATTTAAGGTTAATACATTTAATGGTAGTGTATATGATTCTATATTATTTAAATTTTTTAAAAGGCATGACAATACTGGCTTTCTCTTAATAAATAATTTCAACATATGAAATATTTAATTTAAATGAAAGTTATAATATGAAATTAGAATTCAAACTCGAGATTTATGTTGTGATAGTAGGTTAAATAAAGAGAAAAGGAAGAGAAGAGAGTGACAATGAGTAGAAGGGTTTTAACCATTTTTAAACTTTTTCTAAAAGTGCGTTTTAGCTATTTTTAGAATAAAAAGTCAAATAAATACGTTTGGATTCTTTTACCAAACAAGCCAACTTTTCTGTCAGCACTTCTTATGTACTAAAAGTAACTTTTAATTAAGCACCCTAACGCAATCCCAAACACGCTTATAGATACCTATATACCTATAATTTAATGAACATATGTTTGGTATGTAGACAATGTATACAACATGACTAGTGATACGTACGGGGAAATATATTTTATATATAACTATAATAATAGTATTAAGTAGCAATGAACTAATGTAACACCTAATTATTTTTTAAAATTTAATCTAGATTTCTGTCTTTTAAAATATACATTTTTTTTTTTCAGTTTATAACAAATTGCTGTGGGTTGAATATGAAAATTTATGACTTTATAAATAGAGAGATAAAAACTTAGTTCAAAATTCAAGGATCTTGGTATATATTTAGTGGTTCTGCTTTCAGCTGTGGTAATATCTTATAGGAATCACTTGTATCATTAATAATGATGAGAAAAATATATATTTAAAGAATAATAGAAAAGGAAATAAACAATAGAAAAGGAAATACCCATTATATTGTAATTGATTTTCATACTCTGCAGCTGATATATTGCCACTGATTGTTGCTTATTTGTCACTAGGAAAACAAACTTGAGGGATGGAAAAGAAGGCTAATCATGATTCAATAATTTCCATTGGAAAAGAAGTTGAATGTATGGAATTTGTTATTAACATTCCCCCTGTGGATTGGCCGGAATGTTGTATCTACAGGGTTCCCAAACAATTGCGCAAGGTAAATAAAGATGCTTACACCCCTAAGATAATCTCAATAGGCCCCTTTCATCACCACCGAAAAGAACTGAGGGGCATGGAAATGCACAAACTGAGATATTTGAAGGATTTCTTTGATCGGACCGGGAAGAGCCAAGAGAATTTTTTAAAGATCATTAGAGAAAACGAAGTAAAAATCCGCCATTGCTATTCAGAAGACGGTAGGCTCAACAGTAAAGATTTTGTGAAAATGATTCTATTGGATGCCATCTTTATTATTGAGCTCTTCTTAAAGTGTGAAGACGAAGAAGAGGCTCAGAGAAAAGGAAAAAAAAGGGAAGAAGAAAAAGATTATATTCTACGTAAAATATGGTTGCAAAATGCTATATATAATGACTTGATATTACTTGAGAATCAGCTTCCTTTTTTTGTTCTGGATAAATTATATACGTCTGCCATGTGTGAGCACTCTTCAAGCCTCAGCCATCACCGAGAAGGCCACCAAATCAAGGACTATATTTCATTTCTTGAGCTTTCCCGCCGTTACTTTTCTTGCTATGATAAACGGCTAGATTCCATCATGGAAGTGGAAGTAAAACATTTCACAGATTTGCTAAGACACTTTTTCTGTTCACCAAATTTGAGACCTTTAAGATCTCTGCATCATGTATATAATGCAAGAAAGCTTGACGACGCAGGATTGAAATTCAAAGCAGTTGAACAAAGATGGTTACTTGAGATAAGATTATCAATGGATAAGTGCTTGAGACGCTTTCCTTTTTTGAATTCGTCATGGCTCTTGGCTTGTTTACCTTGCTTGAAAAGATTTAAGTGCTTGAAGGGTATGCAATGTTTCTTGGAAGTCCCACCATTGGAGGTAGAGGACCGTACTGAATGTCTTCTCCGAAACCTCATGGCCCTGGAGCAATGTCATTATCCATCTGAAGCTTTCATCTGCAATTATGTTTTACTATTGGACGAACTTATCGACACTAAAATAGATGTGGATTTACTTATTGATAAGAAAATCATTATCAACATGTTTGGTAGCAGCGATGCGGTGGCGACTCTAATCAACAAACTCTGCATTGAGATTGTTGTAGATGGATCATGTTACTCTAATCTATGTAAAGAAATTAATGATTACTGTGATAACAATTTGAACCGCATCATGGCAACCCTGAAAACCGCATATTTCCCTGATATTTTGAGAGGTACTGCAACTGTGGTTGGACTAATTGTCTTGGGTTTCAGTTTCTGGGGTTTCCTTAAGGATTTCGTGTCGTAGATTTGAAGTATATATGTGTGTTTAGTGTTCTTTGGAGTGCTTTGCTTTCAGTTGTAATGGGTGCATGGCATCTAAACTTTGCAATCCTCCCCTGGCTTTCTTAATAACTTGTAATCCTGAACTATGTAAGGGGTTTATGATATTTCAGCAATAAAAAGTGTGGGAAGTTTGTGTGTTTTAGCATTCATGGGCTGTCTGTATTTTGGGCAATAGAGTTAGTTTTATGCTTTGTGTTTACTATTGAAGTGTATCACGTTTATACCCATATAAGTTTTCTTATGCTGGTAGTGAGTATAGATTCTTTAATAAGAGTGTCAAATCTTCCTAGAGTCCATATATATTGGCTTAAATATTTAACTTGGCTCTTATTAAAATTAAGCTTGACCTCTCATTCATGTTTTAGTGATGCAGCGTAGGCTCGTGATGAACAAGAATTAACAGCAAGTAGAAGGGATAAATACTCTTATGATTTTGGGACTATCAACAAATCAAAAAAAAAAAAAATCTTCTTAAAACAATAGATACTATCTAAGGTTTAAGGAAAAACATAAAAGAAACTCAACTTTGAATATTCTTATTGAAGAAAACCATATAATAATAAAAGCTCCGTTTATGGAGGCTATAAGCATGTATTTATAGACCCTCAAAACCCTAAATTAACCTAATAAAACACGAAATAAAGTCAGTTTTCAACAAAACAAAGCTATAAACCATTGTCTCCAATTATGTGATTTTCGGCCCATGGTATAACTATGGGGCAAGAAAGCAACTCGCATGTATTTCAATAGTTTCTACCAATTATTGATCTTCAATTTGCCTTGCCGCACTCTAGTTTGCTTCAGTTCCTGCCACTATGCCGCAACTCTTCCCCGGAATGTGTTTACCACCAAAGAGACTCGTCGTTCATCAGGCACCCCTTTGAATTCAAGAACCTTTTCAACAATCACGACCCAATCCAGGTATTCTTCGGGTTGTAGATCCCTTTGGACTTTTGGAATATTGAGTTTGAACCCGTTCACCCACCGATTGGCATGAGCTTGCGAATGGTGCTGACGTCCATGCGTTCGGCACTCCGCAAAAGGGTTTTGGGATCCATTCTCATCGTGACCACCCATGTCGGATAATCGGGTAGTGAGGGCTTTAATTTGATCCCTCAGAGCCTCGAATTGCTCCTCCATGTATTGCCAACGTTCAGCGATAGATTTGCCTTCCGCCTCGACCTACCATGGTCTTAGTTGGCGACGACGATCGTTAGGCCCACCACCCATGTGCTGCAGATGAATCGTCGATTCCTCCTTATGTGTTGCATCCGTGCGCACGTGCACTTCGTTCATATATGCACAACAGTTGCCCCTTCTCATTCATGGAAAGTAACTTGGGTTCGGATACCAACTGATGTAATGTAGGCTCATGATGAACAATAATTAACAGCAAGTAGAAGAGATAAATACTATTACGATTGTGAGACTATCAACAAATCAAATAATCTTCTTAAAACAATAGATGTTATTTAAGGTTTAAGGAAAAACATAAAAGAAACTCAACTCTGAATATTCTTATTTAAGAAAACCATATAATAATTAAAAAGCTCTGTTTCTGGAGGCTATAAGTATATATTTATAGACCCTCAAAACCCTAAATCTAATAAAACACGAAATAAAGTCGGTTTTAAAGAAAACAAAGCTACACGTTCGAATGACACAAACCACCTTTCAAACGGGGACTGAACTAGAACATAAAAATACGAAAGTTAACATAAGCATTCGAACGGGCATCGAACGGAGCCTTCTGACCTCTCCGAATTACTCATAATAAAGCTAAGCGTTGGAACAGGCGTCATTGCCATCCAAACAGTCGGAATTAGCCAACTCTCGTAAAATATGACTTTGTAGATCTTTGCGTTAGTTTTCCAACGCCATAAATATTGCTCCAATCCAAAATCTGGATCTCTAGATATAGCATTTTTAGTAGAACTCGTCAGGTGCGAGTTTCTCCTTAATTATCGCTCTTCTTTATGGAATCCTTAGCTTTTCGGTCTACATCATTTAGCCTCTTAAAATTTTTTGGTTTCAAAAAACTAAGCAGGTAGGCTTTTCAAATGGTTAGGGATGTGTTTAAGATATATCACTTGAATTTTGAAGGTGATATTCAATTAACAAAATCTATGTTGAAGACTTGGCTTGGATCTCCTGAATCTCTCTTTCTTCAAACTTGGAGATGTACGTTCTCATGGAAAACAAAAAGTAACGAAACATGCGTTGTGTAACCCAATTAAATACGAAAATCGCCAAATAAAATAAAATAAAATATATAGAATGTGTTCGTCAATAAGAGAAAGCGCTTTAATTGTTAGCACTCCTGACATGTGAAAATTATAGTAGTTTTTGTTCCCTAATTAGTAAGACTCATATATGTTTGATAATTATTGGTTGTTTCTTTTTGGAACAAGATATTGCTACAAGCCTACAAGGAACATAGTGAAACTAATTAAAGAAAAGGAATATCAAAGCCAAATAAAGCTTATGTCATACTTCTTTCTTTTTCTTTTTTTGCCTCTTTCACTTTTCTGTCTCTCTCTTTTCTGCAAAAGCACAATGAGATATGTATTATGTACTTTTTATTACCTCCAAACGAAGTCATCCTCAATAGAGGCATGAAATCATGCACCTAGCTTTTAGCAATAGGTGAAAATTTTACCAAATTGAAAATGCTTCAAATAAATGCTTGTGTCAAATTATTTTTCATGCCCAAATTGATAGAAATTTAGTTGTACATATACATGTGTTGATGATTGTATTAAGGGAAGGGTTATGTTAACCCAATCTTAAATATTCCAAGGAACGAGATTGAAAAATATGAAGATTGTGAGAATCATGACGTCAAAATTGGAGTGGTTTTCATACATTTTAGTCTAAATTTTGAGATCAACGAAGTTACTAAAAAAAAAAAAAACAGCCAATCCCAAATTAAGATATTATTCTATTAATTATGGTTTGTGTGATATTATGATAATAATTCAAATCTCTTGCAACTTCATGCCAATTTTCGAGAAGCTAAGGCAATATGATATAGTTGAAAAAGATCAAACAATTTTGTTTTGACAGAAATAGATAAAAGGTGAGGAGCATATATAATATTATTTACTAATTTACTATATATGTAGTTTTTATAAATCTCTCATAAACCCTAATTTTTACTGCTGGAAATCAATGGTAGCTTCTTCGCAAAAGATGAGGAATATTAAATTCTTGCTTGGATTTTTTTTTTTGATTTTGTGAGAATGACGATATTGAAAGCATAACGTGTTTTATGCTTGTCATGACTTTTGAGAGAGAGAGAGAGAAAAATATATAAATATGAGCACAACAGAAGTGAGGGTACATTAAATATTATAGTGATCAGAAACTTATAAGATTTGCTATCAGCGTGGTATTTAAGAGGTGCTCCAAGCATTCTTTAAAGCAAAATTTCCAGGTTCTTTCCTCCATCGTTTCACTTTATTTTGTTATTATATTTTTTTCTCGTAAGTGCATTTTTTTTTTCAATATTGATCAGAAAGTTTACTGAATATTATTTTTAGGGACAAATACAAATATTACCTATAGCTATAGGGTTTGATGTAGGTGTCAATTTAGTCCTACACTTTTAATTTGAACGATTTAGTCCATACATATTGCATGCATTTATGAAAAATCAAAGTTTCATGAGTTAAATTTTTTTTTTTAATCTAATTAATGTTTTATTGAGTAAGTTGAGCATCCGGCCATCATAATTTATTTTCAATAAGTAATGCAACCATGATCCATG
The DNA here is from genome assembly GCF_965113065.1 of Corylus avellana. NCBI lineage: Eukaryota > Viridiplantae > Streptophyta > Magnoliopsida > Fagales > Betulaceae > Corylus > Corylus avellana. The sequence goes on from NC_142491.1 coordinate 9,592,288, forward strand.
GATCCTTTACTTACCCATTTATTTTCAATAAGTGGCATTGAAAAATATTACCTATTTATAGTTGAATGAGGCCAAGAATACAATAAGTACGTAATCAATATGTAACCTATGAGAATTAGAAAAGTTACATAATCAATATGTAACATATAAGAATTATGAGAGTTATATAATCAACATGTAACTTATGAGAATCATGAGAGTTACATATATAATAAATATGTAACATATGAGAATTATGAGAGTTATAATAAATAGAGTAAAGTACTCCACATATCCCGACTCATCAAACTACCACTCAATTAACAATGTCTCACCCAAACTTTCAATTGTAACAATATTCCCTCCAAACTACCAAAACATTGTCAATATTGTCCCCCCCAAAACTATCAATAAGACAAAAATGCTCCTATAGATTTCTCAATAAGACAAAAATACCCCTATAAATTCAAAAAAAAAATGATTTTTTTAAAAACAAAAAATTTTAATTTAAAAATTATATTTTTTTAAACGAAAATTTTTAATTTTAATTTTAATTTTTTTAAAACGGAAATTTTTATTTTTTTTAAAAAAAAAATTATTTTACTAAACGAAAATTTTTTACTTCTTTTAAACGTAAATTTTTATTTTAAAAAAATTATAAAACAAAAAAAAAATTACCAAAAAAAAAAAATGGCCACTATTTGGATTTTTTGGATTTTTTTTTTTTTTTTTTTTGTTAGTTTTAAGTTTTTTCTAGAAGTTTTAGTATTTTTATTTTTATTTTACTAAGGATAATTTCATCATTGGGAAGAACATTGACAATTTTTGGCAGTTTAGAGGGAACATTGTCACAATTAAAAGTTTAGGGGGAATACTGTCAATTAGGTGGTAGTTTGAGGAGGGTATGTGAACTTTTTCCTAATAAATATGTAGTATATGAGAATTAGGAGAATAAATAATACATTAATTGAATTCAAAACAACTATTGTACGTTGTCTTCATATGTCTCAATATAGAGAGATAAGAACATTGATCAAAACTCAAGGATCTTAGAATCCAGTGGTTGTGCTTTCAACGATGGTAGGAATCAGTTGTATCATGTATCAATAATGATGAGAACAATATATTGAAGAAACTATTATTGTAATTGAATTCCATTCTGAACAAAAAGCTTTTATAAAATAAAAGAAAAAAGAAAAATAAATATCCAATGTTACATATTGTTATCATGCTGCATGCATGGATGTTCCAGTTTGGTTGAAATATTATTGTCGCGCCTCCAATTTCTTTTACAAAATGGGCCTATATTTCAAATCAGAAAGGAACAAAAAAAAAAAGGTTCATAATTAAGAAGTATGGGGGTATGGGATGGGGATTCAGAAATGGATGCTAATACTGCTGCCTATTGAAATAAGCTATTTGCAGCTGATTGGATTGTGTTATATTGTCACTAATTGTGGCTTATTTTGTCGATCACTAGGAAAACAAACTCGTGGGATTGAATATATGGACGCTAGTGAATTGGTGATTGACATTCCATCGGACTTGCCCCCTGCGGAGTGGCCGGAATGCTGTATCTATCGGGTTCCCAAGCTACTACGCAAGGTAAATGAAAAAGCCTACACCCCTAAGCTAGTCTCAATAGGCCCCTTTCATCACGGCAACGATGACTTGAAGGACATGGAAAAGCACAAACTGAGATATTTTAAGGATTTCTTTCAACGGACAACACTGAAGAAGAGCCAGAAGGATCTTGCAAGTATCATTGCAGCCAAGGAAGAGACAATCCGCCATTGCTATTCAGAAGACTGTGGACTTGAAAGTAAAGATTTCGTGAAAATGATTCTATTGGATGCCATATTTATAATTGAGCTCTTCTTGAGGTTGACTGAGAAAAGAGAAAATGATTACATTCCAAGTAAACCATGGCTGGAACATGGTATATATTATGACTTGATAGTACTTGAGAATCAGCTTCCTTTTTTTGTTCTTGAGGACTTGCATAAGTCTGCCTTCTTTGACTCTTCCAGCCTCAGCCATCGCCAAGGGGATACTCCATTTCGAGAGCTTTCCCTCCTTTACTTTTCTCGCAATGGTAAGCATAAAAACTCCGACATCTATGGGAATGTAAATCATTTCACAGATTTGCTAAGATACTTTTTCCTTCCACCAAAGCTGCTAAGAGACTCTTTCCTTCCACCAAAGCCGAGCCATCAAGGACCTTTGGATCATCTATATAGTGCCACAGAGCTTGACGAGGCAGGATTGAAATTCAAAGCAATTAAAGATGATAGATCTTTAGTTGACATAAAATTCCCTGAGAATAAGTTTTTGAAATGTTGTCCGTGCTTCAATTTGTCATGGCTCTTGGCTTGCTTGCCATGCTTGAAATGCTTTCCATGCTTGGAGGGTATGGAACGTTTCTTGCAAGTCCCATGCTTTGAGGTTGACGACAGTACTGAAGCTCTTTTACGAAATCTCATGGCCCTGGAGCAGTGCCATTATCCATTTCATGATTACATTTGTAGTTATGTGCTGCTATTGGACTTTCTTATCAACACCGAGAAAGATGTGGCTTTGCTTGTTGATAAGAAGGTCATTGTTAACCGGCTCGGTAGCAACACTGCAGTGGCGGATCTAATTAACAATCTCTGCACTGAGATAGAGGTAACTGGATCCTATTACTCTGATCTCTGCACAAATATTAATGTGTACCGTGATAACCCTTGGAACCACGTCATGGCATCTATGAAAAGTGTGTATTTCCCTGATTTTTGGAGAGGCACCGCAGCTGTGGTTGGACTAATTGTCCTGACTTTTACTTTTTGGGATTTCCTTAGGCCTTATTTGAAGAAGAAGAAGAAATGATTTACTGCATGCATGTGGTTTAATTTATTGGTCGTTGGAGTGCTTTTTTTATTTATTTTTATTATTCAATAAGGGAAAAGGGGGAGGAGTGATTTAATTTGATTAATTTAGTTGCAATGGATGCATGGCATTTGAACTTTGTAATCCAATTTGGCTTCTGGTCTTGAACTCTGTTTCAGCAATAAAATATGTGGAAAGTCGGTGTGTTTTAGCCAATAGCTTACTACTGAATTCTATCTATTATGCCAATATAAGTTTTTCTTATTATGCTGGTAGCTAGTGCCCATGTTATATATCTTGCATTTGTTATATAGCTATGAAATTTCATACAATATATTTTTAAGTATACATGTTTCTATTTTAGTAAAAGAATTAAAATGTAAACTTAATTCAAGAAACAAAATTTGATGTAAAAATAAAAAAATAAAAATTAGTAGACAGTTTTTCAAGGATTTAATCTTACTGGTATATATATACATGTTAATTAATTATTATCAGCAGCCAAATCTATTGGATCTCAATATTGTTTTAAAATTTTCCCTTTTTTCTCTGTTGGCAAAAAAAAAAAAAAAAATCCGTTTTTAATTAGTAATGAGTTGGTACGTGCGAGAGCATTTCATATAATAATTTTGAAATAAACCCAATATTCTAAAGCTTTGATTTATCTGAAATTTCACGATTTGAAATTTTAGTTTGTAGGGACTCTTTTGTCCACATCTATGTAATTACAATTTTGATGAGATTTCAAGTAACATTATGACAAAATGTATATATATATATATATATGTTTTTCAATATCATATATATCTTGAATGCGAAATAAAACAACTCAATTAAAATATTAGGCCAATCAACATGCATGTATATATGCATAAATATATGTCGCACAATGTTTAATTTGTTCCCTGATGGCTTATATATACACACTAAACTCTAAATAATCATAAAATTATGACAAAATAAAGACGAGAGATAATTGTATCTTAAAACCATGGCATTAATATAATATTGGTAATCACAAAACTTACTTTAATTTGTTCCCTGATGGCCAGGGCAGTTTCAAACAGTTGTCTTAACTTAAAAAAATAAAATAAAAATAGAAACGATTGTCTTCATATTAAGGTAGGGTAATGGAGAACAGTTTTGGTTTGTCATTATAACATGCATATGTGGGAAAATGGTAGAAAATGATTGTATAAATTATTTTATGCCTTATGAATATTATTTTTCTTGATAAACTGAAAATATTTTAAAGTCGATTAATATTTTATGTTGTGCCAACCCCTTAAAAATCAGAAAATTGTTTTTCAAAAAATATTTTACGCCAAAATAAACTGGGCTCAGGTGAGTTCAAGGTGAACTTCTAATCTCGAACCTCTAACAATGCTGCTCATGACTACCCGTTGGACTTTGAATGAATATGTTTCAAGTTCCCTTTCTTCTAGCTTGGTGCGCGCCGACCTGATCAGTGGATGTACGTATAGTTGTTGTAGCATAAGCTCCAAGCTTGTTTACAGCTGGTTGTTTTTCCTATTATTTTCTTTATTGTTAGTGAATCTTTCGCAAAAAGAGTTATCCAATGTTGTTTTCTGAAATCTAGTGAAATTTTCTTTGGAAAAGGATGGTACTTTACTCTTTTATCTTGCATACATAATTAGCTATATTGTTTTAGTTTTAGAATAGAATTTGACACCAATCTCAGATCTCGAAATCTTGTTGTAGCAAAGTAGATAGAGGAATCCTTGTTCAACGTGTAAGCCTATACTTTTTGTTCGAAGTGTCTTATTTTCTGCGGAAAAAAAGAAAGGATCCAATTGGTTGTTTGAAGACCATGCTTCCCTAGTCTATTTAAGGGCCCTTCATGCACAAGTTTTAGGGGGGACTTTAAGACATTGTTGTGTACGCTAAGAGAGGTTTCATTGAGCCTAGAGTTTTCATGTCTTTCCACTACTCTTAGAAATTTAGTTAGTTAAAACCAAACAACCTTTTCTTCATAAAAACCTTCAGCCACCTGAGTTACAAAATTGCAAGAGGAAGCTAAGCTGAGGTTTAACTTGTTATTCTACTACATACCAACCCAAGTTTCCCAGGTGCCATCGATTGTGCCAAGTCATACAATGCATGGTCATCATGGGTCTAACAACGGAGCATTTGGACCAAATCCGTACTTTCCAAACCACAAATTTTCCTTCTTCCTCCATTAGACAACTCATGGGCTTAACTCATTGGTTGCTACAGTATTTCTCAATATGTAGGGAACCAAAAGTGGTTTTCTATGCATTATTTTAATATAAACATTTCAATTTCTTCTCTCATCTTTTATCTTTTTGTCTTTAATTGAGAATTGTGTTGGAATTTTGTGAAAAAAGTGAGAGTATGTAGAGAATTTGAATTTTGTAAAGAAATAATATTTTAATAGAATAGGAAAAGATAAGAGAAGTTATTGTAAAATATATTTTCATAACAAAGCAAAAAGTAGTTCCCTAATTGGCAGGACTCATATAAGTTTGATGATTATTGGTTGTTTCTTTTTGGAACAAGATATTGCTACAAGCCTACAAGGAACATAGTGAAACTAATTAAAGAAATGGATTATCAAAGCCAAACAAAGCTTATGTCATACTTCTTTCTTTTCTTTTTTTGCCTCTTTCACTTTTCTGTCTTTCTCTTTTCTCCAAAAGCACAAATGTATTATGTACTTCTTATTACCTCCAAACGAAGTCATCCTCAATACAGGCATGAAATCATGAACCTTTTAGGAATAGGTGAAAATTTTACCAAATAGCCAAGATAAAATTTCTAGTTGGTTTTTGAAAGATGAAGATGCATGCTTCAAAGAAATGCTTTTGTAAAAAAAATTTTCATCCCCAAATTGATAGAAACTGAGTCTTCCATGTACATGTGTTGATGATTGTATTAAGGGAAGGGTTATATTCTGTGTGTTTTAGCATTCGTGGGCTGTCTGTATTTCAGGCAATAGCGTTAGTTTTATGCTTTGTGTTTACTATTAAAGTCTATCACGTTTATACCCATATATATCAGTTTTCTTATGTTGGTAGTGCGTATAGATTCTTTAATAAGAGTGTCAAATTTTCCTTGAGAAATAGCCTTCCAACTTGCACTAGATTTGTGATTTTTCTAAACTTTTGAAAGGTTAAAATCGACCCATTTTAACTACCTAGCTCTTTCAATTAGTTCTCTATTATTTTAAAAAATGTGTCATCATGCTATATATGCGTGTGGCTTAAATTATCCATTATACATCTATTTATTCATGTAAAAATAAAATTACGTTCTTAGATTTTTTTTAAAAAAAATCATCAAATCTCTAGCCGTGGAGACCCACAACCAACCGTAGAGACGCATGACTAGACCGTAATTGTGGATCTTTGGTCTTGGAGCTATATATGGAGACCCATGGCCAAGCCGGGGATCTCCTTGTGCATGGTATTTGTTTTAAAATTCTATTTTATCTACATAGGTATACTGGATAATTTGAGTCACGAGAAGGTCACTTGACTCATTTTCTGTCAATTTTAACAGAAGATGTTGATAAATGAAAGGACTTAGAAATTTGATGGGGTCGATAGTATTAACTTTTCAATGTTTAGGGGTGATTGGAAATAGGGTGTAAGTTTGAGAGGATTAAGTGCAATTTCCTTTTTCTCTTTTGTTCTCAAAATCAAATATGTAAAATTAAATTAGATCTTTGATTCATATATACAACTTTTTACATAATCTATCTATCTCAAAATTTATAGGAGATATTATATGTGCATAACTCAAGCTGTCAATTCACTTTAATATAGATTTAAGATTCTTACTACTTACGAATGATAAATTAAATCACCACAAGATAATTGTTAATTCTTGTGTTGGCTTAATTCAGTTCCAAAATGCAGAGACTACTGTTTACGGGCTCAAACATTGATATAGAATATTCAGAATCCGATCTCCACCATTCATAATGTAGATTCATGTGTTATGAACGTCCCCGCAAAATTTCAGCTCAATCGAACCAGAAACGCCCCTCGATCGGAGCTGTTGATCAAGGCTGAACAGCATTTCCAGAATACTGTTTCACCCGGTCCGGACACGCCTTCCCCGGGTCCGGACCGTACTTCTAGAAACTCCATTTTTGCTCCGCAAGGCCGTGTCCGGACAGCCCATTAACCTGTCCGGACACCCCGTACCTATTATGCCCAAAAATGTGTTTTTAGTGGGCCTAGGTCTAGGGTTTGATGTACTGATATATATACATCATTATAGAAGAGAAAGACACGAATTTTCACCCCTAGAGAGTTCGTGTGAGGTTGTGCTTGAGTGATTATTTTGTTGTGAGCCAAATTGATTCCTCTTAGAGAATTTTTGTTAGTTTTGATTGTGTGCTTAATTGAAGTCTACCGGAATGGTCCGATAAAGGAGAATTACGTTGAAGAAGATTGTGAGCGAGGAGACAAGTTGGAGGCTTGTCGATCTTATAGAGTCAAGGTCTTGCAAAGGGTTGTAAGTGTTCCTAGTGTCTGTAATCTCTGGATAATCTTTTGATAGTGATTTCCTGGGTTTGGCTGCCACTGAGAGGTTTTACTTTTAGAACGTTTTCTAAAAGGTTTCCTCTTCGTCACCAAAATCTTTGTGTGTGATTGTTCATATTTTGGTGATTGTTTGCTTTGATAAATATCCGTTAATTCCGCATAAAATTTTGATATTTATCTGTTTAGACTTTTTCAATAATGAAAAATAAATAATAAGATAAAGAGGTATATACATCATTATAGAAGAAAGAGGCACGAATTTTTGCCCTCAGAGAGTTCGTCGAAGGCTGTGCTAAAAGAGATCATATATGGTGAGCGTTAAATTGAATATCTTAGAGTTTTAGTTATTCCTTTGATAAATCTACGGTTGAGAAGTCTATTGGAAGGGTTCAGTAAAGGAGAATCACGTTAAAGAAGATTGTGAGAAAGGAGACGAGTTGTAGACTTGTCGATTTTATAGAACCAAGGTCTTGCAAAGTGTTATAAGTGTTCCTAGTGTCTGTAATTTCTGGATAATCTTTTGATAGTGATTTTCTGGGTTTGGCTTCCCCAGAGAGGTTTTACTTTTAGATCGGTTTCTAAAAGGTTTTCTCTTCGTAACCAAAATATCTATGTATGCCTCTTTATTGCTTTATATATTTTGGGTTATTGAATTGTTTATTACTTTATTAGCTGCCCCGAATAGGTTTTACTTTTAGATCGGTTTCTAAAAAGTTTCCTCTTCGTAACCAAAATATGTGTCTACCTCTTTATTGCTTTATATATTTTTGGTGATTGAATTATTTATTGCTTCATAGTATTAATTTCGCATAAATTGTGATAAACAAGTTTTTGGAGTCGGCATAGCATTTTTCATTTGTGACCATCGCAATCATGTTTGATTGGCGAGTCACTATAGAACGTACATCATTAATAGCGTAGGTCACCTAAGGTCGGATTTGGTCGGGTTACTAGTGTTATGAACGGTAACGTGCAATGTCTGAGGCATCGGTATTGTATTATAGGTCTTAAAGCAATTTGGATCAATAAAAATAAGATTAATCAATGATATTATTAGTGTGGTAATAGTATGATAACAATGTTGTTTAATGATTATATAAATATAATTGAAATAGAATGAGGTGAAGATAATGTGAATGGGATTAGAATAATACAATAGTAATAAGAAGTCTTAGTGTGGTAAATAATAGACTGTAAGAATAAGTTGTAGTTAAACTAAATAGAGGGATGTAATATCAAATTAAGAAAGAAGCAATTAAATGAGCAAGGGTAATAATGCGGTTTAGAAAGTTTGAGGGCTTTAATGGGCGATTCCCTCCGTCAATTACTAGGTAACTACACTGGAGGAATTGCCATTGACCTTACCAAAATACGTGAAATTAATCAACCTGATTTTGGGGACGTTACACATAGTGTTGTGTATAACTAAGAGAGGTTTCATTGCATGAGCCTAGAGTTTTCATGTCCTTCCACTCTTAGAAAATTGCTTAGTTAAAATCAAACAACCTTTTTTTCATAAAATCCTTCAGCCACCAGAGAGCTAAAATAGGCCATGGGAGGATTTATGAAAGCAATCTCTATTTTGGTGAAACCCACATGAACCACCCGTGCATGCTGCCATGTTTAAACTTACTATGTTGGCTTTGATACCATTTTTAACAGCCTAGAGAATCGCTAATTATATATGCATTATTACGCTAAAAATATTAGTCAAAGTTACGATTAGAATACACTAAAAGTCAATTATATAGTTTAGTCTCACACAGTATATATATAATCAATATTATAGAACTCTATAATTCATCCACTACTCAATGTGGGAGTTTTTCAATCTAGAATTTCATGCGCTTTCTTTTGATTTAATCGAGAAGGCTTCAATAAAATGCCTATCATATTATTTCTTCATTACATGCACCTTCTTTTTTTTAACCAATTCATGTTGTCAATGTAGAGCCCAAGAAACTCGACCCTACGCAAAGCACATTTTTAACATAGATATAAGAATTAACTACTTTGATATATATATATATATATAAAAGAAATGTTCTTTGACTAGCGATTAGGGTTTAGTATCTGGTATCTCACTTTTATATCATATATTGATCAGCTTAAAATAGGTTCTAATGTCTTATGCGTGGGACAATAAGGTTTGCTACCCCTAGACTTTTTTCTTTTGGTTGGTAGAAGCTTGCATGGAAAACAAAAAGTATCGAAACATGCATTGTGTAACCCAATTAAATACGAAAATCGCTAATATATATATATATATATATATATATATATATATATATATATCTTTGTTTCAAAACGGTGAAGATGGAAAGTCAGTAAATAAGATTTTTGTGTGTATTTGAATTGCAAGCTCATGTATACTTTAATTTGCTCAGCAGTTACAATGTTAAGCATATATACAAGAAGAGGCTTTCTCCTTAATTATGAACGTGTTCGTCCATTAAGAGAATAAAGCACTTTCTTTGCTAGCCTACGAGCTAATTATTCGATTCGCCTCTCTTCTGACCCGTGAAGAATCCTTATAGTAGTCTGTGTTCCCTAATTAGCAAGACTCATATACGTTTGATAAGTATTGGTTGTTTCTTTTTGGAACAAGATATTGCTACAAGCCTAAAAGGAACATAGTGAAACTAATTAAAGAAAAGCATTATCAAAGCCAAGCAAAGCTTATGTCATACTTCTTCTTTCTTTTCCCTTTTTTCCTCTTTCACTTTTCTGTCTTTCTCTTTTCTGCAAAAGCACAATGTGATATATATGTACTTCTTATTACCTCCAAACGAAGTCATCCTCATTAGAGGCATGAAATCACCTTTTAGCAATAGGTGAAAATTTTACCAAATAGCCAAGATAAGATTACTAGTTGGTTTTTGAAAGATGAAGACGCTTCAAAGAAATGCTTATGTAAAATTATTTTTCATGCCCAAATTGATTGAAACTGAGTCTTACATATACATGTGTTGATGATTGTATTAAGGGAAGGGCTATGTTTACCCAATCCTAAATATTCCAAGGAATGACATTGAAAAAAAAGGAGGATTATGAGAATCATGACGTCAAAATTGGAGTTGTTTTCATACATTTTAGCCTAAATTTTGAGATCAACCAAGTTGATTTTTTTTTTTTTTTTTTTTTTTTTTAAAAAAAAGCCCATCCTAAATTAAGATATTATTCTATTTATTACGGTTTGTGTGATATTATGATAATAATTCAAATCTCTAGCAACTTCATGCCAATTTTCGAGAAGGCACTATGATAGTCCTAATTTTCTTTTTGAAAAAGATCAAACGATTTGTTTTGACAGAATTGAAATAGATAAAAAGTGATGAGGAGCATATATAATATTATTTACTAATTTAATATATATGTATTTTTTATAAATCTTTCATAAACCCTAATTTTTACTGCTGGAAACCAATGGTAGCTTCTACGCAAAAGAAGAAATATTAAATTCTTGCTTGGAATTTTATTTTTATTTTGTGAGAATGACGATATATATTGAAAGCATAACGTGTTTTGTGCATGTCACTTTTGAGAGAGAGAGAGAATTATATAAATATGAGCGCACCGGAAGTGAGAGGGGAAAATTATAGTGATCAGAAACTAAGATTTGCTATCAGCGTGGCATTTAAGAGGTGCTCCGATCCAAGCATTCTTTAAAGCAAAATTCCCAGGTTCTTTCCTCACTTTATTTTCTTATTATTATTATTATTATTTTTGTAGGTACTTTATTTTGTTATTGATCAGAAATTTTACTGAATATTATTTTTAGGGACAAATCCAAATATTACCTATAGCTATAGGGTTTGATGTAGGTATCAATTTAGTCCTACACTTTTAATTTGAACGATTTAGTCCATACATATTGCATGCATTTATGAAAAATCAAGGTGTCATGAGTTAATTTTTTTTTTAATCTAATTAATGTTTTATTGAGTAAGTTGAGCATCCGGCCATCGTAATTTATTTTCAATAAGTAATGCAACCTGCATGATCCATGGATCCTTCTTTCTATGGATACGAAAGTGTTACTTAATTAAAAGAAATAAATGGAAAACTAATTAAAGGCAAAAAAAATAAAACGAGTTACAAGTGACAAAAAAAAAAAAAAACTTCAAAAATAGAATTTTCTATATTTTCAAATCGCAATTAGTAGTATGATCAACCGAGTAAGTAAGAAGGAGAGTAAGGGTGTAAGCCGCACTAGTACTATATGGGCGGAGACTAACCTTATTTTGCATCCGTATTCTACGAAGGGCAAATTTAGCAACTTCCACTCTTCCAGGGAGGGCAAAATCCTCCCAGAAGGGCACATGGTCCAGTTTTCATTGTACTAACAGCTGGTGATATCTGCTTTACATTTATTTTTATATTTTAATTTATCTGGGCCTTTTTCTTAATAAGTTTTATATGATCTTTTTTAGATGGGCTTATTAAGTTTTATATGATCTTTTTTAGATGGACTTAATCCAATTTTTAGATGAGATTTTTTAATCCAATTTTTAGATGAGATTTTTTAGATTAGCTTAATCCAATTTTTGGATGGGCATTTCCCTAGACGAAACGAAATCATTTTGAGATTAAATCCTAAAATGAGTCATTTTATAAGATTTGTATTTCTATGTAAATGGGTTGGTGAAGTAGATATTAATTATTTGCCTCCTAAGAGCACTAGGAGCAGCTTCCCTTTGATTTTTCCTAAGTTTAGGGAATAAAACTACTTTTTGCTTTCCTATCAAAATATATTTCAGAATAGCTTCCCTTACATTTTCCTATACCATTAAAATATTATTTCTTTACAAAATATAAGTTTCTTACCTACCCTCACATTTTTTACAAATTTCAACACAATCCTCAATGAAAGACAAAAAAATGAAAGAGGAGAGAAGAAAGAGAAATGTTTATATGAAAGTAATGTATATGCAACTACTTTTGGTTCCTTACACATTGAGAAATATTTTAGCTACTCAAGGGTATTGATTAAATTTAGGAAAACTGACGTGGGTGAGTTTTTGTGATTTTTTTGAAATTTTCCCTAAATATAAGGAAGGTAATGAGCTATAGGGTATAGCTGCTAGTGTTGTATCAGAAAGTTGAGTGAGTTGAGCGGGATATACATGTAGGCTCATGCATTATAGATATAGATAATTAGATACCTTTATGGACATGTTTGGTAGACATTGTAGACAACATGACTAGAGATATGAACAGCAAATATATTTTATTATAGTTATAATAATTGTATTAAACGGCAATGTACTAATGTAACACCTAATTCTTTTTAAAAATTAAATCTAGAAATATGTATTTTTAGTATTGGCCCTCATAGCCTGCTGGGATCCACCATTCAAGCATGGAAGTCTTTGTTTCATCCATCATGGGTGCTGAGAATTTTTTAGATTTAAATGTTCTTCCACCATTTGGTAATATATATAATATTGGCCTTAATCTTTATTTATGTTAAGTAGATTGATACTTTGGAGAGTTTTTTTAGTAAGCCCATAATATAGTATGTTGCGACACCACACAACCCAAAAACTAAAGTATATGAGTTTGAGCCCAACAATGTTATATTAATCACTCACACTCCATACATCTTTCTAATGCGGGACTTTACCTTTTTACACTCACAAATATATACTAAATAATTTATTCATTAATTTCAACACTATGAATGGAATTGACATGTAATTTTGTTAGCTACCCTAACTATACAAGAGCCAGCTTGTTGGAAAACTAAGGAATATTTTTTTTTATTTTTTTATTTTTATTTTTTAGTGAATATCAATTTCATTCCATACAAAGAATTACAATCTCACTCTAGCAAGACAAACCAAGCTGAAACGCTTACAATTGCTTAAGCTACATCAACAACCACCCATCTATATATACACAGGAAAACTTTGCTACAAAGATAAATAGTTATTACACATTGTTATAATATTAATCTAGTTGGGTTGAATTTTCACATCTCCAATTGTATTGCTAAAATTGCTCTATAGTCAACTTCTGTTTTTTAATAATTAAGAAATATGAAGTATATGGGCTTGAAATAAGCGTCAGCAGCTGATTGGATTCTATTATATTGCCACTGAATGTTGCTTATTTTTCACTAGGGAAACAAACTTGAGGGATGGAAAAGATGGATAATAATAGTGATTCCATAATTTCCATTGGAAAAGAAGTTGAATGCGAGGACTTATTTGCCATTAACATTCCAGTAGAGCGGCCACCTGCGGAGCAGCCTGAATGCAATGAATTATTTGACATTAACATTCTAGCAGAGTTGCCACCTGCGGAGTGGTCGGAATGCTGTATCTACCGGGTTCCCAATAAACTGCGCGAGGTAAATATAGAAGCTTACACCCCTAAGCTAGTCTCGATAGGCCCCTTTCATCACCGCGGAAAAGAATTGAGGTACACGGAAAAGAAAATGCATAAACTAAGATATTTGAAGGCTTTCTTAGATCGAACCGGGAAGAGCCACGAGGATCTTCTAAAGATCATTCAAGACGACGAAGAAAAAATCCGTCATTGCTATGCAGAAGACTGTGGACTCAAAAGTAATAATAATTTTGCGAAAATGATTCTGTTGGATGCCATCTTTATAATTGAGCTCTTCCGGAGGACCAAACCATGGCGGCCGGAAAATGGTGAAAATGATGAAAATGATGAGGGTGATTACATAGTAAATAAACCATGGCTAGCAAATGGTATACGACTTGACTTGATATTACTTGAGAATCAACTTCCTTTTTTTGTTCTTGAGAAATTATATATGTTCGCCGGTCCCGACTATCACAAAGCACAGAAAGGAGGCAAGAATAAAAAGGTTACTTTTTTGGAGCTTTCCATCAATTACTTTTCTGTTTACTATAGTAATCTTGCTGATAAGCAGCTGCCAAACGAGTTCAACATCGAGGAAGTCAAACACTTCACAGATTTGATAAGACATGTGTTATGCTCAGGACCAAGCCTGACTATGAAACATAAAGGAGATTTGGATAGTCGAATTTGTGCAACAAAGCTTGATGACGCTGGACTCAAATTCAAAGCAGTTCAAAATAGACACTTACTTGAGATAACAATGTACTCTAACTTGGGAGGTTGTCCGTGCTTCAATTTGTCATGGCTCTTGTCTTGGTTACCATTCTTGAACAAGCCATTTCCAAGGTTAGAGCGTATGCAGTGTATCTTGGAATTCCCACCCATTGTGATTGACAACACTACTGAAGCTTTTTTTCGAAACCTTATTGCCTTGGAGCAATGTCATTATCCGTCTAAAACTTACATCTGCAGTTATGTTGCGCTACTGGACTATCTAATCGACACTGAGAAAGATGTGGATTTGCTGGTTCAGAAAAAGGTGATTGTTAACAATATAGGTAGCAACCAAGCAGTGGCGGATGCAATTAACAAACTTTGCCTTGAGATTGTTGTAGATCAATCATGTTACTCCGATCTAGGTACAGATATTAATAAGTACAGTGAGAACCATTGGAACCGCATCATGGCAACCATGAAAAGTGAGTTTTACTGTAATTTTTGGAGAGGCACTGCAACAACAGTTGCACTTGTTATCATGCTCTACCAATTCTGGGGTTTCCTTCGGCCTTTTATCTTTAAGAAATGAAGCATCCATCTGGGATTAATTTGTGTCTGTTGAATTGCATCTAAACTTTAATTTTTAGTCCGATTTGGCTTGTAAGTTTTGATTTCCTCACCATCTTTCGAGGTTTTACCAATTATTTTCATTTTGTGTGTTACATATTGTTTCAACATAAGTGGAGAGTGTGTACTTTAATATGACTGAGATTGTAATCTAAGTCAAATATTAAATGTTAAAGTTTGATTGATTTAATTTTATTTTTACTTTAAGCCGAATTTGAACTTAATTATAATCGAGCAAATTTATATATTTAAAAATAATTTATTTATTTTTTGAACAAAATTAAGCTTCTTTAGAAATTGCTTGATTAACTTATTCATTTTTCATATAAAGTAAATATCGTCATTGTTTAGATTTTTTTTCTTAAATCCATATTGATCATTACTTATTTACTTTTTATTAAGATTGTGTCATTTGAATTAATTAAATAAAATAATTTTATTTATAAATTTATAGCTTTTTTTTTGTATTGAAAATTTATAACAATTAAATCTGCAGTCATAAGCCATATATGATTTTGTATAATGAATTGGACTATGTTTATTATATAATATATATTTCCTGTAACCTTTTTTATAATCTTAAACAATCCAATCTTGAGTTTATATAAGTATGTTTCAAATACATACATTATCCATCAATCAATTGATCCATCCATACATACATACATAGACATTGAATTGTCTTTTTTAACACCGAATTAGCCAATCCTAAGAACTAACAATATCTAGTAGCATCATGTGAAAAATCAAGATATTTTCCGCTTTCAGCTTGTTTTATAAGCCAGGACATTACACTCTTTGTATGGGTGTCTTCACATAATATAGGGGTAATTATCTTTTCTTCTCATCTACTACAACGCATTGTCACTTTGCCTCCATGAACTGACAATATTACTGCCCGACCCATCAAATTACCATTTTGTGACCAAAACCCCCATTTCATCAGTCAAAGAAGTTAACTCAGATGGGGAAAAACATAATTACCCCCATAAATAACGTTGAATCCTGTTACTTGTCTATGAATGGCAATCCATCCAAGAAGCACTCAAATGGCGTTTAAACGCAGAATCCCTAGCGTAAGGTATGATAAAGATTTCTTAACGATTCCATCTCTCTCTTTCTCGATCTCTCTCTCTCCAGCCATTTTTTGGTAATCAATTTAATTGCTTACAATACAAAGATGGAAACCATATTACGACTTGTACCTACAAATAAGACTTTTCAACTTTTATGTATTTCTTGGACATCAAAATAATATTCATTGTGGATTATTTATATTCATCATTACAAAATTTTGAACATTGTTTCTTCTTCATAAATCTCAACACGTAATAAAAGTTCATTTTTAACCATTTTTCTAACTTATATATGCAAGTATGCAACATTTCGTAAGTAACATCAATACATAAAGTAATATCAAACAAAATTTTTATCATTATCATAACCATATATTGACTGTCAGAATTTCTTTCTACATACCAAAAAAACGAAAAATATATATATAGATTGCCAACTACTTACTAAAAATAATAATTTAAATTGAATTTGAAGTAATAAGATCTCATGTTAGTGAATTCCAATGATAGAAATCGTGAATATTTTAAATCACCTTGTATATGAATTTGTAAATTGAATTGCAGGATATAAATTATGGTCATAGAAGTCACTTCTTTAGTACTCAACTAATTTTTTATAACTTAAGTATAACAAAATACCCATACCATAATTTTTTTTTTCAAAAATTGTAATCCTTTTGTTTCTAGTTGACATTTTACAAAATTCATTTTATTTCTACCTCTTCCAACAACCGCTATTTCATCTTACCCTGGCCTTAATCAATAAAAAATCATTACACTTAAAAAATCATTACACATAAACATTGGTTCTTTGGGTATAACAATTCTATCTGTTTGTTGTATACTCTATTTATAATTTAGATTTTTCGTTTTTAATAATTGTCATTAAACCCCTTAATTTGTGGTTGCATATTAAAATGAAATTGTAGTTTTCTTATTAAAAATAAATGAAAAGGAAAACATGCAAGTCACATATCATGATTAGCTATGCTAATCATGATATAATGCAACACCCTAAAACAATTTTGGCTTCAACATATATAGAAAATATTTTTCTTAAATATATGCTATTAGATAAAGAAGCATCATATTACAGTTATAATGGTTAATATGAATATAGGTGATTTTATGATTACTTGATGGCTTTGGAAATTCAGTAGCCATGCATGGTCGTACAATAAGAATAATAAGCTTTTATATTTTTTTGCTCATCAGTTGTGTATTAAGCATAATTTTTCTCGAATTAATTAGCATTTGTACTTACTTAAATGTTTTTCCATGTTCTTTAATTACTACTCACTTTATTTACTTAGGTTCACTTTACACAAAACGTATGCTTTGATTACATATTCATTTGGAGGCTTCTTAGGAAGGTGCGAGAGCAAGACTTGCTATAGTTGTCCTCAATTAATCATTGTTTCAAATAATATTGTTTTGATTTGTGGAATAATGTATATTAGGGATATTGTACTACCTTATTTGATGTCGTTATGTTTTATATTTTTTAGGTTGGACCATTTTGGACCCAAAATTATGTAATTTGGGAGTTAATTTTATATGAAATTCATTGATCTTATTTTATGTTTAGAGATTTTAGAGTTACCGGTTGGCTAGTCTATTGACACCTAAAAGTAATATACTTTTGAATATAGAATAGTACATGCAAATACATCTTATTATTACTCAAAACTATGTTATATATGAATCAATAATTAAATGTAATATTATATTTAAGAGAAAAATGCTAAATTTGTCTATATGGTTTGACCTGGTAACCAATAAATCCCTATAATTTCAAATAAACTTGTCAATCCCTACGGTTTGCCCCAGTAACTAAATGATCTCTCTCTACAATTTACAGTCATTATTGTGATGCTTCAGCTTTATAGGCAAGTCGAAAACAGATTATAATCATTATATCTTGATTTTCTATGTAACATTTTTTTTTTTTTAAGCAAATGCGGGAAAAGGTTACAAGGGATATGTAACATGACTACATAGAAATACAACTCATACAGCGGAAATAATCACTCATAATTTTTTATTTCTTCAAACCATATAATCAACATAAAAGTAATTTACTAGAGCTTCTAAAAAAATCTCAAGTTAAATAAATATTTGGAAAAAGTTTACCAGGTGAAAATGCAATTTTTATTAACCGCTTTTAAAGCAGTCAGTAAAAACTGCTGACCGCTTTTTATATATATATTAAACCCATCTTGGATTTGCTTAGCAAGATTAAACCCATTTCGGTAATCATGATCAACACCATCATTAGACAAAATGCCAGACGAAAATCCAAGTCCAAGAGCATTCATCTGGGGTTGGAGTTTTGGAGATCATACCCAGAAACAGTTTCACTGGAAACTCTTGGAATATTCAACCTGGGAAATGGAAGTGATCTCACATCAGAATTCAGAACCATAAAACAGAGGACTCATATGATTTGATGTGGAAGCAGGATTAAATGGAAGTGTCATTTATCTCAAATTTTGAGCATAGTTTTCTGTTTCTCATGGACAATCACTCACAAATACACGAAGTAAGGTTCTACTTTTGCTTCTTGGTCTTCTTCTTCACCACCTTTCTCTTCGTTTTCCCTTACTCTACGCACAGAAGATTGAAAACTGCTAAGCAAAAGCAAGAAGAGGAACACTTTTATCTAAAATAGTTAATCAGATTTATAAAAAATTCTTACATTGGATTACCTTAAAAAATGCAAAATTGATATTTGATTAAAAAATTAAAAAAAAATTAAATGTAGCAGCACTTTTCAAATGAATTATTTTATTTTTTATTATTTCTCTCACTTAGTTTTCTCCTTTTTCCTAAAACGTTTCCCAATTTTTCTCAATAACTTTTCCCAAAACTTTTTCAATTAAGAGTTAAAAAAAATATTTAAATGATATAGATAAAAATCTAGCTAATCGGATATAAGGTCTTTTAAAAATTCATTAGTTAAACTAGATAAAGTGAGTTTTGATGAGCTATTTTGCATAAAAAATTGGCTCCTCCACATGTGAATGCTCTAAGAGCACTCACAATGGCTTAGCCATTTTTTATTTTTATCTAAAATAGATAAGCAAAATACTACAAAAACTCTATACATTGGACTATGCATCTCAAATACAAATTATTTTTTCTTTATTTTTTTTGCATTTGTGAACAGTGCACCGCTACATGTAACAAAAACAGTTCATACATCCATCCCATTAATATAATATTTATCTCTTCACATCTCTTTTTTCCCAAAATTTTTCCATACTATTTCTCTCTACATCTCTTTTTTCCCAAAAGTTGAAAAATAATATATTTAGAAGAAATACAATCCTTATAAAAATAAAATAAAAATAAAATAAAATTTAAATGATATAGATAAAAAATAAAATAAAAAGTAGATAATCGGATGTATGGTATTTTCACTATAAGAAATTGAATCATTAGGGGCAACGACCTTATTAGCGTCCACTCAGGGCCGGTTCAATATACTTTGGGGCCTTAGGTGAAACTTTGAAATTGGGCCATTTTTTTTTTCTTTTTTTTTTTTGTAAGTAAAAATAAAATATTTAAATAATTTTTATTTTAATATTTTTATTATATTTTTATTTAAAAATCAGTCTTTTCGCTTTTTGGGATGCAAAATTACTGATTAAGTTTTTATATTCAAGATTTTCTAACATCATTTTTTTCAATTGATAATATGGCTAATCCATTTAATCTCTCTTGTGACATTGTTGATCTTAGGTAGGACTTTATCAATTTTAATTTTGAAAAATTTCTTTCTGTAAAAGCAACTATAACAAGTATTGTCAATAAAATTCCATAAGCGATAAAATTGTTTTATTTTTAATAATCTTATTCTAAATCAACCTAATTATTCATGTTAGTAATATGTTCATTGATTGTTTCATAACTTTTAAGTTTAGCACTAAGATTTTTTCAGTCATTAATTCATTCATTAGCTAGTTGCATTCTATTAAGTTTTGAATTAAACAAGTTGCAACAAAAACAAAATACGCTATCTAAATCTATTAAGTTTTGAATAGATTAGTCATTTTTTATTATGCTGCTCCTCATTTGATAATTTTTGTATATAATATGTATTAGAAAAATGCCTAGAGTTCTCATCTTTAGGAAAATTTATATTATTATATCTTATTGGACCATTTTCTACTAATAAATCTCTTAATTTTCCATCAATATATCTTTCATTGGCCTGGTCATTAATAGTTGTAACAACAGAGTTAGATACATCAATAGTATTTTCATTATCTTTTAATTTTTTTTTTTATGAATTTTTTGTTCATTTATGAGTTTTTTACCTAAATTATCCTCAATATTTTGTTTATTACTAATAACAAGTTTATTTAGATCCTCTTTAAGATTCAATCGGCTTTCCCACTTTTTTTTTTTTTTTTTTTTTTTTTAAGTTTTTCATATTCCAAATACATATTTTCTAGTAGACATGTTTGATTCAAAATATTAACAAATTAAAAAAACACGATTTACCAAAAAAAAAATTCTGATTTTAATAAAATAAATTATAAAAACAAAAGAATAGAACTTGATTTGTTAAAGGAACAATGGAACAAATTGAACAGTAGAACTTAGGCGGGAGAAAAATTTGAGCTTGAAGAAGAAGGTTTTGGAGAGGCAAGAAGCTGTTCTGTACAGAACTTTATCATTTTGAAGAAGATGAAGGTTTAAAACAACCTGTACAACAAGTCAACAATCACTATTATCTCTAGTCTAGAGACTTTAGAGTCTAGAGTTGTGCTTGTGTCGGTTGTCCGGCAACTTGTGCCTATGCCCCTAAACAAATAATATTTTATTCTCTTGTGCAGCTGTGCTCTACAGCCAAGAAAAGAATATAGGAGTTGTACCATTGTCGTATACCACTTACCCTAGAAATAAAAAAAAAAAAATTAAATTAAAAAAATTAAAAAAAATTGCAGGCTTTCAGCATAGAGACATGGGTGGCTTTGTTAGATTTTTTTTTTTTTTTTTAATTGTTCTTATTTTATCATGCGTCTTGTTAAATTTTGGGCCTTATTAAAATGAGGCTTTTTAAATTACTTATTTATTATGATTAAATGCCTTAAATTTTGATGAATTTTGTTTTTTGCTTTAAATTTTTTTGAGATTTTTTTTTAAAAAAAAAGAAAAAAATTTTGGGCTTTATTAAAATTTTTTTTTGGTCTTAATAATTTGGAGACCCTAAGCAACAGCCTAAGTTGCCTTACCTTTGAATCAGCCCAGCAAAGTGGACGCTAGTCAACTATAACGTCCAATATACTATAGAAGGTAATATGCTCACAGGAACTTATATCACCTGTGGCTTGAGGTAGGAAAACAATTAGGGGCAACAAAATAACTATTAGTGTAATAATTATACATCAACATCTCATAGCGCTGATATAAACCCATCAGCGTCGACCCATTGGAGTTGCTCAGAACTGTTAGTAAATAAATCATATTACCAAAGACTTGTGCGAAAAATTAGAAAAATGAAGAATAACAAAGATAAATAATCACACAAAACATAAAGATTTAAGTGATTTGATTTAACAAGCCTACTACATTCACCGGCAACGACGACATGGGGTGACAAAAGCCACCCTCATGTCTCAACTAAGGTGGCCGGTCACTTCTTACGGCAAAAATGGGGTGTTTGGCCACTTTATATGTTTTTATTATTTTATTTTTATTTTTTTTTTTAAATTTAAATAATATTTTATTATATTTTAATTAGTATCACAAGTAGCAACTTATAGCCAAAATTTAAAAAATTATTGATGGATAATTTCTCAGCCATTTGCCCGGATCCCGATCCATTCTTGAGATCTTGTTTCTTTCTTTTTCGCATTTTTCATTTTTTTTTTACCTATGCAACATCATTTCATTTCTGGTTAATAGCAGTAGTTTGAGTTGGAATTTTATGACTACTGTCAATCTGTCATGTTGAAGTGAAGAAGCATTAGGAGTTGAAACTGGATAATAAATATCTTTGCCTCCCAAGGCTCGAGAACAATTTATTGTAGATTGTATGAGGATGGACATGGGACTGGATTTGAATTTTGAAATGCTGAAACCGTGCGCAGGAACCACGTGATCGTGTGAGCTGCAAAAGTAGAATTCTTTGCCAGACACCTTTCAAACCCTGAACCCCCACGACAGATTTTCTTTCTCACTCTCTCTCGGCCGCACCTGCATTTTTCGCAAAATCTTTGGGTTCCTCGATTTCAACTGAATTCTTCTCCATTTTCAAGCATACTTCAATCTCATTTCATTCAAGGTATGATACCCATGATTTAATCTTGTCTCATTTCATGTTTTTGAGAAGATAACCTAGGGTTTTGAGGTTGGATTGATTTTTCAAAGTTCAAAATTTTGAGAGTCTTGTTAATTGTTATGCTTGATTCTGGTTGCGGTTGTGTTATACACATTGTTTGTGATGTATTTCGGTATGATTTTCCATTATCCATGAGTTTTTTTCACATGACTAAATAGTTGTGCACACCACATGTCTGACAAAATGCCTAAGTGTGAGGGACATAAGTGTTTGTTTTCATTTTTGGCCTTCCTCAAACTTAACACGCATCACATGTTTGATGTTAATATCTCAAACATTATAATGACAATTGCTCTTGTTTATTGTCATTATGGTTTAAGCTTTGATTGTTAGGGACATAAGCGTTTGTTTTCATTTTTGGCCTTCCTCAAACTTAACACGCATCACATGTTTGATGTTAATATCTCAAACATTATAATGACAATTGCTCTTGTTTATTGTCATTATGGTTTAAGCTTTGATTGTGAGGGACATAAGCGTTTGTTTTCATTTTTGGCCTTCCTCAAACTTAACACGCATCACATGTTTGATGTTAATATCTCAAACATTATAATGACAATTGCTCTTGTTTATTGTCATTATGGTTTAAGCTTTGATTGTGAGGGACATAAGCGTTTGTTTTTATTTTTGGCCTTCCTCAAACTTAACACACATCACATGTTTGATGTTAATATCTCAATGATGTGTAGTTGGTCAAATTTCCTTTGTTTTTATTGAAGTGATTATTGCTCACATGTCTAACGGTAATGAACATCAAGTGTTTGATGTAATGCTTTAGTGATATTTTTAAGCCTTGGTTTCACATGTTCTTTGTCGTTTCGCATACATAGTTACCTCATGAGATATTCTCTGCGATTTCCACTCATTTTGGGGTTAAGTGTGTAGGTACCATGGAAGGAACATCCAAGAAATGCTCTCTCGGTCACAGAAATACTACTCCAACACCTTCAAAACCAAAGAAGTGAAGAAGCTGTATGCAAATAGGTTCAAGCAGAGAGCTGTGCTTGCTGAGCGAGGAGTGACATGCGCAGATTTTTCCGGGGAATTTGCCGATAAGCGAGGATTGAGGGGATCCAAATACAGTGCACGGAGACCTTGCTTGAAAGGGCACCCAATTTCTACCGAAATCCCATATCTTATGTCTTCCGACAGTGCACAATGCTGTTCTTCCTCTAGTTCCCACTCCCCTACCCGCAAGAACCCTCGTAGGCAGACCCTCCTCAGCAGGCCAAGAACACGTTCTTCGAAGGTATACTTTCAAACCCTTTTACTCCTTGCTTCAATTGTAAACTGTTATTTATGCCCTTTTTTTTTTCTTTAATCTTTTTCTTTCTTTTGGGGTCTTAGTACCTCTTTTCAGGTTAGAGATTGTTTATTTTGATCATTTCTTTTATGCTTTGGAAAGATATTATTTTCAAGGTTTTAATGTCAATCTTGGTTTTTCTCTTAAGGAGTTCTATATAAGAGAATAAAAAGGAGAAGAAGAAAAACTAGATTGTTAGTGGTAGGTGAACTCGTCAATCCCTATGAACAGAGATCCAATTTAGGCATTAATAAACACTCTAAAAAGCGCATAGGAATAAGTGAGAATAGGGGGTAAGAGAGAGGATTGGGGAAAGTTTGTTCTTGCTGCATTTGATCGTCCAGAGAATGGTTGTCGAATGGACAACACTGACCTCTTCAGTGTTATTTGTAGCGGTCGAACAGCCAGAAAACGGTCAAGCGAACGGACAGCACTGTCCCCCTGTTAAGTGTTACAAATACTCCAAAAACATATGGGGATAACTTACAATAGATTTAATCACCGAATTTGGCCAATCAAATATTTAGACAAAAATATCGAACAAACATAAGTGATGTCTACGTATTACCATAAGTACAATATGTGCACTAAATAAACAGGTAACATTACAGTACTAACTTTTCCCACTATCAAGTTTGTTCATTCATGTGTTTTTTTGGATATTGTATATTCATTATTGTATTCTTGAATCTTTTAAATAAATGGTTCCTGAGTGGTAGTTTTCTTTTTAACATTCACTATACTTTGACTGACCTATTACATTCATGATATGCAGCCCTATTTCCTTAGAAGCAGCACTCAAAGGTATTGCATGCAGCAAACCAGCACTCTAAAGGTAAGACACAAAATATACCTTCTCTCTGGAATGACTGATTGTTCTTGATTGCATTGATTGCTGTACTCAGCCTCCGATTTTTTATATGCTCATAATGGTTGCAATGCCTACTACGTTTTCCATGTTACATGCCCAATGGTTATGTACGTTTCATTTTTTCGTACATAACGTGACAAATCCGGATTTGGGTGGATCCCATCATTAACACTGTTGATGGCACGCCAATTATGTGGGAGCGTATTAAATTGGTAATAGTTTCAACACTTTTAATTTGTACGATTCTAAGGCTGGTCTGACTACTTTCTAACAACTGGAATTTTAGGTAAAAAAAAGCTTGGGACGATCGGCTAGCAGGGACACAAGCAGTCATAGTGCCAAAAGTAAGGAAAAACGACCAATGTTCGATGAGTCGTCATTTAAGGGTAAGGCCGATGGTGACATTTCTATGGGGCCTAGTAGCAATATGCCCAAAGAAGTTCAAGAAATAGTAGAGGCAACGAAAGATCTCTCAAGTGTCGACTCTTACCACTATACCTTGCTTTCTTCGACCATACATAGCACATGCACATCGGCTAGGCCCATGGTTGTATGTATGAAACTTCTCAATAATGAGTTTGACAAGATATCAGTTGATACCTACTTTAAAGCAATACGGTCATTTTATTCTCAGCAGCAATTCCGATGGGATTTCATAAGGATGTCCGACGACCATAGGAGGTCGTGGTTATCGCAGTTGTTGCCTTAGAATATTGTTTTCTTTAACTTCTCTGTTGTTTTTTTTCTTTTTTTGTAATAGGTAAATTTAGCCACGTGTTTATAATTCAATCGCAGTTGTTGCCTTAGAATATCCGTTTATGTAAGCTGGTATCAGTTCCAAGAAACTAAACTTTTTGTTATATTCGTGACTTCAAACTACAACATATAGGCAGTGAAAGTGAATCTTAAAAGGAACAATCAAGTATCGCAAACCTCAATATTTTCATTTCTGAATTTGCTCTCCTTTATAAATGTTATAAGGGCAAAGCAAGGCTAAATCCTCAGATATGAATTCAGTTCCATCTATATCTATGAGAGTTTTATCATCTTTATCAAAGACATTATTGCCATCTCTGTCCTGAAATTCACCCAAAGAGGAAAAGAAAGAAAGAAAAAAATATATGTACAATGCATGTTCATGGAATTAGTAAAAAGAATTGAACATAACTACATTCACGGGAAGCAGGAAATCTCAATGGAAAAGTAATTCAAAGATCACACCTTGCAAAGTACATCTTCAATACTAGCAGAAGCTAAATCAACTTCTAGCTTTACGGTCTTGGACAAGATAAGAGAAAACCTAATTTCGGAATCAGGATAATTCACTAAGCCTTGAGGGAATGCTCAGATATGGTTCTGAAAAGGAGATGCTTTGAATTGTTTTACATACCTAGCCATAAAACGGGTCACATTAGACCAATAACCATATTAAGAAAGTATTAATTATGCTAGGTCTTTTAACAAGCCAAACTAATAAAAGAAAATTAGGTTTATCAATTTACATGTCGTTGGAAACCAAATTATGACTCAAATACGATAACAAGCAGTAGAAAAATATAGGATCTGACCCTTTGGCTGGGGGCTACAAAATTTGTATTGGTCACACTAGACCAATAAACATTCATTAAAAATTACTCAATGGCCAATGACATCGAAGACCGTTCCTCGGGCGGCGCATTCTCACCTTGCTGGATCTGGATTCCCTCCCATTACTAAGGCCTTGTTCGGTAAACAACATAAACTTTACAAGGCAGTGTTTATGTTTGATGAGGAAAAAAATGAATGTAATAATTAGTAAAAAAAAATAAAAAAGTAGTATTAAAAAGTAAAAAAAATTTATTTTGCAGTGATTTTTAAGTGGTTATCCTTCTTATCTGCAATCGTATATTCCCGTCAGGAAAAAAGTGGTCATCTCCTTTAGTTTTAGGATTCCTCTCTGCTTTCCATCTCTTCCTCTTCTCCTCTTCCCCAAGTCTAGCTTCTGTGACCATATCCATTTTCAGAGATTTGCTGCCTTGTCCTTCCTCTCTCTCTCTCTCTCATTAGTGTAAAGGATAAAAGTGTGATTTTACCTCTATAATTTCAAACGAAAGAGACTCGCTATAGCTCTTCTGTCATGTTTTACCAGAGAAATAAATAGAACTAACTACTCATATTGAATAATGTCCAGTTGTGTGGACGTGGTATGTTGCTGGCCGTTAATGTCAAAATTGTTGACACGCAGAAACTTATTAGGCACTTGATCCTTTACGAGTCTACAAAAATATCTCACTCTTAGAATTTTTATGGTGTTTTGCTTGCATTTTTTGATTGGTTGGATTCAACGATAATGACCGCAAATAATGCATTATGAATTTTGATTGACCAACTTTTAAGGACTGCCATTTAAGTCTGCACGGCATTGGTAAAATAAGCTTGGTAGTCTGTCAAGCCTATGCATTATGGGATGTGCACCACAGTGCATTGTCAAAATTCATAATGAATTGTGGAACTTTAATAATCAAAGCATCGAAGCATCTTAATAGTGTTCTTAGGATATATCCGAGAAAATGATAAAATTCCCATTATCTGAATGTCTCGAATAAATGGAATTGGAGGTAACTGTTAGGGATATTGTCTGTCTCCGGGAACTGGGTCATTAATCGGCCCAAGATGTAACAACTAAGTTGTAAGGAAACATGATCCGTAAGTATTAAGCCCAAAAGATATAGAGCATGTCCGGAAGATACACGCCATAGAAGATCATACACAGAATACGTATGATATATCCAAAAGTAGGATTATTGTGACTAATTTTAATTAAAAATTTGAAAAACGTTGATGATAGGTCATCAACGTCCACTAAAATAGTCCTGTATAAAAAAAATAAAATCGAAAATAAAATATCATTAGCGTCCACTAGCTAATAATCTTGTATAAAAAAATAAAAAATAAAAAAACAAAATTGAAAATAGAAGATCATTGGCGTTCATCCAAAAATGGACGCCGATGATAGGTCATAAGCGTCTATATTTGAAGTGGACACTAATGACTTATCATTAGCATCCATTGTTACTAGGCATTGATATTTGATAATCCCGTACAGAAATAAAAAAAATCAAAAAAAAGAAAAGAAAAAAAATCAGAAGTAGAAGATCATTACCTAAATTTGGATGCTGATGATAGGTCATTAGCGTCCAAATTTTCAGTGGACGCTAATAGTCCTATATAACAATATAAAAAAAAAAAAAAAATAAAAAAAAAAAAAAAATGAAAATATAAGATCATTAGTGTTCACCCAATTTTGGACGTTGATGATAAGTCATTAGCGCCATCTACTGTTAAAAATAATAAAAAAAATTAAAAATAAAATTTTAGAGTGGACTCTTATGATAGGTCTAATAGTCTTGGGATTCAAATTGTTCTGATTTGGGATTTAAATTTAGGGTTTAATTTGGGGATTTCCATTTTAGTTTAAGTCTTTTTATTCTTTATCTCGTCATCTCCTTTGTTTTCTTTCATGTTGGTAACATGCTGCGCAGAGAGGCTGTGAAAGACAGTTGAGGAGAGGAAGAGAGAGACCCAGAGACGGAGCTGTGAGAGAAATTGCAGAAAAATGGGTTCTTCAAAGGTATAAATCGTTCCCTTTGTTCTTAATTCTTGATTATAGTCGGGTTTTCTTGTGTTGATTTTAGTAGCCTTGGATTCTTGTGCATATTTGATTATAGGTCGTAATTGTGGAGGATTTTGTGTTGATTTTTGGCCTTAGCCGTTTGGTTATCAAAGGTTGGGAATTGTTGGATTTTAGAATGCAGTCTTGGTTGGATTACAAATCCAAATGTATGTATGCTCAGATAAGGACAGTTTTCCACTGCTAGAGTGTTTTACATCTATATCACATGTATTTTCACTCTTTTCTATTGATCTTGATTTACTTTATTGGTTTCTTGAGGGATCATCGGAGTATCTAGAGTTGGTGACAAATTATGGAGTAAATCAATGGTATCCTGGTATCACATCCATATAATTTTTGAAACCTCAAATATTCTGCATTGTTGTGTTTCTATTGCAGGTTGATCCTGTTTCAGCAGGGGTTCAATATGACAAAGAGTTTATTGTATGCTTTCTTGATCTTCTCTCTGGACTTGCAGAGGGTCTTGGGCCTTGGCAGTGGGATAGAGAGTCTGGTATTCTCCTTTTGCTGAAATTTCTTGATCAAGAAAATATATGAAATAAAGCGTGTTTGCTTTCTTAGCTGCCTGTTTTGGTGCTTTTGTTCTGAATTTTTTTTTTTAAATAAATTTGTTTTGTTAGAGCAACTTCATGCATATCAACATCCTTTGATGATTTTGATTAGGTATGCCCTGTTCATTTGCACCCCCGTTTGTCTGCAATTCTTGATGTTGCAGCAAAGCAACTGGTCAGTGAAACTTATCTCATAGCTTTTACTTTTGAGCTGTAGTCTTGGTAGTTTTTTTATCTACCTTACATATGTGCTGTACAGAACACTCCTAAACTGAAGGAAACTGTTTCGGTAGTAAATAATGCATGTTGGGCCATTGGGGAATGAAAAGCTTTTGAGGGAGGATTTTAATTTTATTGAAGTTCAACTATTATTTTTGGTTCTACTATGGAAATAGTAGCTTTTCATATGAAATTGTGAACTGCTAGATTGTAAATTGTTTGGAACTTCTTTTGGATGAGGGCTGCTTAGGTTGACTATTGCAGTATTGTATTGTTCATATGAGTTGATTTGTTTGTTTTCTTCTTTCTTTTTATGCGTAACAATGTATTGATCATATAAGTTGATTTGTTTGTTTGTTTTTTTTTTTTTAGCAAATGGTGGTTGGTTTATTACTTTTCCACCGTTTTGTTTCCAACTCTTGGTGTGCATGACGTTTCATGCATCAACAAGATCAATATTTTCTTTGCCTCGGTAATGCCTAGATGGGTTGTTGATCTTCTAGCTTGTTGGTGGTCTTTTGGAAGGTGAGGAAGTGCGGTGGTCTAGAAGATGGTGCCTATATGTCTGTTTTGGTGTTTATGGCAGGAAATGAACAATAGATGCTTTGAGGATTTAGAGAGGTCATTGGAGGACATATTATCCTCTTGTTTTTGTACTTTGTATCTATGGATTGTAGTACATTTGTCCCCGTTGTCGATTAGTTATGACGATTTTCTTGCTCGCTTTTCTTTTTCTAGTTAGGTGATCGTTTTGTATACTCCTTGTGTACTTTGGGGTGCTTTACGCTTTTAATAAAATTGGTTATTACTTATAAAAAAAAATATTTTCTTTGCCTCGTATTATAGTGATAGCAAATTCATAAATGTTCTTAATCATTTTTTGCCTCGGCATTCACTTGTGGTTTTTTTATTTGCAGCAAAATACGATGTTGCTATATCAACAGCATGTGCTGGACTTGATTATATTGTAGTGGAAACAACCAGTGTTGCCCAAAGATGTGTTGAGCTACTCCGGAGGGAGAATCTTGGTGTTGCAACTTTCATTATATTGGTAACTTTCAATTTCATATTATATAATATTCAGGAACTTATACTGTCCAAAAAGTTACCTTAATGTTTTTAGAACTTGAAAGACCTTGTTTACTTAGAAGTTGGGTGCTACATTGGTCTAGTTGGATCCTAGGACACATGACTGAAAAATATCAGAACTTGATGACAGGATTCTTTGGAGCTCTTGGATTGAAGCTTGGACAAAGCTGTGTGCATGATTTTGATTTCTCCAGTTTATATCACTTCAGTTTAGAATTACCAAAATATAGATCGTTCCTATACAATCGAATCTACCAACTTGTTTGAGATGGTAAAAAGCGACATTCTGCAAACTAAAGAAAATTTTTACATAGTGTGAGATCTATACGATTTACTCACTCTAGGTTCATGTTGCAAAATTTTGTTCTTAACATTCTGGAGATGTGCACTTATCAAAAAAAAAAAAAAAAAAAAAATTCTAAATTCTGTCTAAACTAAATGGGGTTAGCATTTAATTCCTCATTTTTTGTGTGGTGTAAGTATCATCATGGTGTTCCATCATTACCACTTTACATACTAATTTTTACCATCTCCTTGATATTATTATTGAATTTAGAGTAATTGAATATAGTGTTCACTTTTATACATGGGATTCCAATATATATATATTTGTATATCTGTAAGAGTAATTGAGTATAGTGTTTGATTTTTATTAGAATCATTTATATATCTTTTGAATATGGCCTCATTTTTTTAATTTTTTTTTTTAACAAAACATTATTAGTGTCGAATTGACCCTAATAATGTTTTATTTTTTTTTAGAATGTAAGACCCATTAGTGTTAAGGTGCAACCATTAGGTCCACTTTCGTTTGAACGCTGATGGTTGGTTTATTTTTTATTTTTTGGGACCATTAAATAGTTGCCATCCTTGTGTATTCTAGTTACAAGAGAATCCTCTAATTCCATACTTTCTCTTAATTTATATCGTATCTATACATTAGTCTATATAATCTTCTTGCCTCCTAAATATTCATCAAAACATATTGTTCTAATTCAATTCAATTTTATTCATCTTACTAGCAGCTGGTTAAGATGGTATTTCGAATGAGACACATTGGTTACATATCGTCTACACAGGTGTACTGAACGAGACACATTGACTTCTGTTGATGCATCATGTCCTGTAGTACCCCAAGTGTTTATTGAGGTTGTAGTTAGCTTAAGAAAGGCTAATGAGTCAGCAAATTGTAAGTTCATTAAGGGTTTTGACTGAACGTTTGAAGCTGTGTGATCGAACATTTGAGTCAAACTCTAGTGAAGAACGTTCGAATGTTTGTGTATGAATTACCAAACGTTTGATCAATCGATCTTAACTCTATCTCTTATCGTTTGAGCATGAAACATCGAACCAAAAGAGTATTTAACTGAGAAACATAATGCAATCTTGTTTTTTTAAAAAAGATAAGAGTAAAGGATTTTTTTTTTTTTTTTTTTTTTTTAGGAAAACTTCATTGACGTGCTTTTGATGTAAAACACCAATGTAAATTTAAGACACGAGAGACTTTGATAACGCCAGTTGGCTAGCAATTTCTCAAGCAGCCATTAATGAATGTTTTTGGAGGGATTGAGACTAGCTTTCCTTTAATCTTTCATTGATCAGGTGAACACGTTTAAAATGCCTTCTAAAAATCACAAATATTGAATTAAAAAAAAAAAAAAGATTACATTAAAAAACCCTGAGATGTTGAATCATGATTGCCATTTCCCAGCTACCAATTTCCATCTCCGTTGTGCTTGTCTCCATATATCAAGCCGGCGCCGGCGGTACCAGGTTTAGTTAATTAGCGTTAGATGACGTCATCGGAATGAGATCACCCCGGATACGTCATTCACGACATAATTAATACTATTATCAGCTTATAGGTTGTCGGTCAATTTCTAGCTACCTAACTTAATTTTTTTTTTTCCCCCTACCTAATTTAATTACGTGTGTCATCAATTTTCTTAGATTTTAGTAGAAGATCGTTTCACGATAAGGAAAAGATTGAAGAACAAATTTATTATTATTAAAATATAAATTAAATCATTAATTTCTTTTAATTGATTTAAATTTTTGAAACAATAAATAATTTAGTATGATATAAAGCACATATCATAATCTCAACTTAAATTTTCGGAATAAATAATAATTTGACAATCATCATATTAATGTTATTCAATATATAAAGTTTTATTTTTTTATTTTATTTTTTTAAAAAAAATAACTCATTCAAAGAGTTTAGTCATTTGATTTGAACTCTAATATTGTACAACAATATTATAAAAAGTTCCGTAGTATTTTTATCGCACTAGGCCGATAAATAAAATTTTGTGAAATGATACATATTTTAATAAAATGAAATACACATAATTATCTCCCAAATATGCTATTAGAATTTGGGTCATATGTATTTAGAGTAATTTGGCATCATCACTAACTATTATATGAAAGGGTTAAATTTACTTTATCCCCTGAAGTTTTAGCAATTTTTCAATTTGAATCCTAATGTTTAAAAGTTGACAATTTTAGGTTTTAGTGAGAATAATTACGTAATTTCATAGGTTTTAATGATAACAAAATTGAAATAGAGAGCATCAAAATTTCACGTGAGACGCACGTGGAATGATCTTCGTTCAATTTGACGGAAATTAGTAACGGAGGGTTTGAATTGAAAATTTTTAAAATATTAAGAGAGTACATTGTCAATTTTTAAATAATAAAATTCAAATTAAAAAACTCTTAAAATTTTAAGAATAAAGTAAATTTTTCCCTATATGAAATTTCGTTAGAGTATATGTTATTTAATTACAAATTTCATATATTTGAGACAAAGAGAGTGTCAATAATTATAAGTTCTATACTTTAATTGTTGCTTTATGTCAATCACATCTCTTTCTATCGAAACAACCCTTAAGAAAAAGATATACAACGTACAAAAAGTTGATTGCTGAATCAGATAGCACTGAAATTTGCTTTATTTGGTTGATGGGATACCATAATTTGATTAAATAAAACTGATGCAAGAACTAATAAAAATATTATTGTATTTGAAGAAAAATACTATTCTAATTGTTATCACAAATTATTTGAGTTTACTTGTATAATATGTCACATATATTTTAAACACATACCAATTTAATAAATTAAATTGATTTTCATACTCAGAAAATAAAAGGAAAGAAAAAAAAAATTATATCCATCAATTATATGCTCTTTAACATTCAATGCAGCATTCTGCCCACCTTTTGTGCTCCATATTGACTGGCATGTGGCTCATGAAAGTTAGATGGTGCTGAAGTGGGTAGAATTAAATCTCCACCATTAAAAAAAATTACACATAGATTATAGATTATAGATTATCATTAATAAAAAATTTTAAAAAAAAAATCAGTAAGTACAATTTTACAAAAAAAATACAAAACGGAAGTCTTCTATTCAAAGACTGATAAATAGTCATGTTTGCTGGAGTCTTCATTGACTAATGATAAAATTGAGAAGTGTTGAACATGTGATGTATTGTCGTATCCAAACAAAAGAGTCCTATTATTGTGTTTGGGTCAACTTCAATCAATATCAAACCAACTAGCCATATCACTATTTTCTGGATCATGCAATTGAATAAAAAATCTTCATGAGACCCCACTAAAATAAAAGTAAAGAATATATGTAAGAAACTATTCAAAAGATTTACATTAATTTAAGATATTTACATTAATTAGTGAAAGCAGGAATATTCTATAAGATTCAAATATTATGAATAAAAGCATGGTATTTTTCCATTTAAATTTGCTCTAATGATTGTTGAATAGCGGCCCTCGCCAAAGAGCTGTTGTATTTACTTCTATTTTGATGTGATTCACGTGTCATTAATAAAGGCTATTTAGTAACACCTTGGAAGCTAGGTGAGAAAAGACTAGGCCGGAGTGCTGATTGATGAAGGCTATTTGGAAAGTGCACACACATTCAACTTCTGCGTCTCATTCTTGCAAACGTTCGAGATTTTTTACACAAGAAAAGAGATAATAAAACAACCACTGTACGTGAGTATGGGTAAAACATTTTTTAAACGTATTTTTGCACCTAAAATAAAAACTTGAAGACTTGAATGTGAAAAAGGTATTAAAATAATTAATCAAATCTCATCAGATACATTATTGATTCATAGAAGTTTAATATATCAAATATATATATATAGTCTTACTGCATAGTGCTGATTTTTTGGTTGGTGCATGTCTTTTCAATGTATTGAAGTTTCCCGATGTAATATGATAATGAACTAACCTTAGTTTCATTCATGTGTCAATATATGGAACACATGGAATCTTTCTTGCTTTGCAAAAAGCAAATGTGATGTCTACTTCTTACTTCCAAATTCCAATAAATGGCCGGGATGAATTTTTATGTGCATGCCGGAGAGCTAAAGGAGTAATAGTAGAGTAATGTTAGGTACCATCCTTTTATTTTTATGAAATTTTTTTAAAGTTGATGTGTCTTTCAAAATTGTCATTAATCCAATTTAAGTATAATTTATTTAAAATTTAATAGTGATTTTAAAAGCCACATCAGCTTTATAAGGATTTTAAGAGAATAAGAAGATGATACTTAACATTACTTGTAATAGTAACGTACCTTGAAATCTCTCCTAATATTTAGGGTAGAGTAGTGATTAACTGAACACTGTCATGCATGAACAATGCGCACGCCAGTGTTCATATATTATAAAATATTATTAAAATATTGTTTAAACAGTAAATAATAATAATAATGATATAAAACACTGGCGTATACACTGTTCATGCACGCCAACGTGCAGTTAATTACTACTCTTTAAGGGATTGCACTAATTGTCAATTGTCATATCCTCGAATAATTACAAAAAAAATGAGAAATGTTTGTTTTTGGTTTTCCTATATTTCTTTGGAAAAATGTTAAACTTCATTTATAATCAGGAAACTAGTGCTGCTTGTTCTTAATAATGTAAAGTCAATGATACAATATTACAATTAAAAATCTCTTTAATCTAAATTAAATTCAAAACTTATTCAAGTGCTGCTTTGATTCAATCATGATCAACAAGTTTGCTTCTCGATCGCCTAGTCTTGTGGACAATATTATTCTTCCAACGTTGTATTTTATATTCAATACACCACGTGAATCCCCATTCAGCCATTTTAAATGAAGGGCTCCTTCATTCTGCAGATCTCATTTAATTTTCTGCGACAAAACAACATTAACGTACCTCGGTGAAAGTTCTGGCAGCCACGATTGATTGATGCTCAACAACCAAGAGAAGGTGAGCAGAGACACATGAATGGTTATAAACAGAGACACGTGACACATCATTTAAACTTTAAATGATCGTCAATGGGTAGGTGAAATATATCGCTTTAACCAAAAAAAAAAAAAAAAAGAAAAAAAATCATCCTAATTCACTTGTAAATTTAAATCATAAATCACTGCAACTGAAACTTATAAATTATACAAATATTTTTATTAAAAATTCATTTAATTAATTTACACCCACCCACCCCCCTACTGAGAAGAGGTGTTAGAGCTACCTCCAAACTCCATAAAAAATTGAGGGTAAAAAAAAGATTCTAAATATTTAAGTAGTTTATAAATTCGAGTTGCAAGAGAGTTATAGTTTCAAAGAGCTAGTAAAATTAGGATGATAGTTTGGAGAGTAAAATATATATTTTACCTAAAAAAAAGTACAAAACATAATGATGGAGAGGGGATGGTAAACTATTTAATTGAACTAACTTATTCTTTATATTTACTTATTTTACTTATTTTATTCTTTAAATAGCTTTTCGTATCATGTACTAAAAAAACAAAATGGAACAATTAAAACACATTACTTTAACGAAAATAAAATAATTGTAAAAAGTAAATGTAAAAACTAACATTACTTCTATCAAATTATGTGTCGTCATGTAATGATACGAGTTATTTTAATGAATTTGGTGAAGAAATAAACAGTTAAAAAGATAAGCATATGAGACAAAAAATGTCCATTTCTGATTAAACAACCATAAAAGTTGAACGAATTTGGCGTGGGTAAAAAAGAGAATATTGACTCTCGGGCTGAGTGCTGTGTTCTTATCATAATCCTTTTTCAACAATCTTTTATACAAGGGATGTGAAACAGTAGTTTTCAGTAAAGCTGTTTATATGGGATATTCATGGTCATGGTTGGTGGCCTTCTTTATTTTGATAAAGCATTATTACTTTAATCTTTTTATAATAGAGCGGGAGAGAGAGAGAGAGAGGGAAAGAGAGAGGACAGCAGATATTATTATCAGTGAGAAAAGGAGAGAAGAGACAGCAGATGAGTGTGGCATTTAAAAGGAGGAGAGGAGCTCTCTGCTCAAGCACTGAAGAGTAGTGAAGACCTTTCTTGGCAGCAGCTAGCATTTGCAGGTTCTTTATTCTTCATCTCTCATTTCATATATTCTACTCCTGGTTTTAGAACACATGTCTTCTCTCTTCAATCCTATACTTTTTGAATTCATATACTTGGATTGTTATATGAACTCTGTATTTATAGTCCTAGAAGACTAATTGCATGATTTTTATATGGTAGTGGGTTTATACCAAAATAAAGGTGAAAAATATGACCTTTAATAGGCACTAGAAGACTAATTGCATGATTTTTATGTTTATTTATTTATTTATTTTTGTTAGGGAGAGAAATACCAAGGGAAAACAAGAGAAAATTAATATAAATATTACGACACCACTTTTAGTCCAAAAATTTAAGTTAATTGGCTTAGATTCGCTTAAGCATATTAACTACTCTTATTTTTTATATTTTTAATTTGAAACATAAATTTCACAATTACATGCCCAACAATTTTAAATAATAATAGAGTACTCGGGTTAGCTACTATAACGGTAGGCTTGATCTTCACCATGGATATATCAAAATTGGAACCGTTGCAAATTGTGCATGCTATTGAAATTGCTTTGTGGTCAGAAAAAAAAAAAGCTTCGTAGATTTTGATTCAATTCTATGGCTAGTGATGGTTAATTGTTTGTCACAATATTTATAAAATATTTTATATATTAGAATTTATTTCGTACCTTATTTTGTATCTCATGGGCATTCACAATACTCATTCCATACATTTAAGTTGATGAAAAATAATAAATTTAATCATTTAATTAATACTTTAACAAGTACTTATGTTTCATTGTTTAGAATTTGTCACTAGGTAAAGGAATCTGAGGGAGAAAGAAGATGGCTTGCCAAGATGTAACTCATGTTCAGAAAAAGAATCCTAAATGCAAAGAGTTGGTGATTGACATCCCATATGTTCTTGAGCCACCGGCGTGGCCGCAGTGCTGCATCTACAGGGTTCCAAAGAAACTTCGCAAGGTAAACCAAGAAGCTTATACTCCTAAGTTAATCTCAATTGGCCCTCTCCATAATTACTGCAGGCAAGAATTCAGGGAAATGGAAATGCAGAAAGTGAGATATTTGAGGGAGTTCTGTTTTAGGACTGGGAGGAGCCAGGATGATCTTGCAAGCATCATTGAAAAGAAAGAAATAGAAATCCGCCATTGTTATGCAGAGACCTCAACACTCAGCAGTAAAGAGTTTGTAAACATGATTCTATTGGATGGCATATTTATACTTGAGCTCTTCTTGAGGACTTCTGAAAAGAAAGAACACGAAAAGAAAGAAATGGAAAAGAAAGAACACGAAAGGAAAGAATATGAAGATTATATATTAAGCAAACCTTGGCTGAGGGATGGTATACAGCATGACTTGCTTCTACTTGAAAATCAGCTTCCATATTTTGTTCTTAAAGATTTATATGAGTCTGGTGCTGAAGGCCAGCAAATGATCAAGAAAGTACACAAAGAAGACCTGAAAACAGTGCTCAAGGATATTCCCTTTCTTAAGCTTTGCCGCAAGTACTTTTCTAAATATGATCGGCAGCCCGATACCAACATTGTTATTGGGAAAGTAATTAAACATTTCACAGATTTGCTGAGGTATTTTTTCTATCCATCACACCTGGAGGAAAAAGAAAAGAGGGCCATTGATCGACTATGCAGTGCAACAAAGCTTGACGAGGCTGGGGTGAAGTTCAAGGAAGTTAAAGAAAGACACCTACTTGACATACAATTTCAAAAGGGTAATGTTACTCCCTCTTAATTAGTCAGGCCTAACACTTGTATTTGGGTATAACAATGTCGTTCTGCTCACAGAGATGGCTCTTAAAATATGTCTTGTGGGTGTGATTTTGAATGCTGAAGTTTTGGCTTTCTTATTTGACACTAATTGGTTTTTAAATAAGATTATCAAATGTCTGATCCAACAAATGGTATCAGAGTCAGGGTCATATATTCGAGTCACTAGAGCCTTTCACTTTAAGGGAGGAATTGTTGAGGAGCAATAGTGCCTTACTCACGTGGACGGTTCTTCTCTCACCGATGTGAGATAAATCCATAGAGTTAAAGTTTGAATTTAGAACTTTTTAGATCTCATACCATATTAAATTACTGTTTATTTCAAAACTTTTTTTTAAAAAAATAATAATAATAATTATTTAATTATTTAATTTATATTTTGTCAGATAAGTGCTTGGAGCAGTGTCCCTACTTGAATTGCTCATGGCTCTTGAATTGCCTACCATGCTTGAAATGCATATTCTTCTTGGAGCACATGCAACCCTTCTTGGAACTCCCTGCATTTGTAGTAAATCACGAAACCGACTGTGTTTTCCGAAACATCATGGCCTTGGAGCAGTGCCATTATCCGACAGAGGCATATATCTGCAATTACATTCTGCTGTTGGATTGCCTTATTAATACTGAAAAAGATGTGGATCTGCTGGTTGATAAAAAGGTTATTGTTAATCAGCTCGGCAACGATGAAGCACTGGCGAGACTTGTTAACAAGCTTGGCCATCAAATTGTAGCAGAAGATTCATGCTACTATGAACTGTGCCAAACGCTTAATAAGCACTACGACAACTTCT
Source organism: Corylus avellana (assembly GCF_965113065.1). NCBI lineage: Eukaryota > Viridiplantae > Streptophyta > Magnoliopsida > Fagales > Betulaceae > Corylus > Corylus avellana. The sequence goes on from NC_142491.1 coordinate 9,631,459, forward strand.
GGAATCGGAATATGGCAACCTTGACGACAACATATTTCCGAGACATTTGGAGAGGCACTGCAACGGTTGTTGGGATTATCTTCCTGTTATTAACTTTCTGGAATATCTTCCTCAGGCATTTCGTGAAAATGCCCAACAGCTCCTCTCGCTCTGGTAATTGAAGTTAGCTTTGCTTTTTGAGTTGTTTTTTGCTACTGTTTTTCTAATTTTCGAAGGTTGATCAAATGTTTGTTCCAAGCATCTATGGAGTGACACTATACTCACTGTTCACAAATAAGAAGGTTTTATCGTCTGTAATTGTACATCAAGTTTGGAAATAATAACGTATCTTTCATCAGACAAAACAGCCTTGTTTGTCGTATTTCTTGAGCATGTTACTTTCTCCAAAAAGTGGGAGCAACTTTGTCATATGGATCAACAGCTAATTAGATAAGGTTGCATTAGGGTAATTTATTATTATTATTTATTTATTTATTTTTCTACACAATAAAAAGTCAAAAAGAGAGAAATGACAGTGACTTAGATAAATAGGAGAGATGCTTAGAAACGGGATTCACTAACGTACCTCATCCACATAATTGCTTACGACGCTTAAGAATACACTCTGCTCTTTGGCCGATGTGGGACTAATTAATCACATTTCTTTTGCTGCACAACACTGGAAGAGTAGAAAATGAATAAAAAAGGTGCATTATTGAGCAATACTTGGTGACTGAGAGTTGCTGAACGTCATTATTGGTGCCATACATCTCATTTTCCAACTCAAAAAAAGGAGCACTTTAGGCTTAGCAATTAGGAGCGCACACCTGTACCTCAATCATTGAGGGCATGTCTTACTGGAGGGTGGCTAAGAGAACAGGACCATCCTCTCAATATTGCTCTGTGCTAATGTGTGTTTTTTGTTCTAAGCAAAAGTAAAAAACACACAAGAAACTAGGTGAGGATCACTGGGGATCCTTGAAGATATATGTCGCAGAAAAAAAAAATTTCGGAGGTAAAGCTAGAGAAAAGGGGATGATCCCGAGCTCAAGATCTTGCTTGTTGGCCTTCCGGGGTAATTAATGCATGCTAATGTCTATGAAAAATATTTATGATCATTTCCGTTTTTTTGCTGACCTTGAAAGGACATTGTTAATTTCGGGGGTGGTTAATTTTAGGGGTGGCCGATCCATCCTTGTAAAATTCAGAAATAGCCCAACCACCCCAAGCAACTGTTGGGGTCTCAAAATTGTATCTGTACTTAGTTCATATATGTATCCTAATGTGACGGGATAGCCCAGCCACCCCAAGCAACTGTTGGGGTACCAAAATTGTATCTGTACTTAAGTTCATATATGTATCCTAATGTGATGGGAGTGGTCGAACCACCCCCACATATGTTCACCTGCAACATCAGTGAAATTACAACAATTTTACAAGCAAATGTATGAGTCTACTGACCATTTATAATATGAGCCCCCTTTTTGAAATACCTCTAACTTGTGTTTATAATAACAACTATTAGTACAGAGTTTTTCGAAACAGAGTTTGACACAAAAATGTCATAGTTGATAGAAAAACCATAATATGGAGCAAAAAAACATTTCATAACATGATAATGGAAACAACATATAAAACATAATAAATCTTATGTGCACATGTAATAAAATGCTCACGCAACATTATTCACTTTCCTTTACACATTGACAAGTGTATCCATACTCCCGCTTGACCGTTAGAGTTTGCTAAGTATATTCCCCCCCTTAACCACCGGTTGTTACAATTTGTTCCCTTTATAACTCTGAGGTGTAAAGTGTATAGCTCCACTTCTCCGCTTAGTTATTACGAAACTTTATTTCTCTCTTCTTAACATAGGGGTGCTAGGCATATAACCCTCCCCTAACCACTAAGTTTTCACATGCAATATCATGAAATTTTTGAAAAATTGATTTCCTTCCAAATGTCAACTTTTTCATAAACAATATTTTACTTTAAAACATTTGAAACTATAATCAATCTCATATACAAAATAACCGGGCTCAAAAAATTCATAAACAATTCATGTTTTTGTAAAATGACGTGTAGTCAATAAGTTTATACTTACATCTTTAGCTTAATCTCCGGAATTGAACATCTGATTCCATACTTTTTCTTAATTTATATTGTATCCATACATTAGTCTATATAATCTTCTTGACTCCTAAATATTCATCAAAACAAATTGTTCTAATTCAATTTGATTGTATTCATCTTACTGGCAGCTCGTTCAAACGATATTACTCCGAACAAGACACACTGGTTACATATCGTCTACACAGTTGTATCGAACGAGAAACATTGACTTATATATGTTGATGCATTATGTCTTATAGTACCCCAAGTATTTTTAGTACCCCAAGTGTTTATTGAGGTTGTAGTTAGCTTAAGAAAGGCTAATGGGTTTGCAAATTGCAAGTTCATTAAGGGTTTTGATCCAACGTTCAAAGTTGCGTAATCGAACGTTCGAGTCAAACTCTAGTGAAGAACTTTTGAACGTTCGTGTATGAACTACCAAACGTTCAATATTAACGCTATCCCCTAACGTTCGAGCATGAAGCATTGAACCAAAATGCCTTCTAAAAGTTTAACAAAGTTCTTTCATTCAAATGAACACATTTAAAATGCCTTCTAAAAGTCACAAATATTGAATTTTTAAAAAAAAAAATTAAAAAAAAATCTTAATTAACATCTTAAAAATTTGACAAAGAAAATTACATTAAAAAACCGTGAGATGTTGAATCATGATTGCCATTTCCCAGCTACCAATTTCCATCTCCGTTGTGCTTGTCTCCATCAAGCCGGCGCCGGTGGTACCAGGCCAGTTTAGTTGATTAGCATTAGATGACGTGATCGGAATGAGATCACCCTGGATACGTCATTCACGACATAATACTATTATCAGCTTATGGGTTGTCGGTCAATTTCTACCTAACTTTGGTCTATCACCAATTTTGGGTGTGTTTGAGGAAACCATCTCATTTTATGAAGAAATAAAATTAACTCTGTTAATTTTAGACTCTCACGCCTTCAATCTTATATTATATATAAGATTGTGAAATAATAGACTATCACTGAAACCCTATTGTAAGGTTTCCTCTTATAATAGTTCTCATTTAGATTAGAATTTCTATAAGCAAGAAAGATTCCATGTGTTCCACAGTTTGCTCTCACTTCAACGATGATAAGATTGAAGAACAAATTTATTATTATTAGAATATAAATTAAATAATTAAAAAAAAATTATTAATTTAAATTTTTAAAATAAATAATGATTTAACATGATAACAACTTAAGCTTTCGGAATAAATAGTTATTTGACAATCATCATATTAATGTTATTCAATATATAAAGTTTTATTTTTTATTTTTTATTTTCTATTCAATATATAACCCATTCAAAGAGTTTAGTCATTTGATATCAAAGAGAATTTTTTTTTTTTTTTTAAAAAAAAAAAAAAAAAAGCACTAATATTGTACAACAATATTATAAAAAGTTTTGTAGTATTTTTGTCCCACTAGGCCGATAAATAAAAATTTGTGAAATGATACATATTTTAATAAAATAAAATACACATATGGGTCATATGTACTTAGAGTAATTTGGCATCATCACTAAGTATTATATGAAATTTCGTTAGTGTATATGTTATTTAATTACAAATTTCATATATTTGAGACACAGAGTGTCAATATTTATAAGTTCTATACATTAATTGTTGCTTTATGTCAATTGTTGCTTTATGTCAACCACATCCCTTTCTATCGAAACAAAAAAAAAAAAAAACATTTTGATTAAATAAAATTGACGCATGAACTAATTAAAAATATATATATTTTATATACATGTTAATTTAATAAATTAAATTAAAAAAAAAAATTCTTATTAAATTTGAAGAAAAATACCATTCTAATTGTTATCACAAATTAGTTGAGTTTACTCATATAACGTATAATATATAACATATATTTTAAACAGATGTCAATTTAATAAATAAAATTAATTTTCATGCTCGGAAAATAAAAAGAAAGAGAAACAAAAATTCTATCCATCAATTATATGCTCTTTCACATTCAATGCAGCATTATGCCCATCTTTTGTGCTCCATGTTGACTGGCATGTGGCTCATGAAAGTTAGGTGGCGCTCATAAGGTGGGTGGAATTAAATCTCGGCCGTTGAAACATCGTTTAAGTTAAATCTTATCAGATATATTTTTTTAAAAGAAAATATTGTAGATTATCATTAATAAAAAAATAAAATAAAATAAAAATCAGTAAGTACAATTTTACAAAAAAATACAAAACAAAAATCTTCTATTCAAAGACCGATAAATAGTCATCTTTGCTGGAGTCTTCATTGAGTAATAATAAAATTGAGAAATTTTAAACATGTGATGATGTATATATTGTCATACCCAAACAAAAGAGTCATATAAAAAAGGACTTCTGATGGACTCCAAAAATGTTTCTGAGGCAATTATTGTGTTTGTGTCAACTTCAATCAATACCAAACCAACTGGCAACATCACTATAGGGAAAATCTTCATTGTACCGCATTAAAATAAAAGTAAAGAACAAGAAACTATTCAAAAAATTTACATTAATTTTAAGATATTTACTTATGTATCTCTTTTTATTTTTAATTAGTGAAAACATAAATACTCTAGAGCATCTCTAAAAGTCACTTTAAAATAGAAGTTTTGTTTAAAGTTAGCTAGTATAACTATTTTTGGAGCTCTAGTAGACACTTTTAAACTAAAGCTTTCCTAAAATTTACTATAGTAAACTTTCATATTTGAAAATTCAATGTAGCAATTTGTTAAATTTTTTTATTCTTTTTTCTCTCTCATTTCTCTCCCTTTCTCTTTCTGTTCAATGTAGCCAAATTTTTTTATGGCATTCAAAATCGCACCCTACAAGGTATTTAAGAGCCGTCCAAGTGAGCAGAACAACGACATTGTTGAATCTCAACAAAAATAATATTTTATTAAAGTAGAGAGTTAGAATAGATATTCTGTTAAAGTGTGTAATGAGAAACTAATAGCTAAAGTAAAGTGGTATTTTTAATAGACAACCTTTATTGGAGATACTATTAAAATATTATGAATAAAAGCATGATATTCTTCGATTTAGACTGTTGGATAGCGGCCTTCGCCAAACGAGTTGCTGTATTTACTTCCATTTTGACGTGATTCACATGTCATTAATAAAGGCTATTTAACGCCTTGGAATCATCAATTAGATTACTATACCGACTTTATGATTTTTTTTCTGCTTAATTTGGATGAGCACATCGTTTCCATAACTTTTCCCTCCCGATCTCTAACAATTATGCCCACACTATTATTATTATTATTATTATTATTTGTCAATCGCCACATTTCAGTTAATTTTGATCACACCACATCGGAAACCATCTAAATGTACAAGTGTTTGGGCTACGCGCCGGACTTCTCTTAACCTTTTGTTCTGCTGCATAAAATTCTTTCATTGCTTCCATCACATTTCAAACAACTTGGCCGGGATGGAAGAATTATTCACCAAACACCACTGAATTTTTACGAAGCCAAATTTTACTAACAAGAAAATAGATAATAAAACAACCACTATGAGTATGGGTAAAACATTTTTTTAAAATATTTTTGCACCCAAGATAAAAACTTGAAGACTTAAATGTGAAAATGTTATTAAAATAATTAATCAAATCTCATCATACACATTGATTCATAGAAGTTTAATATATCAAATATATACATATAGTCTTACTGCATAGTGCTGATTTTTTGGTTGGTGCATGTCTTTTCAACGTATTGAAGTTTCCCGATTGATGTAATATGATAATGAACTCACCTTTGTTTCATTTATGTGTCAATATATGGAACACATGGAATCTTTCTTGCTTTGCAAAAAGCAAATGCGTTAGCGGATGCTTACTAATTAAAAGAAGACCAATTAAATTTAAACAATTGCAACCTACCTTGAAATCTCCACTCATATTTAGAGTATGACACTAATTGTCACATCATCGGTTAATTTCAAAGAAAAAGAAAAATATTTGATTTTGGTTTTTCTATGTCTTTTGTCCATTTTCGTATAAGAGATATGCAAATTTATCATTAAATTTGTAGAACTTATGTATGGATATGGATGTCACATATTCATACACATCTAAAAAAAAAAAAAATCTAATTTTTACTTATCACCTATACAGTCCGCCTCGACCATCACAACCACTTCATCTCCTCCTCCCAGTCCTTCAGAGTTCAATCATTTGTGATTTTTTGAAAAAATGTTAAACTTCATTTATAATCATGAAACTAAGGGGGTGTTTGTTAAACCCCTTGGCACTGTTCATTTTTCACCGCACTGTTCATGGATAAAAAGAGTAAAAAAAAATTAATAATGATTGATATGGAAAAATGAAAAAATGGTATTGGAAAGTAAAAAATTTTGTTTTGTAGTGATTTTTTTATTTGAATAGTAATAAAAAGTAAATGATGTGATATAAAAAGTGAATGATTTGATATAAAAGTGAAAATGTTTTTTTTTTGAAAAAAATGAAGTGAATAGTGTAGAATGAACAGTACCAAAGAGTTTAACAAACAAAGCCTAGAGCTTCTTGTTGTTCTTAATAATGCAAAGTCAATATACAATATTACAATTAAAAATCTCTTTAATCTAAATTAAATTCATAACTTATTTAAGTGCTGCTTTGATTCAATGATGATCAACAAGGTTGCTTTCTCGCCTAGTATTGTGCACAATATTATTCTTCCAACGTTGTGTTATGTTCAATACACCACGTGAATCCCCCCCATTCAGCCATTTTAAATAAAGTGCTCCTTCATTCTGCAGATCTCATTTATTTTTCTGCGACAAAACAACATTAACCTACCTTGGTGAAAGTTCTGGCAGCCACGATTGATTGATGCTCAACAACCAAGAGAAGGTGAGCAGAGACACATGAATGGTTATAAACAGAGACACGTGACACATCATTTAAACTTTAAATGATCGTCGATGGGTAGATGAAATATATAGCTTTAACAAAAAAAAATAAAAATGAATCATCTTAATTTACTTGTAAATTTAAATCATAAATCTCTGCAACTGAAACTTATAAATTATACAACTATTTTTATTAAAAATTCATTTAATTAATTTACATCTCGCAAAAAAAAAAATCAAAATATTTAAGTAGATTATAAATTCGATCGCGTAAAATTAGAATGATAGTTTGAAGAGTTTAAAAAAAGTACAAAACATAAAGATGGCGAGGCAAAGGATGGCAAATTACTATTTAATTGAGTTAATTTATTTTTTACATTTATTTATTACACTTATTTTATATTGACTAACATAATATTTTTTAAATAACTTTTTATGATATGTGCTAAAACAACAAAATAGAACACTAAAAAACACATTACTTTAACTAATATAAAATAATTGTAAAAAATATGTGTAAAAACTAACATTACCTATCAAATTATGTGTCGTCATGTAATGATACGAGTTATCTTAATGAATTTGGTGAAGAGATAAACAGTTAAAAGATAAGCATATGAGACCAAAAAAAAAAAAGTCCATTTCCGATTAAACAACCATAAAAGTTGAACGAATTTGGCGTGGGTAAAAAAGAGAATATTGACTTTCGGGCTGAGTGCTGTGTTCATATCATAATTTTTCAACAATCTTTTACACAATGGATGGGAAACAGTAGTTTTCAGTGAAGCTGTTTATATGGGATATTCATGGTCATGGTTGGTGGCCTTCTTTATTTTGATAAAGCATTATGTACTTTAATCTTTTTATAATAGAGCGGGAGAGAGAGAGAGAGGGGGAAAGAGAGAGGACAGCAGATATTATTATCAGTGAGAAAAAGAGAGAAGAGACAGCAGATGAGTGTGGCATTTAAAAGGAGGAGAGGAGCTCTCCTGTGCTCAAGCACTGAAGAGAAGTGAAGACCTTTCTTGGCAGCAGCATTTGCAGGTTCTTTATTCTACATCTTTTTTTTTTTTTTTTTTTTTTTTTTTTCCATATATTCTACTGCTCGTGTTATAACAGATGACGGAAATTTTGTGTTATAGTAGTGAGTTTATACCAAAATAAAGGTTAAAAAGATGACATTTAATAGGCACTAGAAGACTAATTACATAATTTTTATGTGTTTTTTTTAATAATAATCGAGTACTCATGATGATGTGTGCTACTTTTACACTCGACCCGACCTTCACCATGGATTTTGATTCTTTTCTATCGCTAGTGATGGTTAATTGTTAGTGTTACATTATTTAGAAAATATTTTCTATATTAGGGTTCATTTTTTATCTTATATTTAGTCTAGGTTTATTTGGTTAATATTCTTAACATTTTTATAAATAAAACTAGTTTAATCGGAGCATTTTGGCATAAGTAGGTAAAATCGTTATTGAAAAAGTATAAATTTTTACTTTAATTATTATTTTTTCATACATATTCTAACTTATGCTTTACTTTACTCTATATTTTCTTTAAATATTATTTTATTACTATTATATTTGAATGAAAAACTACAAAATGACAATATCCCATATATGAAAAAAATTGCTAATAATAGTCGAATCTAAGTATATTATGAAGGATTTGCTGGAAGCTTTAATACAATTTAATATATATACTTGAATATACCCAACACTTTATCGTTTATCTCCCCAGAATCTTTCCATAGGAAAAGGAACCTGAGGAAGAAAGAAGATGGCCTGCGAAGATGCAAGTGATGATCAAAAAAAGGGTCTTAAATGCGAAGATTTTGTGATTGATATCCCATCAGATCTGGAGCCTGCCGAGTGGCCGGAGTGCTGCATCTACAGGGTTCCAAAGAAACTTCGCAAAGTAAACAAAGATGCCTATACCCCTAAGTTAATTTCAATAGGCCCCCTTCATCACCGCAGGCAAGAATGCAGGGACATGGAAAAGCAAAAACTGAGATATTTGAAGGCCTTCTGTTATAGGACTGGGAAGAGCCAGGAGTATCTTGCAAGCCTCATTGAAAAGAAAGAAGTAAATATCCGTCATTGCTATGCGGATTCCTCAAAACTCAGCAGAGAAGAGTTCATAAAAATGGTTATGTTGGATGGTATCTTTATAATTGAGCTCTTCTGGAGGAATTCTCAAGAGGAAGAATCTGAAAAGGATTATATTTTGAGCAAGCCTTGGCTGAGGGATGGTATACAGCATGACTTGCTTCTTCTTGAGAATCAGCTTCCTTATTTTATTCTTGAGGATTTATATATGTCTGTCTGCCATGGCTCTTCCTTTCTTTTTCTTTGCCGCAACTACTTTTATAAATATGATCAGCAGCCAAAAACCGTCATGGTTATTGGGAAAGCAATTAAACATTTCACCGATTTGCTGAGATATTTTTTCTATCCATTAGAACTGGAGAAGAAAGATAAGAAGGCCATTGATCGACTATGCAGTGCCACAAAGCTTGACGAGGCTGGGGTGAAGTTCAAAGAAGTTAAAGAAAGACACCTACTTGACATTAAATTCCAAAAGGGTAATGTTACTCTCTCTCTCTTAATTAGTGAGGCCTAACATGTATGTTAAGTTGCAACAGTGTCGTTTCGCTTACGGAAACTGCTCTTAATTAAAACATGTCTTGCGGGTGTGCTTTCGAATGCTCTAAAATTAAAGTTTTGGCTTTTTCTTAGTGGACATTAATTGGTTTTCAAATGTCTGATTCAATAAATAGTATCAGAGTTAGCGTTATGGATTCGAGTTACGGGAGCCTCACGTTAAGGGAGCAATTGTTGAGAAGCAATTGTGCCCTGTACACACGGACGTCTATTCTTTGACTGATGAGATGTGAATTGATAGAGTTTAAGTTTGAATTTAGGACTTTTGAGCTCTGATACCATGTTAAATTATCGTTTATGTCAAAACCTTTTTTTAAAAAAAAAAAAAAATTAATTAATTAATTAATTTAATTATTTAATTTACATTTTAACAGATAAGTGCTTGGAACATTGTCCTTACTTGAATTGCTCATGGCTCTTGAATTGCCTACCATGCTTGAAATGCATAATCTTCTTGGAGCACATGCAACCCTTCTTGGAACTCCCTGCATTTGTAGTAGATCACGAAACCAACTGTGTTTTCCGAAACATCATGGCCTTGGAGCAGTGTCATTATCCGAAAGAGGCATACATCTGCAATTACATTCTGCTGTTGGATTGCCTTATCAACACTGAAAAAGATGTGGATCTACTAGTTGATAAAAAGGTTATTGTTAATCAGCTCGGTAGCGATGAAGCACTGGCAAGACTTGTTAACAAACTTGGTCATCATATTGTAGCAGAAGATTCATGCTACTATGAACTGTGCCAAACGCTTAATGAGCACTACGACAACTTCTGGAATCGGAATATGGCAACCTTGACGACAACATATTTCCGAGACATTTGGAGAGGCACTGCAACGATTGTTGGGATTATCTTCCTGTTATTAACTTTCTGGAATATCTTCCTCAGGCATTTCGTGAAAATGCCCAACAGCTTCTCTCGCTCGTAATTGAAGTTGGTTTTGCCTTTTGAGTTGTTTTTTACTACTGTTTTTCTAATTTTCGAAGGTGGATCAAACGTTTGTTCTAGCATCTATGGAGTGCCTATATATTCACTGTTCACAAATAAGAAGGTTTTATTAACTGTAATTTTACATCAAATGTGGAAATAATAACGTAAGATCGATTTTCATCTTTCATAAGACAAAACAGCCTTATTTGGCGTTTTTCTTGAGCATGTTACTTTCTCCAAAAAAGTGAGAACAACTAATTATTGGGAAACTTTTGTCATATGGATCAACAGCTAATTAGATAAGGTGCCTTTAGTGTAATTTATATTATTATTATTTATTTATTTTTCTACACAATGAAAAGTCAGAAAGAGAGAAGTGACACTGATAGAGACGAATAGGAGAGATGCTTAGAAGCGGGATTCACTGACTTACATCATCCAAATAATTGCTTAAGAACACACTCTGCCCTTTGGCTGACGTGAGACTATTTACATTTCTTTTTCCGCACAACACTGGGTGTGTAAAAAAGAAAAAAAAAAAACTGGAATAGAAAAAGAGAGACACAAAAGCGAGACCCACTAATGCCTCGAGGGTAACTTTATTTGAATCATTTGATCAACTCTGATAGGAAGATGCATTATTGGGCAATATATGGCGACTGAGAGTTGGTGTACGTCATTATTGGTGCCATCTCATTTTCCAACTCAAAAAGAGGAGCAACTTTAGGCTTACCAATTAGGATGTCAAACTTATATCTCTATCATTATCTTATTATTTTTGCATTATTGTTTTTTTCAATCTTTACTATCTTATTATCTTCCCATTATTGTTTCTTTCAATCTTCACCAAACACTACTAAATTTTTAGTAAGCCAAATTTTATTTGCAACTTCTGCGTCTCATTCTTTCTAACGTGCGAGATTTTTTACGAAAAAAAAGAGATAATAAAACAACTGCCATGAGTATGGGTAAAACATTTTTAAAAAATATTTTTGCACCCAAAATAAAAACTTGAAGAGTTAAATGTGAAAAAGTTATTAAAATAATTAATCAAATCGATCTCATCATACACATTGATTCATAGAACTGTAATATATATATATAGTCTTACTGCATAGTGCTGATTTTTTGGTTGGTGCGTGTCATTTCAACGTATTGAAGTTTCCCGATCGATGTAATATGATAATGAACTCACCGTTGTTTCATTCATGTGTCAATATATGGAACACATGGAATCTTTCTTGCTTTGCAAAAAGCAAATGTGTCGTCTGCTTCTTACTTCCAAAAAATGGTATGAACTTTCTGTTACCAAAAAAAAAAAAAAAAAATGGTATGAACTTTTACATGTATGTTAGAGCTAAAGAAGGTAATATTTATTAGTGGATGATTACTAAAAGAAGACCAAATTTAAACAATAGTAACCTACCTTGAAATCTCTCCTAATATTTAGAGTTGTTAAATTACCACTTATTCCAAAAGCTTACGTTTATAGGAAGACGTAAATTTAATCACTTAATCATTAGTTTAACACTCCTCCCACGTGTGGGCTCAAACTTCTTTTTAATAGGTGAGGCCCAATACGTAAAATATTTAATTTAAATAAGAGTAAATTGAAGGAGTCAAAGTTTAATCTCAAGACCCTTGGCTCTGATACCATGTTAAATCAACAGTTAAAAAAAAAATTAAGGATAATTTCGGTAAAAAAAAATTTAAAATATTTTAGTAGTTGATAAATTCCAAGTGAGTTGTAGTTTGAAAAACATGTAAAATTTGGGTGATAATTTAAAGGGTAAAATATATATTTTACCAAAAAAAAAGTACAAAACATAAAAAGGAGGTCGGGAGGGGGTGATAAGCTATTTATTTGAGTTAACTTATTTATTACACTTATTTTATAGGGGTTGACATCACATATTTTAAATAACTTTTGATGCCATGTATTAGAACAACAAAATAAAACACTTATAAAACACATTACTTCAACGAATGTAAAATAATTGTAAAAAATGAGTGTGACAACTAACCTTACTTCTATCAAACTATGTGTTGTCATGTAATGATATGAGTTATTTTAATGAATTTGGTGAAGAATTAAACAGTTACAATAAGATAAGCATATGAGACAAAAATGTCCAATTCTGATTAAACAACCATAAAAGTTGAACGAATTTGGCATGGGTAAAAAAGAAAATACTGACTTTCGGGCTGAGTGCTGTGATCTTATCTTAATTTTTCAACAATCGGTCAAATATTCAGCAATTCTTTACACAATGGATGGGAAGCAGTAGTTTCCAGTAAAGCTAGCTCTTTATATGGGATATTCATGGTGGCTTTCTTTACTTTTCGTAAAGCATTGTGTACTTTAATCTTTTTATAATAGAGCGGGAGAGAGAGAGGGGAAAAGAGAGAGGACAGCAGATATTATTATCAGTGAGAAAAAGAGAGAAGAGACAGCAGATGAGTGTGACATTTAAAAGGAGGAGAGGAGCTCTCCTCTCCTGTGCTCAAGCACTGAAGAGTAATGAAGACCTTTCTTGGCAGCAGCATTTGCAGGTTCTTTATTCTTCATCTTTCATTTCATATATTCTACTCCTGGTTTTAGAACACACATATGTCTTCTCTCTTCAATCCTATACTTTTTGAACTCATAGACTTTGATGTTATATGAACTCTGTATTTGTAGTCCTAGAAGACTAATTGCATGATTTTTATATTGTAGTGGGTTTATACCAAAATAAAGGTGCAAAAGATGACCTTTAATAGGCACTAGAAGACTAGCTAATTGCATGATTTTTAAGTGTTTTTTTTTATAAACAATAATAGAGTACTCAGGTGTGCTACTATGTCTATAACACTAGGTTTGATCTTCACCAAACCTAGATATATCAAAATTTTGATCTTCACCATGGATATATCAAAATTGGAAACCGTTGCGAATTGTGCATGCTATTGAAATTGCTTTGTGCTAAAAAAAAAAAAAAAAAAATTTAGACCTTTGAATTACTGTAGAGATTGAGAAGACTTTTCTCAAAATTCAAACACTCCCAATTTACACATCTGAATGAGTAATGCTTGGCGCAATGGAAAAATCCAGAGGAAATCCGGAGCTACCTACGTGGCCGTAGTTAAGCCAACTACAGTTAGGTTTTTTTATTATTTTGTTTTTTAAAGAAAGGATACTCAGAAGACGCTCTCTCTCCTTCCCTCCCTCCCTCGCTCTCAGACGCTCTCTCTCTCCCTCACAGATGCTCTCTCTCTTTCCCTCTTTGAGCTCTCTCTCTCAGACGGTGACGGTGAAACTCACTGGTGTCGGTTGACTGGGTTCGGAAACGAAAGTGGTTTGGGTCCGATGGAGGTTTTGCTTAGAAGGCGCCGGCGGTTTGGCTCTCTCTATCACAGATGCTCTCTCTCTCTCTCTCTCTTTGAGCTCTCTCTCTCTCAGACGGTGTTAGTGATACTCACCAGCGTCGGTTGACTGGGTTCGGAAACGAAGTTGGTTTGGGTCCGACGGAGGTTTTGCTCTGAAGACGCCGGTGGTTTGTCTCTGGTAACAATGATGGTTTGGGTTCGGTGGGGGTTTTGCTTAGAAGACGCCGGCGATTTGGCTCTAGCTCTCTCTCAGACCACTCTGTTAGATCTGGAGGTTAGGGTCCGTTAGGGGATATCGGACAGTCACTTTCCTTTTTCCATGTTTCCTTTTGGTTTTAGTTTTCCGATTTCTCTTTATTATCCTTTGAGCTTTAAATAGAGGCTGTTTACTTCTCCAGTGTGAACTTTGGTTTATGCTGCTTACTTATCCTACTTTATTGCAGGTGGGGATGAAGGGCGAGCAGCTGGTTTGTCTTCAATGGATTCTTCACGGCGGAGAATATCAGGACCAGCTTTAAACCTTTGAAATTTTTCGAGGCAGAGAAGTCCAGTTGCTATTGTCTGTTAAAAGAAGTTGTTTGATTATATGCAGATCTTCTGTGGCTACAATTTGATGTCTCCTAGTTTCTCAATTATTTTTTGTTTTCTCATCAAACGTTTTCAAGATTTTTTTTTTGTTGATGATTAGATTGCTGTCAACGTAGGAGATTGAGATCCCAATCTTCGTAGCTTTTGTGCATGCCTATTTGCTCGTTTTAGATCTAAATAAATGAACCAAATGATATTAGATCTAAATAAATTAACCAAAATGACCATGTTTGGATAGAATGGAATTATAGTTTCAGTCCCTTGAAAAGTTGAAAACACCAACAAAGAAGGAAGATAAAAAAAGCGATAGATTTTGTTGATTTCTCTGTTTGAGTTTTAGAGTTGTACCAGCAAAAGTCATTTGCTTAGCTAGCCTTTGGTTTGCTCTCTAGTGTTTAAAAACTTGGTTTTGATCTAGATGTTTGTTGGTTGCTCTGTTTTTGGCTTACTCTTGATTTGGTAAGTTTTTTTTTTCCCTGGGTTTTTGTTTTGATTTTCTTATACTACTGCGTGTTTTGCAAGTCATTGACTTGTTTGCAGAGATATTGACAGAAGTACTTAGAAGAGAGAAGACAACACATTTTGCAGAGATATGGAGTATTCAGAAGAGAGAAGCCAAATCCTAAAGCATTTAGAAAGAAGAGAATGCAACATTTTTTTATTTTTTTTATTTTTTATGTAATACTTATTGAGAGGTCATATTTGTAGTGGAATGGAGGTCAATTCTTGATCCAAATTTCATCCATATACAACATGCCCAACAACTTTCTAATGAATCTCTTCATTGTGTTGTTATTGACTAATTGCTTGAAATGCCAATCTTTGTAATCTGATGCATGCCAATTCCCATTAATGTACGAAGTGCACGTTTCAAATTCATTATTGACTTGATTTTTAGTTAAATTCAGAGCATAATATCAGATTGAATTTCGGCATAGACTTTTGCTACAAAGGTTCCATTCCCTCTACAAGTTTGCTGAGATACAAGCAACAAAATAAGTCACATAACTCAATCCTTATAATCCTCACAAATTAGAATTTTCAAATGGGAAATGTCAATTGGATTTGTTAGGATCATTACATTTGATTGAAACAAGTGGGGACATTCATTGATACAGCTTGTCTCAGCTGAGTCCGTTGTGAAGCTCTACCTTTGATCCCACTTCAACCTGAAAAACACACCTAAGACATCATCTATAAACACACCCAAGATTATATTTTGAGTCACTTGAATCACACTTCCTTAAATGTGAAGTGATAAAATTTTTTTTTTTAGTGATAAGGCTCTATGCACAAATAAATCACATTCATTTGTCAAATGCTTTTGTGCAATGCAATGGATATCAATAGGTGGAATCAAGATGCAAAAAAGTCAAAATTACTATAACCCCACAAGACATTGTACTTCAATGCAGCAAGGAACAAATATCAACGTGTTGAATCAAAATATCTAATTAACATCTCTATATGAGAACTACATCTACATGTTACAAGTTTCAACATGGAAAAGAATCACTCCTTTGAATATAAAGTTTTCCTGTTAGAATGAAGGAATAACCTAAAAAAACAAACATGGAAGGTAAAAGACAATTAGGTACATAGTGTAACAGAAAATTGTTTTCTCCTTTGCTATTGCTTGGGTTGCCTTTCCAATAACCACGGTGTGTCAATACTTCCATCTCTTCTACCTCCAGCAAAATAAGTGCTTTTTTTTTTTCTTTTTTTTTTTTCTTTTTTTGTAAAATTTCACGTTAAGCAAACTGCAAACACCTGCTCACAGTGGTGTAGCAACATTTATATATAATAGACACAAATGCTTGAAACCAAAGGGAATGGAGAAAGAATTGATCCAAAGGAGAATTAGTGGGAAACCTCACTTCAGTAAACTGAAGGCAGGGGAGAACACTTACCAAAACATCAAATTTCATTTCAAAATCATAACTTAAAAGCCCTAAAATTCTTACCCATTTTCGAAATCAAACAAAGCAGCCACCAATTGTAGATAAACAAACAAATCCAAACCCAAATTAAAACAAAAACCGAAGCAAACCCATTTAGGCAATTAAATCATAAATAAAGAAAAACCTAATCTTCATATAAAGGAAAAACCCATTTTCTTGCATTTACATGGGGAAAAAACTTGGTGGTTGAAGTGAGTTGGGTTGATTTTCTGTGGGTTTGTTTTGATCTTTCCTTTGATTTTTTTTGTGAACTGAATGGGAAGCAAAAACTTTTCCTTTGGACCAAAATTTTCCAACCAATTCAGTGAAGCAAAATAGAACTAGTGGAGCAAAAGAAACCCAGCCCCCCAAACTTGCCCATTCGGCCATGGCAGAAAGAACAGAAAGTTTCTCCCCATGCCCAATCGGTGCTCAACCGAAATACAAAGGAAAAAGCAAACCATAACTAACTAAAATTTCATATCCATTTTCAATTTAGCAAACAACCCAAAGAAAACCTATTCAGTTCTTATAAAAAATCAAAGGAAAGATCAAAACAAAACCCACAGAAAATCAACCCAACTCACTTCAACCACCAATTTTTCGCCCATTCAAACAAAGCATAATAATATGATAACTTCAACAATTAAAAGAGAAGATAAGCTCACCCAGCAAAACCTCCGTCGAACCCAAACCCACCTTCGTTTCCGAACCCAGTCAACCGACGCCGGTGAGTTTCACCGTCACCGTCACCGTTTGAGAGAGAGACCTCAAAGAGGGAAAGAGAAAGAGAGCATCTGTGAGGGAGAGAGAGAGCCAAACCGCCGGCGTCTTCTGAGCAAAACCTCAGTCGCACCCAAACCACTTTCGTTTCCGAACCCAGTGAACCAACGCCAGTAAGTTTCACCGTCACCGTTTGAGAGAGAGAGAGGGAAAAAGAGGGAAAAGAGAGAGAGAGAGAGAGAGAGAGAGAGAGAGAGAGAGAGACAGAGCATCTGTGAGGGAGAGAGCATCTGAGAGCGACGGAAGGAGGGAAGGAAGGAGAGAGAACGTCTTCCGAGTGTCTTTTCATTGAAAAACAAAATAATAAAAAAACCTAACTGTAGTTGGTTTAACTATAGCCACGTAGGCAACTCCGGATTTCCCTCGGATTTTCCCATTGCGCCAAGCATTACTCTAGCGGTTAATACGGTTAAGCGGTTATAGCGGTTAGCGGTTAGAGGGCAGTTTTTAACCGCCCGCCTTTGTACCCCTAGAGCCAACCATCCATGGACCGAGGCAATAATATTTTAGCCCATTTATATGTTTTTTTTTTTTTTTTTAATCGGCACTGTATTGACTATACTTAGATGACTGTTAAGGCCATTGTATTTTATTTCCTTGTTTTAATTTTGTTTTATTCTTTGTTTTCATGTATTCCTCATAGAGTAATGCTTGGGTTTACCGCCCTCTAACCGCTAACCGCTATAACTGCTAAACCGTATTAACCGCTATAACCGCCTAGCAGTTAGCGGTTATTGGGTTTACTAACCGTAACCGCTAACCGTCTTTTTATATAATATATTTTTAT
This sequence comes from Corylus avellana, assembly GCF_965113065.1. Taxonomy (NCBI): domain Eukaryota; kingdom Viridiplantae; phylum Streptophyta; class Magnoliopsida; order Fagales; family Betulaceae; genus Corylus; species Corylus avellana. The sequence goes on from NC_142491.1 coordinate 9,649,498, forward strand.
AATTATAATTATAAAAATATTTATATATATAACATAATCACTTGATCATTAAATCACAATTTTTTTAAAAAATAATTAAATCATTATTTTAGTATTAATATATTATCACTATAATTTATATGATTATATTATATCACATGAGATTGATCATTAAATCATTTGATTATATAATAACCAATTATACATATATAATATGACATAACTCATAAGTATACCAATTCATACTAATACAACAATTAAATATCTAGAGATTTATTTCCAATATATATTATAAACTTATAAGTCTATATATTTTATAAGTCTATATAAGTCTACATATGCATATGAATAATATAAATGTATAATATCAATACTTAATCATATGATTCAATGACAATTCAAATACTTTATTCAAGACTTCAAGTGAATCATATTATTAATATACAATGATGATATGATTCGTATAATATCAAATTAAGTAATTGACATTAGATTAAACAATGACCAATGTGTTACTTATAAACACAATTTAAGTATTAATGTATTATCATTATAATTTTAGTAATTTATATATTATCACTATAATTTATATGATTATATCACATGATGACTTGATCATTAAATCATATGATTATATAATAAGCCCAAATATTTGGGTCAAATATTTTTTATTTTTTTGTTTGACCCAAATATTTGGGTAAAACATTTGCAGATGAATTTGTAGTCAAAACAAAAACAAGAACAAATGTACAAATTTAGGATTGTGATCCTAAATTTTGGGTCAAATATTTTTGATTTTTCAATATGGGCTCTTTTTATAGAAATTGGGCCAAAGAAGATATTAAAAATACAAGAAAAAAAAATAAGGGTAAAAAATAAGCCCAAAAAGCCAAAAAAAAAAAAAAAAAACACAATTTTAAAAAAGCGGTTAGCGGGCGGTTATCTATTTCGCTAACCGCTAACCGGCGGTTACGGTTAGTGAAATCTACTAACCGCTAAGTCGGTTTCGGTTAGCGGTTATTGCCACTAACTGCTAACCGTAACCGCCTTTGCACCCCTAGTTGGCTACTAAGCCAAGAAAAGGGTTGTACAAAAAAAATAAGGGTTAAATACTAAATACCCCCATGGGGTTTCATTACTTTATTTTTTTCCTCTAAGGGTTTGATTTTTATCACAGGAGGTTCCTGTGGTTTTGATAATAGACAAAGTTAGTCTTCCGTCAGTTGACTTAACGGAATTCCATGTGGACCAATCAAATGTTGACACGTGGCACCTACTTAAATTTTTTTTTAATTAAATTTTTTTTTAAAAAAAAAAAAGAAAAAAAATTGGGGGTGGTTCGGCCACCCCTATCTGGCCAAGGGCCACCCCCAATTTTTTTTTTTTTTTTAAAAAAAAAAATTTAAGTAGGTGCCACGTGTAAACATTTGATTGGTCCACGTAGAATTTCATTTAGTCAACTAACGGTCAACTGACAGAGGACTAACTTGGTATATTATCAAAGCCACAGGGATCTCCTGTGATAAAAATCAAACCCTAAGGGGGAAAAAATAAAGTAATGAAACCACATAGAAGTATTTAGTATTTAACCCAAAAAATAAAGAAAAAGAAAAGGGTTGTTAAATCCCAACAATTAAATTGAGATATATAGTTGAGTATCATTTTGCTTTCTATAACAGTTTAAGGATTTAATCTTTTTTTTTTTTCTTCAAAATATTAAATTCAATTAATTTCATTTGCGTTAAGTCAAATACTATATTTCACGAAAAAATTTGACAGGAAATAGTTCAGATCTTCAAATATTTTCTTCATTTCTACTTCGAATTAAGATATGGAATTTATTCTTTTATATTAACCAATAGTTATTATTTATTTATTCTAATAACCTTTGTGGCCTAATGAAACTCCTTTTTTCTTTTGAAGGTAAAGTCCCAGGAATAGGTCGAAACTTATTTAGAGGAAATATATTGGATTAAGAAGTAGTATATCTTTTGTCAAAGTGACCAAAAAATTTAGAAAAAAAAAAAATATAGAAAGTGTAAAACAATCTAATGGATTAGCCATGAGCAACATGAGCCAGTCATCCGTCTAAGAAAATGAAAATAGAAAAATCATCACCTCCAATTGTTCGTCAAACATTACTGAACCCCAGTAAGGGTTTATATTTTTAACCATATGTATTCTTTCAGGAGCAGCATGACGATAAGGAGGTACATAATTTCGAGCGCTTCATTATTTTCTTATTGACGACACCTGGTCCGAAAGTTGAAATGGCCATCTCGACAAGAAGTGGGAATTGCATCCACACGAACAGGGAGACAGGAACACTTGCCAAACAAATGGCTGTAATGTAAATCCATGAATATTCATGTAATATAATTAAAAGAGCAGCAGAAAATGCTATCATCATGGTTGCTATTGAGAAGAAGAGAGTGGAAAGACCTATTATCATCTTGGATGGCAAGGATTTCAGGAAATCTTCTTCTAAGTAACGTGACGTAAGAATTCCCAAAAACATTAAGACTGAGGTTGAAGAAGAAAAGAGCGATATGGAATCGGATATTATGAAGAGCATAAACAGTTTGTCCTTCAAGAACATTGGGTATCCTGTATTTTGGTTATTACCGCCTGGAACGGTAAAGGCTGCAGCAAACATAATGGTGACAATAAGAGCGCCTACTACTGTACAAGAAGTTGCTGTGCTCTTCATCCATTTCTCTCCCTCTTTCACCAATTCTTTGTGGCTCTCCGTAAACAATTCTCTAGGAGTTTTACCATCTTTGTTTTTTTCTTCCTTCATGTAGCGAGGGGCAATGCTCTCCACCGCCTACATTTGTTAAACTAATCTTATAAATAAAGGCTACCAAAATATAAATAAAATTTCACGTGAGTCAATATTCATTTCATATTATGAGCGAGAATTTTATTCCTCAATGGAAGGAATAAATATAGTACTATATTAATTGAAGGTCCTTAACATAACCTATAAATAAAGAACTTTTGTATGAGAATAAATGCATAATTAGACATAATGAAAAAACTTGTCTCTAAAATTTAACTTCAGCATTTATGTTGCTAGGGATTTTGGTTTCAAATCAAGAAACAGCATGAACAAAAATGAGTAAAGGTATGTCTAAATTATTCTCCACTGCATATTCATATGAATTTATGTTTTAATAAGATGTATCACCTTCATTCACTCTCAACCGATCTCCCCCGCCCAATAACCCATTCTCTCTCCCCTCTACAACGTCGCTCAAAGTACAACTGAGTAAAGGTATGTACTACCATTCAAAGTCCTAATGTTTCCAAATCACAAATTTACTTTCCTACGTGCACCCCACATGCGTTTGTGGCATTCTATCTTGTTTCCGAATCAGATTGGGTGGAGTGGATTGGATTTTGAAGCCATTGTATGTGTATGTACTAAGTTTCATAGTTGATGTTTATATATATTAGTGTGCAGTTTTAGAAAGTTCCAAAACAATTTGTTGGAAAACTTCACTTAACTTCTCAAACTTCCATCATTTTTACAATGTCTCCCAAAATTCAAAAACTCATAATTTTGTAAAACAAACTTTAAAAAATTTGCAATCTCGCTCATCTGTTAAATACTAACGGATGGATGCGAAATTTTCAAAATGTCTTTTTATTAATAAAATTTTAATTATAATTTAAGAGTAATTTTGTAATTTTATGCAGTTTATAGGAGTATAACAACAATTTTAGTGTTTGACGTTGTAATTTAACCCCAAATCGAAATGCGAGGGGTGAGATTGCAAAAAATTAAAAATTTGAGAAATTTCAACTTGATGAAAAATATTGCAAAAGTGATAAAAGCTTAGGATTGTTAAGTGAAATTTTCTATAATTTGTTCTTTTACGGTATAATGCAAATATGACCAACTTAACTAGGTCGTGGCAAATGTTGAGCTAATCTAAAATTCCTTGTGGTGCTGGGAGATGTAGCATATTATGATACTTGGGATTTAGCTAAGTTGTGAAGATTTTGTACGAGCATTTGCTAAGTCAAATTTTAGTTGTATTTTAGGCCAAACTACGTAATAATTGTAATATAAATAAAATTAGTGAGCTCTAATAATTAGTCATTTTGAGGCATCACGTAGATGTGTTTAACGGAGTCATCATATATGGTTTTAGAATCAATATAGTAATGCTCTATGGACAATGGTACTGTACCGCATCATATTTAGCATGAACCTTTAAAATGGCCTCAAGCATTTGTATGGGAGAGATAATGATACCTTGGATTAGATTGTACGGGTTTTGTATTTAGGGGTACATTAATATTGACTTGTCCTATGTATACCACAAACAAGATTAATATAAAGTGAAAATGTACAAGAAAATTATAAAGTGAGGGAAGTACCTTATACCATTGTAGTTCGCTTTGCATTTGAAAAGCTGCACCAGCGGTACGATTAACCAAAGTGGAAGGTGGTAGCTTTCCCGTCATCTGTAATATGTTATTGCCTTGTTTATCATAGCCATATACTAGATTATTATTATTCTCAACCCTACACATAAGGCTAAATATTTCAGCTTGACGATGAAGGATAGCTGCCCATAATGCATTTGGAAAACGTCCATCACCACTCTCGCTCCAGTTAAGTACTTGTGGACTTTCTTTGGCTATTTTATCAACAAATTTTAAAATCCCATTCTCGATAACATAGAAGATGGCATCAGAACCTTTACTGTCCTTCCATTTTTTATGACTTGACTTTGAAAACTGCTTGCACATGCTGCCCAGAAGTTCATTGCACCACAAAAAAAACAAGGTTTAGCGACATGGTTATTTGGGGCATTTTTGGCCAAAAAAATGTCCCTATTGATTTCGCAACGCTTGATTAGGGGCACTTGGGACACGTCGGTTTTTATGGCGACTAGAATTTAAGATTGAGACGTTTTTTTTACTAAAGAGCGCCTCAAAAAGGGGATGTTTGGAACAAAGCGCCCCCTTTTTTAAAAGGGGGCGCTTAGTTGTGAAAAATGCCCCCTTTTTTAAATAGGGACGCTTCCTAGGCAAGCGCCCCCTTTTTTAAATGGGGGCGCTTCCTAGGCAAGCGCCTCCTTTTTTAAATGGGGGCGCTTTCTAGGCAAGCGCCCCCGTTTTTAAATGGGGGCGCTTCCCCTCATTCTAAAATTGGGGCGCTTGATTAGGAAGCGCCCCCGTTTTTAAATGGGGGCGCTTCCTAGGCAAACGCCCCCATTTAAAAAAGGGGGCGCTTCCTAATCAAGCGCCCCAATTTTAGAATGAGGTCGCTTCCTAGGCAAGCGCCCCCTTTTTTAAAAGGGGTCGCTTGCCTAGGAAGCGCCCATTTTTTAAATGGGGGCGCTTGCCTAGGAAGCGCCCCTTTTTTAAATGGGGGCACTTGCCTAGGAAGCGCCCTCATTATAAAAATGGAGCGCTCAGGTGGGCAAGGGGGCGCTTGCGTGTAAAGGGCCCCTATTTCTAATGGGAGCACTTCCACACCGCATAGCGCCTCCAATAATTAATATATAAAGAAAATATTTTTCCCATGCAATCCATATATATTTTTTTTATTCTCCTGATATACAATACGCAATACAATATTGTATTGCGTATTTTCTCCATAAATATTGAATTAATCCATAAATATTTTCTCCATTCATCAATCTCAAACAATCTTTTATATATATATATCTCACAATACATATTTAATCCATATATACAATCTCATATCTCATAAGACATCTAAATCCAAAATGATGATGTCATAAACACAAAGAGTACCACATCTTAAAGAGTTAACAAAAATTGTACCATACATATGAAATAAAATAACCAAAACGATATCATAAACACAAAGTGTACCACCTCTTAAAAGAGTTCACAAAAATTATATATTGCTCGTAAACGGCCAGTGTATTCTACATTCTCCATGACCTTGGCATAAGCGTCATCAGTTGCCCAATTTATTCATCCATGTGTCAAGCTTGAGCTTACTGCAATGTCTTGTGAACTCAGAGCCCTCATCTTCTCCTATATTTATATAGAATATGGAATAGTGTTACGCATGAACTAATCGACTCATAAAGACTTACAATATTATAGTGTTTTTGAAAAAATAAACACATGCATACACAAATTAAATATACAAGTTAATCACATACAACTTTGTCCTCAATGTCTGTATTGAGGAAACTGCTATGTTACATGGTGAAATGCTTAGAATTTAATTTTTTGGAGCAGATAACTTTTTGGGAGGCATGTCTTACTCTTACTGATTATTATTTAAGACACCTTTTCCTTAGATTGCAACATTGATGATTAGCTAAGAGTTTAGATTTGCTTTATTTGGTTTTGACTCTAAAATAAATTTTCTTTACTGTTTTACCTAGTGCCCATAAACAAATTTCAAAATGATACAATAGTCAAAATTTAGCAGTAGAATGGGACTTCAATGGAGTAGATCACTATTGATGATGCTATATATTTTTCTACCCTTTCAACACATCCGTGCAAAGTATTTTCCCCTAATGAAAATATTATTTGATCTCAAATTTCTACCTAGTATGTGTGAGAAGATTTTTATTAGTTGAAAGTGGCACCTTAATTATCATGAGAAAAATACTTTAAAACTTATTTTTTTTCGAAAATCAGATGATTGACTAATAATTTCCTGATGATAAGATAAATTTTATGGCAAAGATAAGATCTATCTGGTGGATAAGACAATTAAAATTCAAAAAATGACACCAATCTCGACGAGTAATTTTTGATAGTAAAGCAGACTATTCTGGTACTATCAATGAAGAGGAAAAACAAGGAAACATGCTAATAAAGGATAAGGAAAAACAATAAAAAAAAAAAAAATTTTTTAAAAAAGAAGAAGGTATTACGAACGAACTGTACAGTGAAATCAAAACTGAATTAAATTTGAAAGAACACTACAAGACAACCACGGAGATTCTTCAAAATTGTGATTGCTGCATTCAACAAACCAACTACACCCTAAAAGCAGAGAAAAATTTGCTGAATTTAAAATCTCTAATTCTCCTAAAAATTATAATACATCAAAAATTTGACTATTAGAATCCCAAATCGACAACTTAAAGAGACAGCAGATACAAAGAAAAACAGAGACAGAGAGAGACTCACTAGTACAAGAACGTAGAGAGAGGCAGGCTGGTTTCGACTGGAGAAGATGGCCTGTGGGTTGGCCAACCGTGCGGGTCACTGGGCGCCAGAGAGAAAGATAGGAAAATCGAGATTGAGAGAGGGGCAACTGGCGCTGTAGAGAGAGATATGGATCGATATATATTGAGGGAGAGGGGAGAGGCTAGGGATCAAAAATATATATCAGGATATATATATATATATCCTGATGCAAAGAGGGGGGACTGGCGGGCCGCGCGGGGAGAGGTTAGGGAAAATATATATTGAGGGAGAAATTAAGTCTTAGAGCGGGAGCTGAGGAATCAAAAGGAAAATTAAGTTCCCGCTCGCAAAAACAAAAAATATAAATATATTAAAATTAAAAAACACTTATAAATTTATTTATAAAAATAAAAAGTAAATACAAAAATTAAAATACATTTAAAAGAGACTTAAACTAAAAAATATATAAATGCAAAATCAGTTAATGTGGTTGTCTAGATTAAAAATTCATCTATGTGATATAAAAACAAAAATAATACTAATTCAGAAATTATCGGGATAGGCCACAATAATAATTTAATTCCTGTAATCAATTAAATTCTGTCAAAGTAGTTAACGGATTCCATTAGTGTATCACATCATTACCAATCGATACATGTCATTCTTATTTAAAAGTAAATAAATATATTAAATATATAAATTAATTTTAATATTAAAAAAAAAATGAGGGCAGGGATCGGAGGGGGTGGCCAACGAGCCACCCCCAGAAATGGCCGGAAGTGGCGTGCGGCCACCCCTAGCCACCATGGGGTGGCCCGCATCCCACCCCTTAGGTGGGGGTGGCCTTTGGGCCATCGTTGATTAATTTGGTTGGGGGTTGGGGGTGGTGCACGGCCACCCCCAGCAAAATCTGGGAGTGGCTCGATGGCCACCCCAGCTGCGGAGTGACACGCAAGGCACCCCAAGGTGGCCAAGGGTGGCTGCGCGCCACCCCAATGGGTCGGGGGTGGCAGCGAGCCACCAGGATGGCTCCTTGGCCACCCCTTCCCCCAAAGGGGGTGGCTACCAACCGGCAACCAACCCATATTTTTTTTCAAAAAATAATAATAATTTGTAAATTTTATGGGTGTTAATTATTATTTCCCCCCAATGAACTACGACCACTCGATTACCATATACCCCTATATACTACCAACTTTACATTACAACCCCGACCATCAAATTAAACTATATCCTTTCGCTACTAAAACCCACATTCCGTCGGTTAAGGTTGTTTAGTTGGACGGGATCAACCGGCCATCACGTACGTGCGACTAGTTCATAGGTAGGGATTCGGTGGTGAGTGGGTGAGCGTTGGGTTAGAATTAATGAAAAATTTCATAAGATTTATTTGAATTAAAGATACTGTACAGGGAGAGGGAAAATATTGAAGGGAAAAGTATTAGGTGAGAGCTAAGGAATCATAGGTGAGCTTAATTTTTCCTAGGGAAAATTAAACTCGCGCACTAACAAAAATAATTTCAGTGCGCCTACTATCCAGGTGCCCTTATTTAAGTGCGCCGGCTGGCAAGCATCCCTAATTAGGGGCGCCTGCCAGCTAGGCACCCTTAACAAAGGGTGCCTAGTTGGCAGGCGCCTCTAATTAAGGGTGCCTAGATGGCAAACTCCCCTAATTAAGGGTGCTTGCCAGCCAGGTGCACTTAATTAAGGGCACCTAGCTGGCAGGCGCCCCTAATTAAGGGCTCCTAAATGGCAAGCGCCCCTAATTAAGGGCACCTAGATGGCAAGCGCCCCTAATTTAGGGCGCTTGCCAGCCAGGTGCACTTAATTAAGGGTGCCTAGCTGGCAGGCGCCCCTAATTAAGGGCGCTTGGATAACAGGCGTTTCGAATTAAGAGCGCTTGCAAGCCAGGTGCCCATAATTAGGGGCGCTTGCTAGCCAAGCGCACTTAATTAAGGGCGCTTGCCAGCCAAATGCACTTAATTAAGTGCACCTAGATGGCAGGTGTCCCTAATTAAGGGCGCCTGGATAGTAGGCGTCCCGAATTAAGGGTGCTTGCCAGCCAGGCACACTTAATTAAGGGCGCCTGAATAGTAAGCGTCCCGAATTAAGGGCGCCTGGATAGTAGGCGTCCCGAATTAAGGGCGCTTCCCAACTAGGCGCCGTTAATTAGGGGCGCTTCCCAGCCAGGCGCACTTAATTAAGGGCGCCTATTTAGCAGTCGGCCCTAATTAAGGGCGCCTGGATAGCAGGCGTCTCGAATTAGGGGCGCTTGCCAGCCAGACGCACTTAATTAGGGGCGCCTACCAGCTAGGCGCCCCTAATTAAGGGCGCCTAGATAGCAGGCGTCCTGAATTAAGGGCGGTTGCCAGCCAAGCGCACTTTATTAACTAAATTGGGGCATGTCTTATTGGAATGTCCCGAATTAAGGAGACGTTTTTCTGCGCAGGCGTTGCTAATTTTATTTTGTGTCGTTTACACAATAAAACGTCCCTATAAGGGGATGTTTTATTAAACCGCCTCTATTCCAAGCGTTACTAAACCTTGTTTTTTTTGTAGTGTTGGCTTGGACATGGATCAACTTCATGTCATATAAATCCTTGATTCCTTTGTCAATAATGAAATCAATGCCAATTTAACTATATTAAACTATAAATAAAATAGACAAATAAAAAAATTCAAAAAATTAATAAAAAAATTAATCAAGTGGATGCAATTCCCTTTCTTTGTATTTGCTCAAAAAAAAAAAAAATGTATGCCAATTTAACGGTCTCAGTGGAAGTTAGTTAGAGGGGAAATCAAATATTCGATGAATAAGAATAGAAGAAAAAAAAAAAAAAATTAGTTGAATTCCAGCTTGCAAAGTCACATCTTCTGACCAATTTCACTTTCCAATGCATCATTCATTTGAATCATTTCCTTACTTTAATTTTCCTTCTCAATGCATCGATCACAGAGTTTATCTCTTCTATCTCGTATCTTTCTTCTCAACTCTACAGTCTACACTACATCATCTACAAGACTACAACACACACCTTTATTATTATATATCTACGCTTGCGCACGCACGTAGAAGACCTTTCATTAATTAAAAATTGTTACATGGATTAAAATATTTATTGATTTATTGTATAGTGAAAGCAAGAGGAAAAGGCCTTTTTTATTCTTTTTTTTTTTTCTTTGAAATCCTTAATTTCACGAAAAGCAAAGGACAATAATTAAAGAAGCTCTCTTTTATTAATAAAATGGTTAAATTTCTTATGAAGTTAATTAAGTTGAATTCAGTCATCTAATTAATATTCTAATAAAAGTTACTTAAAAGGAACTATGATTAAAGTAATTTATGCATTTATATTGCCAACAAAGAAAGAAAGATAACTATTCAATTATTCTTAAGTCTGATAGAAGTGAATCATGGTTTTTTATTTTTTTTTGACATGTCTGCATAAGAGGGGGATGAAGATTTGAACTAGTGATCTCCGCTTCATTAGGCGTGGACCCAGCTGATTGAGCTACTTCTTGGAGAAAGTGAATCTTGGTTTTAATTATCATTTAAAGTAATTATGACGAGAAAAAAAATTAAGTTCCTTAGGGAATTAAAGAAAGTTTAGGCACCAACATACCTGATCCGAGAATTTTTACTGGATCACTTTGGCGTTTTTCCTCACTTTGATTAATGTCCAAACGAATTTCCTTGATGGCACGAGTGGGTTGAATGTATATACCTTCCAACCAAAAATATCAATGAATCTCAAGTAAGACAGTATTACAGTTCATATGTGTCTCGCATGAGCAATTTAATTTCTTTAGAGCAACACAATAGATTAAATAAATAACTAATAAATCTCTTAAATTTGGCCTTGCCCTATTGTCTATGTATATACTACCTCTCAAGGCGGAGTAGCTTGTCTACTCGGTACTTTGATGAGGCTAATTAAACCCAATAAAGTTTAAAGAAAAGCAAAGACAAAAGAGATTGTACTAACACTTGTAGATCCATCGTTTCCAAAACACCATCCGATTTTCACTCGGGAATGCAAAAGGACTAGAAACCAATGCATACAAAGGGCTGCGATCGTATATGTCCCTAGCAAGAGCCAAACTTGGACAACGCTCAATTAATTCCAAAGCAATATCTGTGGTGTTGAAAAAAAATAAATAAATAAAAAGAACAAAAAGGGAAGTATATATATTGAAAAGATTTTGAAATATCAACCGAAATAGTGGGAGTATATAGCTCCCACTATTTGATAATAGTATTTTAATGTTACCTCATCCATCCATGCCTGTAGTTAGACCAAAGTCCAACATATAATTAGACCAAGAGTTGTTACCTAAATTTTCGACGTATATAGCTCGGCAACAAATTGTAGCACCATTCTTGCGTTTTTCTGGCGTTAGATCTTCCTCTAGAGTGCGAGAATAGAAATAGCGAGCCAATTTTTTACCTCTGTAAATTGCATCAACTACAGCTGTATCCCCATATTTATCTGTTACTTCCAATTCTTGTTCCGACATTATCGCCACTAACTTCTCCACTATATGCTTATGCTTAGCTTTAACAGCAGCGTGAAGAGCCGTCCCGCCTTCTTTTGTGATTTTCAAACCTGCAGAACCGGGATGGCGCATCAGGAATTCCTCTACAGCGTTCCAATTACCACTTCGCACAACCTCTTGGAAGGACTCTTTGAAGGCCTCATGGTTCCAGTTTTGCGCAGCCTTTTGGAAGGCATTAATTTGGCTCCATTCTGAGATTAATATGTAAAAGGTGATTAATTAGAATTAGAAGCAACAAGAAGCATGCTATTGCCACGTCAAGCCATCTGATCACATGTCTGCCTACAACTTCTTTATAACAATATAGGAAACTTAATTGGAGGGAAAATTCTTATTATATTTTATCTGGACTATAATTTTTGCAGAAACTCTTGTACTAATTAATTCAAAGTTTATATATATAAAAACTCATGAGCTCACTAATTATATTTTACTAGATAATTATTCAATACCCGACCATAAAATCAGGGAGAAACAATTGTAATAAATATTTTAATAAAAAATAATTACAAAATTGTAAAATAGTATTTTTAAAATGCGAAGAGTGTAAAGCCAGTGATAGAATACAAGATGTAACAACAAAGAATCAATATAATGGCAAAAAGTGATCAACTAAACCAGATTATGAGCTTAAAACAAATTGTTTACAAAAACTTTATAGCAAGTTGCTTAGAGGCGCCACTTAAGGCCCTCAAACAGCCCAAAACACTACAAAATCTCTTTCATTAACCATGATATCACAATATCACATCATGGTTAATTATATATGTTAAATTACCATCGTATCTAAGCCCACGGTTAATAAAATCATCTTCTCTTCTAGTTCCAGTACATAGGAGTTTGTTTGCCAACCCTTTCTCTTTTCTCTCTTTCTAAAAAACTAAAAAAATTAATAAACAATTTTTTTTTTCACAATACACTAAAAAAGAAAACTCAAAACTTCATTTATCTTTATATCTCATCAAAATACTTTTTCAGGCAAAACACAAAAAACACCTCATATTATCCTCATTTCATCCCCAAAACTAATGTGACATGCATGGCTCTCATAATAATTAGTGCATAAAAATTGATTTTTTAGTTGGAGAACCACCCTACATAAATTTAGAGGATGAGAAAGTGATAATGAGATGACTAATAGAATTACTCTATGAAATACCACCAAAGCTTTCTTTGACTAACTTTTGACGGGTTACAGTTTCAGGGAGAACTTCCAAAATTTCGGTAGTTCTTTTTATTTTGTTCCTTTTTAACCCTTTGAAATTTTTTTTAATATGTATTCTCTAGCAAATTTCAATCTTATTACACATTAAAAATGTTTGAGCATGTGCATTGGAGAGAGAGAGACCTGCCAAAGTATCCCAAGCATCTTGTGCTGTACTAATCTTTTTAATAGTAGAAAATGCGTCTGTTCCACATGAAATCTGGATAACATGTAAGGCCATGAAGTTCTTTTTGCTCCAATCCTTAATAGCAGCTTTATCATCTTCTTGTCTAGAAGGTTTGTTGGTTTCTTCAACTATGTCCCAAAGATCATGGGCCATCAAATGGTCTTTTACTTGAACACTCCAATTTGCATAATTATCTTTCTCAAGTGCTTGAAGAACATCTGCATATTCAAAGTCGTCTTTGTTTGAGCATGCATGTGCATTAAAGAGAGAGAGAGAGAGAGAGAGAGAGAGACCTGAGCTAGTTGAGAGGTACTTTTTTTTTAAAGTATTCCATGCAACTTTAGCCGAACGAATCTCCCAAATCTCAAGTAATGTGTTCGGCTCGCATGAATTCTTGATCACATGTAAAGCCTTGGAATTCTTCTTACTCCAAGCATGGAAAACAATGTAGTCATCTTCTTGGTTAGGAGGTTCGGTGGTTGCTTCAACTATGTCCCAAAGATCATGGGCCATCAAATGGTCTTGTACGTGAACACTCCAATCCGCATAATTATCCTCATTAAGAACTTGAAGAAAATCTGCACTCAAAGCGGTCTTTGTTTTGAGTATGCATGTGCATTAATGTGAGAGAAAGAGAGAGATAGACAAAGAGAGAGACCTGATCTAGTATCTATAGGGAGGTATTTTTCTGCCAAAGTATTCCATGCAACTTTAGCGGAACTAATTTCCTTAATCTCAGATAATGTGTCTGGCTTGCATGAATTCTTGATCACATATAAAGCCATGGAATTCTTGTCGCTCCAAGCCTTGAAAGCAGCTTCATCATCTTCTTGCTTAGGAAGTTCTGCGGTTGCTTCAACTGTATCCCAAATATCTCGAGCCACCAAATAGGTTTGTACTCGAATACTCCAATCCACATAATTATCTGATCCACAAAGATATTCAAGAACAGCTGCATGCAATGTATCCTTTACTTTCATGTTTAATCTGTCAGTCCCCATATCCAAATAGTGTTAGGATCGAATGAATTAAAGACAATAAGAGGAAGATTGATGATAAAATATTTGTTGGGAAATACCACCTTCAAACCGTTACATGAAATGTCCTTATGGGTGAAAAGAAATATTTCTCATATATTTCGTTCTTCCTTTTTTAAGCTTTAACTCAAATTCTGGGGCAAAAAAAATCTAATAAATATAGAGTACAAAGGGTCAAAAAAGGGGAGCCATTATGCTTGCCTCTCGGACAACAATCACTTTTTCTTTAGGAGTCTGCTTGCGTCGGAGACCAAAGAACCAAAAGCATTTTTCTTCTTCTTTCTATAAGTAATTAACTTAAGTACTACTCAAGCTAGTGCAAAAATTTTATATCACGTTTGAATGAGATATTTAAGTTCAAAGTATAAATGAAAGTAATCATTTTTAAAATTAATATTATATTTTTTTCTTAAGGTCAAGAAAAATAGTTACTTTAAAATTTTCATAAAAACTTAAGCAGCTAAAACTCTAAATTCAAATTCTATATGAAAACAAATCCTACCAACGTAACCATTCTCATGGAAATTAACATTATTGTTCACATTCTCATCACTACTTTTGTTGCTCTTCTAAAAATAGTGGATTTTTTAATTATTTTCTCCTTACCTACTAAACCAAAAACCTTATAATGAGATACTTTAATTATACAAACTTAAAATTTCGCCAATCAAATCAAATTTTCTTATTTACAGGCAAGACAGAGAACACACATTTTCCTTTCTCTCTCCCTCTTATCCTGTCAAACGTCCTTCTCTCCTGAAACAAGAAGCCACTTCCCATTCCTTCTCCGGCAAACAAAATTATGCTTTATGTGTGAAATTTCAAGGAAACTTGAGAGCAAGAAATTTGAAGGGACCGAATGCATTTGAGGTACTCCTCTTTCTCTCATCGAGGAAAGTGAGTAGTTAATTACCTTCTTTACACATATCCTTTTGCTCCAAGACAAAGCAAAATCACACAAACCCTCTTTCCTCCTTCCAGATGCCATAAGCACACAAAGTGGATTTCTTGCTCTAAAGTTTTCTCTTGAAATTTCACCACTCCTCTAAGCTTAATTTTTCTGCTGGACAAGTAATACTGGGAAGTGTCTTGTCCGTAAGGGAAGAAGAAGAAAGACTTCTGAGTTAAAAACGACTAGTTTGGGTTAAAAGAAAATTGATTAAATCTGAGCCTCCAATATTTTAACAGTATCTGTGCTGTAGTGGGATTTGTAGGGAATTCTCATACTAGAAATTAAACAAATGATTTTGCCCACAAAAATAAAAGACATAGGGTGATTTATCTTTCCCATGGTAACTCTAGGAAAACCAACCGTCATATGCCTAGAAACACAACGACTTTGTAAAATAAAATTGCATCATCTCTCCCTTGGAAACTCTATAACTCCCATATAAAAATAAATAAAATAAAAAAATAAAAAACAGCAACCGTACGAACCAAAAAACACAAATCTTATTTATGTTTTAGTAATTTATGTTTTATGACTTTCATCGGCAAATTATAAAAATTACTCTCTAAAATGCGGCAGTCAAGATGTAAGAGTTGCAGAACCACCTGTAGAAGCTCGCCCGCTTCACCACCAGCAAGCTCTAGTCTCCAACCTCTTTCTGCCTCTCCGTTCGACAAGCTCTCGCACCGTTGACCCAAGTTGAAATATAGAGTGACAAACAACACCTGCAGTGAGGTATTATTGAACACCAGTACTGTAATGGGGTGTGATAGACTCCAGACAATGGATGAAAATATGAAAAAGACAAAGTCACCCCCTTTTCTTATAATTTTGAACCCATTCCAAAGAACACGTGGTGTTGTCAGAGATAAGAAGAAAAGCTATGGCTTTGTTTTATTTGTTTTTCAGTCAATGTGAATTTACTGACCTTTTTTTTCTAAAAAAAAAAAACAAAAAAAACAGTAAATCAGGTTCAATTATTTTAAAAACAGTAAATTGATCTAAATTTCCTTAATAAAGTATATGTTTGATAATATTGAGTTATTTCAGAGGTTAATAATATGTGATTGTGTGTACTTTGATGTTTTGTGAATATTAGGGATCTACAGGTATGATTAGCCTAATAATCAAAGAATATATATGAAGAGATTAGAGAATTCACATCCGGCTCAGCAACTTTTTGGTTAAGTTTTAGCCAAAACATTACCTTTATCTATTTTAACTACCCACTTTTTAAGATACATGTGGCTCAACATTTTAACATATCACTTTTATTATCTCATTTAATTATTCTTTACCTACCATTGAAATATTATTTCTCTATTCTATTTTTTTATTATTTCTTTCTTTATTTTTTATCCTTCAAACGGTCATCAACGTAGCATCATAGAAAAAGTGGAGAAAGAATGAAAGATGGCCTATTTTTTATTGAGGAGAGAGAAGATAAAATTATATTTTAATTAAGGGAGAAATAGTGGACGAATATTATATTATATATTATATGCATTGTTGAGGCAGTTGCTGATTATTGTTGCTCCTCAACAACTGTTGGGCCATTTTAGCCAGCCCAACGGTTCTCAGCATTTCGGCTCAACAAAATTGCCAATTTTGTTGATGCTACTCTTAGTATTAGCAGAGTCTAAGATAAGACAATAGTAAGAATGGGAGGAAGAAGAGATATGGCAGACGTGTGAGAAATGAGAAACGAGATAAAAAGTAGAAAAATAAAATAAAGAAATGAAAGATTAAGTGAGTGGGAGAAATGATGGAATAAAAAGAAATAAAAAGAAAAGAAATGAGAAGTGGGGAAATGGGGGAGGCAATTGGCGTGAGTTAAGGAGAAAAGAAGAGTTTTGTCTGTTTTGAGATAAGACAATAGTAAGAATGGGAGGAAGAAGAGATAAGGCATGCGTGTGAGAAATGAGAAACGAGACAAAAAAATAAATAAATAAATAAAGAAAAAAAAATAAAGAAATAAAAGATTAGGTGAGTGGGAGAAAAGATGGAATAAAAAAAATAATGCTATAAGTCTTTTTAGAGTAATTCTAAATGTGAAAATCACCGTTAAATTTAAGATGTGATTTATTGACTTTTGATCTATTGGTGATTTTAAAAGTCACATTACATTTGGGATGACTCTAAGAAGACTCTAAGAAGACTTATAACATTACTCATAAAAAAAAAAAAAAAAAATGTAAAAGAGTAATGCTATAAGTCTTCCTAGAGTCCTCCTAGAGTTATCACAAATGTGATGTGGCTTTTAAAATTACCGTTAAATTTTAGATGTGATTTATTGATTTTTGATCTATTTGTAATTTTAAAACTCACATTACATTTGGGATGAGTCTAAAATGACTCTAAAAAGACTTATAACATTACTCATAAAAAAAAAAAAAAAAATTTAAAAAAAAAAAAGAAAAAAAAAAAAGAAAGAAAAGAAATGGTTTAATGGGGAAGTGGGGGAGGCAATTGGCGTGAGTTAAAAGAGAAAAGAAGAGGAAAAGAGGAAGAAAAAAAAAAAGGAAAGGAAAAAAAATAGAAATATTCAGATTATGCTTAGGTGCTGTTAAAAAAAAAAAAATACTATAGCATAAATATACATATTATAGTTTTTTAAGGGTTTAGATTGAATTTGACTTTATCTTTCATTCTCATGGAACACTTAAAATTCAATCTAGACCCTTAAAAATCTACATGCATAGGTATTGTAGTTTGTTTTAGAGCAATTAAGCTAAATATAAAATATTCAATTTTATTAATATTAGTCATTTTAGGTTTTATTTATATCCTGATAGAGCATTATAGAAATATTATAGATTAAGAGCAACTTGCTTATTAGTAAGCAATATATTAATAGAATTTGCACGTTTGTAATGAGTAGATTAAGAGAAACTTGCATGTATTATTTAATACATATTCTTTAATGATGATTTGACAACTAGAAAGAGTCTTTCTTTAATTGTTTCTTGAAGACTTTAGATTCGAAACCTATGGCCTTAAAAGAAGGGCCTTCACAGTAGGTTATGTATTTGCCCAACATGGCATTGTTCATATGAGTAGCTTAAATGATCAGAAACACTCAGAGTTTCTCTCTACCCTAATTTCTCAGTGATAATAGGTACTTTCTTCCTCCTGAGCGTATATATATATATATATATATATATATAATAATAATAATGATATTAAAAATTACTCTTATATTTATTTTGCATTACTCTAAAAATGATGTAATTTTTAAAATTACTATTGAGCTTGTGATTGATTATTATTAAATTTTAATCAAATAATAATTGTAAAGACACTTTATTCATGGAGTGATACAAGAGGAACATAAGAATGACTTCTATATATATATGGTTCATGTGGTCTTTTCCGGTCGTTTTGAGGCCTCGCACAAAGAAAAATCATGCTTTTGCAAAACAAATTTTCCAAATTAAATATATCTAGACTTATAAGAACCAAAGTCTTACAGTTTTCTTTTTAAGTTTGTGGAAAGCATAAAACTAAGTTAGATTTATGGTGAAAAATTCATTTTATCAAATTTAGAGAATTATTTTTAAAATGAGTTAAACATCAATTTTTTCATACATTTTTATACTTTAGTTAAATATTATTATTATTTTATTAGTTTTACACGAATCAAGAGAGATGAGAGTAAAAAATAAGCTTAAAATATTATATAACTTTAGTTTTTTGGCTCTTGAAATGCAAGAAACATCTATAACAAGAGTTAAATATAAAGTAAAGGAACGAGCTTTTAAATTGGTGTTTTCATGAGTTTTGTTAATTTTTTAGAGAAAAACTAAATATAAAGAGCCAATCATAAATGCTAAGAGATGCCGAAACAAGGTATTTTCACTCTTTTTAATTTATGGAATCCTACATACTTCAAATTGATGAAGATTCATTGAGGAAGGATATTATTATTTTGCATACTCCAAATTCTTTTTTGTTAAATACCTGAGAAATATGGGATTCCTAAAAAAGAATAGTGAAACAGTAGAAAATGGTGAGATATTGATTTTGTAAACTTTACAATATGTGAGAGATCTGGACTTATTGACAAGCGGCCGGAAGGCCGTGGTGTGAACGTACTCAAAGGTGGCCCATATTATATATTTTTTAATTTTGTCTTTTTCTTTTTCTTTAGAAATTTTTGCTATTCCCACCATCGTTGACAATGCAACCTTGGTCGGCTCCGACTTAAGATTCCATCTCCGCAAAAATTTCTTAAAAAAAAAAAAAAAAAAAAATTGGAAAATGTTAAACCTATAGCTATAAACAAGTGCCGATTTCACAGGAATACTGACAATTTTGTTTGATGATAAAAAATGTTCTCGATTTGTGTGAACTTTGACCATAAGCATGCTTTCTCTCTGATTTTAAAATATTTCTGACTCACAAAATATATATATATATTTCTGACGTTCCCTTCCTTCTTTATTTTTTCTGATGGGAGACCAAGCATGGAGCCATGGAGGCTTCTCGATGTCCCATGCGTGCTGCTTTTTTTAAAAAAAACAAAAACAAATATATTTTTTAAATTTAATATTGTTTAATTTTTTTAATATAAAAAAATTTAAAATTAAAAAAAAAGGAAGAAAAATGAAAATAACTATCCTTTTAAATTGGATTTTCGTTTTTTTATAAACTTTTCGCTTTTTCTATGTTCAGTTATTATTTATCAAAAATATATTATTGTTGAGTGGGTGAATGGTTGCTTGCTCAATTGCATAACTACAAGGTTGTTCAATTGCGTACGTTAAATATGTTTGTAATTCCTTTCCTTCTAACTGATGGCAGAGTTGTTTTGTTTTTTTTGTTGGTCCATTTTCATGCATAATATAAGGTTGTCATAATTTTATTTTACTGGTAATAGGATGGCATCACAATATGAAAAGCACTGAAAAGCTTTCTTCTCAAGAAAAGTTTATTATCCAGCTACGAGTTATGCCGCTTGAAGTTCACGGAGGACTAGATTATAGATTTAGTATTATTTCTTCATGACGATTGACGCACCAAATGGAAATGAATAAGAGTATTTTTTGGAGCTGCACTTGATATCAACAAATGTCGTATAAAGAAAGACAAATTTTTACCATATAGTCTATTAATTTGTCTTCCCATTTTAGTAGATTAAGAACAAAACCATATGCTTTCTTTTGTTGTTAAAATATGTGTGCACAATCAAGATTAAATCTTAGATAGAGTTCTTTTGGTTGTACATTCTATCGAATCTCTTTTGTAATGTTTTCCGATGAATTTAAATGTGCTCATGTAAGGATTTTGATATTAAATTTTTGTTAGAAATAATTTTATATTTGATTGAGTTTTTAATATTAAATATTACATAGATATATTTTTTATTATCAAACACAGAATCAAGCATGTGCCTTGATTTGCGTTTCAACTAGTATATATATATATATATGTTTTGAGGCCTCGCGCAAAGGAAAATCATGCTTTTGCAAAACGAATTTTCCAAATTGAATATTTGAGAGATCTGGACTCATCGACAAGCGGCCGGAAGACATGGTGCGAACTCAAAGGTGACCCATATATATATATTTTTTAAATTTTTTTTTAAGAAATTTTTTCTATTCCCACCACCGTTAACAATGCAAACTTGGTCAGCTGTGACTTAGATTCCATCTCGGCAAAAATTTCTAAGGAAAAAGACAAAATAAATAAAAAATAAAAAAAGAACATGGAAAATAGTGTTTGAAAGGGTGGAAAAGTGGTCAAAACTAATCTTCTTCATCGAACCACGATGCAGCATGTGCTGCCTCCGCCATATCGGGAGTTTGAAGTTTGGTTGATGGAGAAGAACCGGGTAAAACAACTGACATAGCTAGAAAAGTGTTAAAATTCTATAATATTGTTTCTCCTTGTAGTTTTGTTTTTATTCGCGGACAAAAAAGAAAGAAAGAAAAGGTATTTTATTTTATCTTTGTCCACTAATTCAGAAATATATATAAAGTACTTTTTTAATGAGTTTTTAAAATTCTGATATATATTAACGGTACTCAAGTGGGGTAGTTAAAAATCGATCCGCATCCGCTATTTATCTGTGATCTGTCTACATGGGTTACGGGAAGATTTTCTACTCCTAATTCCAGTCAGGCATATACCATATTTTCTATGATAGCATAATATAGGTAGACCGCATTCGCATACCCGTATATAAATATATATTAAAAATAATAATTATATTTTATTAAACTAAAATGTCGTTTTAGGAAAAGGAGTACGACAACCACTGGCTTTTATTAACAAATTGATATTGCATATGCACAACATAGAAGTTTATGGGTATTATAGTTTTTTTTTTCGTATTAGAATTCAATTTATAAACATTTGTATTGTCTAATGCTTACAATTCAATTTGTATTTTCATATTATTTACAAATGTATTTAGTTCATAAATTGGATTAGTCCCATCTAAAAAGCTCATGAAAAGTTTTCGAAAAGAACAAAAAAAAAGAAAAAATCATATAAATTAAGTTTATAGTTAAATAATAATATTAATAATAAATAAATAAATAAATTCGCCAAAAAAGTTCATTTAAGTATTGCCATAAAAACCATATTTTATTTTCACAAATGCCGAGATTGCCGGATCACTTGCGTAGCCGGCCAGTCGGCTAACAAAGAGACCATGGACAAAGACCATGGCCTTTCTTTTATGGGTCAATACTAGGTTTAAATAAAGACTCTTAATTTCCTACAATATTAATTTCGTCAATATCAAAATATTGATCCTTGTCAAAAAAAAAAATATATATATATATATAGTACAAGCAAGTTGCTCTTGATCTACTAAACACTAATGAGCAAATTCTATTAATATATTGCTTAGTAATAAGAAAGTTGCACCTTTTCTTCTTAGGGTAAGCAATTTGCACTTAATATTCATATTGATCCAACTCCTTTTACTGTCCCTTCGAACAAATAACATATTTGAGATCTACGTTTGCTTCTCAATATCGTTCCACCATCTTATTGACCATACTTTGACTCGAGCATTCTACTAAAACAACTCCAACGGTTGATCGGCCGAGGCTTTGCACGTGTATTAGTCAATGCATTCAACCACTTCTGAGCTTGAAAATAATCAGGATTGCTAGCTACTATTTTCACTAATCTTTAATTACGCGACGTAAATTAATATAACAACTATTGCACAATATTTCTCTCTCTCTCTCTTTTTTTTGTTAAATTGGCTGAAAAAGAGAAAGCATACAGGAAATATCTCACTCATATGTTCATCATGGACAAAGAGATCATAGCTTCATCTGGATCAGAGAGAAGCAGAGACAGTTCATAATAATAGAAAACATATTCTGCTAGTTTCTCAAAGCAAAGAAATAGAAAAGAGTAAGCATGGGTGTGTTTTTGCATATTTATGATAACTGTTTTTTTCTCTAAAATTGGATTTGTTTTCATAAAGACCTTCAAAGAAAGACAGCCAGACAAAGGCAGACACTTTCTCGTAAAATACAAAATTTCAGAGCCTACGAAACAATCATCTCTTTGGGGAAGCCACTCTCTACCCTAGGCAGAGAAAAGAAAAAACTCTGCACATGATTAACAATATGTGCATACACAGACAAATGGAAAAAGAAAAATACTTATAGACAAACTAAATATTTTCCTTTTATATAAGTAATTCAATTTCATTACAATCATATAGGGACACAACTAAAATACACAGAAAGTATACAAGAGAGAACCATAATTATTAAGGAGTAAAAAAAAAATAAAATTATAGAAATTAAGTATTTTTAGAAAAGTGAGGAATATTATACACTGCCATCTAAGGATAAAGAGATTTGAACATAACAATTAAGTGTCGGTAGGGGCATTTTCACTTACTAATTTGTAAATGTCGGTTGAGTCGATTAATTAACCGACTTCATACAGACAATAAATAGTTTTGACTTTTTCGGTTAATCGGTAAGTCGGTTAAGTCAGTTACAAATTTTTATGTTAACATTTATAAATTTTCTTGTAACTACAAAATCAGTAAATAATATGTTTTATAAATGAAAAAAAAAAAGAAAAAAAAGAAAAGAAAGTAAATTCATGGAACATGGACCAAAATGAAAATCACATATTAGGTGGACAAACACAATAAGAAAAAAAATTTCAGATAAAATTCAAAATTTTCTTGAAAAATCGGCTAAGTCGGTTAACCGATAAAAACAAATTTCTACCGCCTACCAAACTGATGTCAAAACAGTATTTTTATTCCGTCTACCGACTGTCGGAAGTCAGTTGTCAATCAGCAACAATTTGGTGGCGGTCGATAGGTCGTCAACGGTTAATCTGCCCACATCTAGCAGGTTAAGAGTGTTAGACAATCTTAAAGGGAAGTGCCTTTGATAAATCACGTTCAATTAGTTTTTTTATAATGTATGTTAGAAATATGCATTGGATATGAAAAACTTTAAAAATAAAAGAAAAGAAAATTTTAATTGAATCTAGAAAAGTGTCAGACAAATTTATTACTAGCAAAATAACCTTAAATCTTAAAGAAAAAAAAAAATCATCTTAAATTAAATTACTATAAAAAATCAGTCCTAAGAACTAGGTTCCTTAAGCCCAAATAAAATAGTGAAACTTGCTTATTACTAATTAATCAATATATTAATAGTTCCTGCTCATTATTCATGAATCATGCATGTTTACTACTAGATTAAAAGCAAGAACTTGCTTGTTACTCTTCAAATACTCAATAGATATCTTACCACCGGTAATTTGACAACTACTTTAAGTCTTTATCAATATTAAGTGCAAATTGCTTACAGAGTTACAGGCTTACAGCTAAGAAGAAATAGTGTAGATTATATAACAGTAACTTGCTTATTACTAAGCAATATATTAATAGAATTTATACGTTAGCGCTTCGTAGATCAAGAGCAACTTGCTTGTACTATTTAATACATATGTTTTTTATCGATGATTTGACAACTAGCAAGAGTCTTTCTTTAATTGTTTGTACTCTAGATTTGAAACTTATTGACCATAAAAAAGGTACAAGATTATTTTTTAATTATATTGAAAGAATATTTTTGTCTATTTTACTTTTTAAAGGGATAAAAATATTATTTTAATATAACTAATTGAATATTATCTAGTTCGAGTAAAATTGAGAAGATCTTAATTTGTAAAAGAAGGGCCTTCACAACGGGTTATGTATTTGCGCAACATAGCCTTGTCGGCTTGAGTAGCTAAAAATTGGTTTGCAATAGATCTCGAGATGTTGGTAATTGCATGTGGAAAGAAAAATTGGTTTGCATAGTAACAAATAAAGGAAAAAGGTTTTCTATATCAAACAAACAAAAAAAGGGGAAAATAAAATATGTCCATGCTTTTGCAGTGTCATATGATAATCTGGCCTTCTTTTGAGTATTGTGAATTTGTGTGTAGTCCTCGAATTTTAAAATCCTCACTTAAAGAGATTACTTTAATGATAAAAATTATTTTCATATTCATATTAGGTAAGGATATTTATTTATGAAGAATTTATGAGTTTATATGAATATACATAAAGACCTTCAAAGAAAGATAGCCAGACGAAGGCAGACTCTTTCTCGTAAAATAAAAGTTCAGAGCCTACAAAGTAACAATGATCGTCAAATTTATGCATATGAAAAATATACTTATTCTTCTCCTGTCCTTGGACGAACCCTAAGTGCCCTTCTTATATTTGCACCCACTTCCAAGAGGTCTTCCACCTATACAAGATATGCAACCAACGAGTAAATTACCAAAGGGTTCGAAAGCAATTTCAAAAGAATAAAAATGTCTACTTTCTTTTTCTTTTTCTTTTTCTTTTTTAATCTTTTTTGTGAGTGGATAACTATGTTTACTTATATATAATCATAGAAACAATTCTCTTTGGGGAAGCCACTCTCTAACCCAGACAGAGAAGAAAAAACTCTGCACATGAACGTGGATACACAGACAAATGGAAAAAGAAAAATACTCATGAACAAACTAAATATTTTTCTTTTATATAAGTAATTCAATTTCATTAAAATCACAAAAGGACACAACCTAAATACACAGAAAATATATAAGAGAGAACCCCAATTAAGGATTAAAAGAAGAACAAAAGTCTAGAAATTAAGTATTTTTAGAAAAGCGAGGAATATTGTACTCCATCATCCAAGCATAAAGAAATTTGAACATAACAACTTTTAACTTTGATACCAATCTCTAACAATCTTTGAAAATGCTCGCACTCTGTTCTCCAAATGCACCCCCCATTAAGCATAGAAGAGCCATCCAAATGCACCCCCCATTAAGCATAGAAGAGCCATCCTCTCTTCTAAAATACACCAACTTCTCAACTAACCTCTACAGCTATCCAACAACTTTGCCACCTTTCCAAGCATGACCCATTCTACAGCTAAAAGATGGAAGATTGAAACTCACAATTCTCTAGCCACTTTACGGTGGGAGAAAAAGGAGATCTATAGTCTCCCAGCTCCTCTTGCACATTCAACACCAATCCACAATCATGACATATCTTTCCTCAAGTTATCCAAAGGTAAAATCTTTCCTAACACTATCGTCTACACAAAGAACACGTCTCTGGAAGGACTCCTAATTCTCCAAATGCTCTTCCAAGAAAATAGAAAGCCAACAGAATTGCAAAGGGAATGATAGAAAGATCTAACCTTGAACTTCCACCTTTTGGAAGGGATCCAACATATTTTATGCACACCACCTTGTCTAAACTTAAGAGAATACAAAAGATCAAAGAACAAAGTAAGCAAGTCCTTCACCTAATCACGCACTGGTATGTCGGAAGAAATGTTCCACTGAAGATTGTTGATAAAGAATTGCACATGATCCATCACCAAAGCCTCCTTATAGCAAGCAATACTAAACAATTCCAAAAAAGAAGCTTTTAGGGGATGATCCCTACACCACAAATCATGCAAAAACCTTATCTTAGACCTATCTCTTACCTCATATCTGACAAATCTAAAAAACAACCCCCATCCCCTCCTAATGTTTTTCCACACCCCCACCCCAAAAGGACCACAACCTCCTTAGAGCACCATCCTTCCCTCATACTATCATATTTAGTTTTTACTACCGATTTACAAAGTCTCTCTTTTCTTGGCAAAACGACATAATCACTTCTCCAAGAGAGCTCTATTAAGCTGAATTAGATTTTGACCCCCAATCCACCAGAGAAAATGGAAAACAAATCTTAGACCAAGTGACTAGATGGAATTTGAACTCATCACCAGCTCCAACCCACAGAAAATCTTTCTGAAGTTTCTTAATCATGTTAGCAACTTCTATGGGAATGGGAAAAAGGGATAGATACTAATTGAGCAAATTGGAAAAGAGTGTTTTTAATCGGTGTCGAGCTACCACCCTTCGAACAATAAACTCTCCTCCAACTAGCCAATTGATATTTCATTTTTTCAACAATGCCATCCCATTGACTTAGCCTTATACGAGGCCCCCAAAGGGAGACCTAAATACTTCATAGGTAAAGAAAACACCTTACAACCAAGGATACGAGTCAAACCTCCGACATCATCCATTGTGCCAACATGGACTAATTGTGATTTAGATAAATTAATCCTCAACCCTGAGACAGCTTCAAAACATAAGAAGAGACAACGCAAATGACAGAAATGGGCTGGTTTTGCCTCATAAAAGATCAAAGTATCATTTGCAAACACAAGATGAGACACTAGGAGCTCATCAATATTCCTTGACCCCACCGAAAAACTTGATAAAAGCTTCCTATCTACTAAATCAAACAACATTCTACTCAAAGACTCCATTTACCCTCTCCATATTCTCCTCTACCCAGGCCTCCTTTCCACATGCAATATTGAATAAGGCAGGAAACAAATTCTGTAGTGATGCCTCCCCACACCACACATCCTTCCAAAACAACACACGAGACCCGTTTCCTACCTCAAATCGCACATGTTGCTGAAACTCATCCCACCCCTTTCGGATACTTTTCCACAATCCCACCCCATATGACCCTCCTACCTCCTTGGTACACCAATCACCCCTCATCACCTCATATTTTGTCTCCACTAATTTCCTCCACCATGCATCTCTTTCATATGCAAATCTCCACAACCATTTACCCAATAAAACATTGTAGAAATACAATGCTAATCTCTCAATTTCTCCCCAAAGCCATATTGTCTCAATAGATACAACAGGAAATGCTAGTTAACATGATCGTAAGAGTTTTTTAGCTCCAATTTATAGAGCATACCAGGTTCCCTTGATCTAATTCGGTTATCAAGATATTCATTAGCTACAAGTAGCAAATTTTCACTTGAAATAATAGTGTTTACTTTCATGTTCAGCAATAGACTGATTGTTATTGTTAATCTTTTTTCTTCTTTCTTTTTTACATTTTTACACTGTTTAGTGATTAGCAATAAAATCTTCAAACATCTAGAAATGAAAATAATTATCCATTTCAAACAGTCAAATAATGAGTGGCTATAAAACCCTATAAAATTAGTGATAAGGAAGTGGGAAAGATACACAACGTTTTAAAAATGAAAAAGGGTCCAGACTTTCCGAGTACCAAAGCTGATAAATTGTTGCCATTTTTTTATTTATTTATTTTTATTTAAAAAGAAGCAGCTTAGTAAAGAATATCAAAACTAGGATTTGGGTGGCTGGGTAGACGAGCGGTTGAGAGTTGGACTAAAAGAGTAGACTGTTGGGGGTAACAAAAGGAGGCATAGTTACTTGACTGTAACTGCAGGGAGGTCAGAAGGAGAAGAGGAAAAAGAAGATAAGCAATTTAAAAGCTCATTTATCATTTCTACCAAAAGTAAGAATATCAAAGCAACGAACCCAAGAAGCAATGAGAACATAGTCCCTTCTATGTAATGTTTCACCAATGATGTATGGCACAGTTTGTATCTAGAGCCTAGAGCGAAAAGCTCCATTTAAGAGGACCAGAATCTGGAACAAATCAAGGTAAAGTGTATCACACGTGTGTTTGAAAACTTCTAATGTTCTAATGTTATCAAGGCACCCGAATTGAAATCATACTTAAATGGCCAAAAAACCAAAATGAGGGTAAAGGACCCTACTCAACATCAAACAAGCAGATTTAACCTTATAACAAATTTAACAACATAACCGATAGATCATTCATGTTACCATCATCACTAGCTAGTGATTAACAATTACTAGTTCAAACAACAGGCAGACCCCAGACAACTGATTCTTTTTCCACATTATATGTGGCAAAAAAATCTGCTTTGTTCAATGCCCATCATAACAAGGATACCTTATCACCAGGGTGAAATGGGACTAAAATTTGCAACAGATGACATCAATACATCTAAATAATGGTTTTTTTTCTTTCAAATTACTTGATGATCAACACACTCAAGTTAAAAAGAATTGACGCAGAACACACAAACCCATTTAGTTTTTGCTCTCCCTCTCAGGTTGGGTTTCCATGACATGAATTTTGAAGGACACTCATTGAAGATTGTTCAAGACATGTCCTGTCCAAAGGTACAATTTCAAAGCGCATGGGCAACAGTTGAGGATGCTAATACTAGGGCACATTTCTAATCAAAAGAGCCAATATACAATGCCACAAGCCCACAAGACAACACGAACTAAGGTTGATTTTATGCTTTGTCCTTCAAAGAACAGAAATTTAAGTCACTGAGGCACCCCTGACTTTCTACTTGAAAATACCAATATGCTTCCATTTTGCAGAGATAGAGAGAGAGGAAGAAAGAGAAGCGCACCTTGTAGATTCCGGAGGCATGTAGAACGGATACGGAGGCGGAGACACCGGCGCCGACGAAGAGGGAGGCAACGGCGAAGGCTTTTAAGGGCATGAGGCGTGATTCCCCGGCGCAGCCTCTTCTGTACGACAAAACGCCCCAACCCAACTGGGCACCGCTGGCCAGAGCCCACCACCAGTGGCTGAAGGCCCTGCCACTTTCCTTCTCCTCCTCCATCCTGAGGGATCGTACTCCGCCTCCCTCGGTCGTCAGTCTCGAGCTATGTAGGCCAGCTCGCTCTTCTTGCTTCCCCCAACCCCTCTGATTGTTGTTCTTTCTTCGTATGGGCTTCGCTTGTCCTCTTTTACGTGTATTGGGCTTCCTCTGTTATTGGGCTTTTTCTTACTTTGATGTGATTCTAACGTGGCATGGAAGACACTTGGCACAAACTAGATGGCATTGACGTGGCGAGCTGTTAAATTTTTGGACGGAATGACCAAAACAAATAATGGAAATTGATATTACAAAAAACAGGGTTGAGTGGTACTTAAAATATCGCGTGGTGTTAAAAATGTAAACATTTATATAAAATAATAAAAAGAGACAAAAAATGGAAAAGAAAAAAAAAATCCCAATTATTAGCAATGACTATGTCTAGTAGTCAATGATATGTATACCTTATTATAAGTTATCAACATTGATAATATATATATTAATCACGACTAATCAAAGTTGTTGCTAATAAGTTATAATTATTGTCGAATCATATATCAATGATTACTTTTTGTAATAATAGTGATGACTTTCCTTCATCGTTAATAAGATTTATATCAACAATGACATAAGTATTAAACATATATACAATTAGTTTATACTCAAAAAAGCTTAATTTGTAGTAAAACATAACTTGTACCCCAACAAACAACTCGTATTTCTTTTACTACAATAGCTCCAAAGCTCTGGCTAATTTTCTATTCAGAGTCTGATTGGAATTGCGTTTGAGATATAGAGTTTTTAAATCAAAAAAAGTTTTTGGGCAAAAGCTTCATTTTTAAGATTTTGCTAAAAGTACGTTTTGACAATTTTGAGACTTTTTAGACCCTTAAAAGCGCTTTTAATTTTTTTATCAAACAAGTATTTTTTTCTTCAAATGAGCTTTTTGAGTGTTAAAAGCATTTTTAGGACCCTCAAACACAATCCCAAACAAGCTCTTAGTCTTTTATACAACATGAAACTCTAGTGGCTTGAAGGTTTTTGTGTGGTTTAAAGAAACTCCAAGTGAGGTAAGGCATTCAAAGCATAGGGATGCAATAGCTCTTTCTTAACTCACAAAATAATGGCCTCAGGCCCTCAAGCATACGTCTACAAAGCATGCATAAGAATGCTTATATAGGTCTCTCGAGAAAAACTGAGGTTTTGGTGAATGTCGGTTTCTAAAAACAATTAGAAGTAGAGGCGTCCAAATCAAGTCCAAACTTAACAAATAAAGCTAGACTTAAAGTCACTTTATTTTTGGCAATGAATGGTCTAACATAAAACCTAACAAAAGGCCCTCTTGATTCCTTTGAAGGAACTTTTGTTAAAAGTAAGAAATTAAATTACTAAAAAAATTACGAAAATTTATATCAACTATTTTGATATAAAAAAAGTTACTTTAAAATGACAAAAATAACTTTACGTATCCATTATTATCATTTAATGCTTCTAAAAGCTTTCTTTTTTCTTTCTTTTTTTTTTTAACCAAAGATATATATCAAATTCAAAGAACTTTACACGTGTAATTACCAAATCGCTAAAGATTTTATTAGAACGTTTTGGCAAAGCTCAACACACAAAACTCATAAAAAATAAAAAATAAAATAAAAAAACCGCTATTACCCACGACAATCTCAAGCAGGCCAAAATACTGACACTCCATAGGTGCTACAACAGTGTCACGAACTTCCCACATTTTGAAAACTATTTGGTAAAACCTACTAAAACAGGGAGGATATCACAAGCAAAATAGGATTACAAAGTTGAGATGCCATCCATTACAAGTTACAACTAAAAACAAAGAACTCCAGCGAACGATAAACAACAAATACTTCAAATCTATATGGCAAAAGGCCTAAGGAAACTCCAGAAAGTGAAACCTAGGACAATAAGTCCCACTACTGATGCAGTATCTCTCCAAAAATCACGAAAATACAAACTGGTTAAGGTTGCCAAGATATGGTTCAAAGGGTAATCGTAGTGCTTATTAAGCTCTTGACCGAGATCATAATAACATGATTTATCTGCTACAGTCTGATAGCTGAGTTTGTTAATTAAAGTTGCCACTGTAGCGTTGCTACCGAGGTGGTTAATAATAATCTTTTTAACGACAAGTAAATCCACATCTTTTTCAGTGTCGATAAGATAGTCCAATTGCAAATGTAAGCATTAAATCGATAATGACACTGCTTCAAGGCCATGAGGTTTTGGAAAAGAGTTTCAGTATTTTCGTTAATCCCAAAGGGTGGGACTTCCAAGATACACTGCATTCGCTCCAAGCATGGAAAGCATTTAAAGCATGGCAAGCAAGCAAGGAAGCACGAGAAATCGAAGAATGGAAAGTGTTTCAAGCACCTATTCTCAGGGAGTTTTATCTCAAGTAAGCGTCGATGATCTTCAACTGCTTTGAATTCAATTCTGCCATGTCAAGCTTTGTGGCACAATATAGATTATCCAGATATCCTGTAGGTTTCAAGTCTGGTACTAAACAAAACAAATATCTTATCAAATCTGTAAAGTGCTTTACTTCCCCGATGTTGAACTTTGGCTGCTGAATACCATAAGAAGGAAAATAATCGAGGGAAAGCTCAAGAAAAGTAGTAGTAGAGTCGGTGACGGAGAATGTATATAATTTCTCAAGAACAAAAAAAGGAAGTTGATTCTCAAGCAATATCAAGTCATGTCGTATACCATTTGCCAACCATGGTTTATTTGCTATGTAATCATTTTCATCATATTTATTCCTCCAGAAGAGCTCAATTATAAATACGGCATCCAATAGAATCATTTTCACGAAATCTTTACTATTGAGTACTCTACATTCTTCAGAATAGCAATGGCGGATTTTTACTTCGTTATCGTTAATGATCTTTCGAAGATCCTCGTGGTTCTTCCGAGTCCGATAACAGAATTCCCTCAAATATCTTAGTTTTTCTATTTCCATATTCCTCAATTCTGCTAGGTGGTGATGAAATGGGCCAATTGAAACTAGCTTAGGAATGTAGGCTTCTTTGTTTACCTCATAAAGTTTCTTGGGAATCTTGTAGATACAACACTCAGGCCACTGATAGGCTCCAAGGCTAGTGGAATGTCAATAACAAAATCCTCACATTCAGGTTCTTTTCCAATGGAATCACTAGCCATCTTTTCCACCCCTTATGTTTCTTTTCCTAGTGACAAAGAAGCAACAATCAGTGGTAATATAATAAAGATTCAATCTAATTTTGAACTTAAAAGTAAAAATGTAAAATTTAGGGTCCAAATTTTTTTTATTTATTACCTTAGTAATTGATTAGAGAAAAGATAAGAATGGTTGAAGAACCTCTTGTTCACTCAAAAATAAGGTATATTTTTAATGACAAACATGCTTGAATAGATTAGTTTTTATTTAGCAATACCTAATTAAGTACATGATTGTAAAAGCATCATTGGGAAAACCAAAAGTACAAATATATTATTTTACCTCCCCTATATAAAGATAAATTGAAATTTTGACTATGTAATAAATCCATTTCAGTGACTTGTGTGTATATTAATAAAAATAAGGTAAAACATTGTAGAATTATCTTGGGTTTAATCTTTTATCAAATCACTCCTTATGAATTTAATTTTTTTTTAGCATTTTATTTTGAATGTTGGACTTGTGCTGCATGATTTCTATATTTTGAACGTTTGGAATAATTTCTATATTATGCATGTGTGTGGACATTAGGACATGTGTATCATAATTAACATGCCTGTGTAAAAGAATTTTAAACACTTAAACATGCATAATAGAGTGAAGGGAGGAAGAAAGAAACCTGCAAATTTTGCTTGCAAGAAATGCTTGGATATTGCTTGAGAGCACCAGAATTCTTCCTCTTGATGCCAACACTCAGGCTTTCTGCCTCTCCCTTACACCTCTTTATTGCCAAAATTCAAAAACCAAACGAATTAATCACAGCCTTATCCATAAAAAAACAATTAAAAAAAAGCAAAGAAATTAAATTCATTAGCCGCCTTTGCTGGCTCGTGTCACACGTGGGGACCTCAATCCAGCCAATTGGCTGAGTGTGACACGAGCGTCGCAGGGGACCTCAATCCCCAAGAGCCTACCCTCAAATTCAATATTCTCTCCTCCACCCATTTTCATATTCATCCTTTTGATTACTTTTTTTTTTTTTGGTGCATTTAAATATTAGAAGAAATAATTTTTTTGATTAATGGGGGTGTTAATTAGGAGAATAAATTGGTTAATTGAAATAAAAATGTAAGGATTTCATGATTTAAGTGAAGAATTAGTGGAGTACCCCAAATATAACACGATTTGGTGGGCCCAACAAAAGGTCCATCGCCCCAGTGGCGGATTTACACAGGGGCGACCTGGGGGCAGGCGCCCCTGGTAAATTTTTTTTAAAAAAAATCCATTAAGGATTTTCAATCAAAATTTGAAGAGTGCCCCTAGTAAAAAAAATTATCAGGGCACCTTGGCCTTCTTTTTGTGTTCAAATGGTCCATATGTGGAGAAATTAGGATATTTTTTATTAAAGAGAGAGAGAATAAAGTTATATTTTATCAATGGAGAGAGAGTAAATAATAGTTTATTATTAAAAAAAGATAGTGGGTGAATTTTTTAGTGTTTCTAGTCATAGTTTATAGATAAATGTGGTTTTTTTTTGGCTAAATTTAGACTCTAGTCTCTTTTATGTAAGCTTAGACTCTAATATAATTTATGCTTTGAGATTTTAAGCTTTTCTAAAAAATAGCCGTATGCTAATAGCCCACTAAAAATACTCATTTTTCTTAGAGACTAGTAGTCATTTAATTGTGCTTAGTTTATTTCGTAAGTAGTTTAAATTATTATGTGTTTGTGATCTCGTTAGATGAAGATTTTTAATAGTTACTTTGATTTTTTTTTTTTTTTGTGGGTAATTTGATGAGTTTGATTTGATTTGTGATACATATATTATGGTATAATTTATTTTTTGATTGTATTTACCGT
The DNA here is from genome assembly GCF_965113065.1 of Corylus avellana. Lineage (NCBI taxonomy): Eukaryota > Viridiplantae > Streptophyta > Magnoliopsida > Fagales > Betulaceae > Corylus > Corylus avellana. The sequence continues at coordinate 9,683,556 of NC_142491.1, forward strand.
ATTATAAAAAATATATATAATACATAAAGAGAAAAAAAAAAAAAATTTTTTACGCCCCTGGTAACTCCAATTCCTAGATCCGCCACTGCATCGCCCGAAAGCAGGCCTAGCCTCGGTCCCAGACCCGATGCTCAATATTGAGCAGCACGCATACTAGAATCATTCCCTTTGTTTAGGCATACACTTGTGGGACTTTGAAGATACATTGCACACTCTCCGAGCAAGGAAAGGATTTGAAGCAAGAGAAAAGCCATGAAAGATTGAAGCATGGATAGCTATCCAAGCACTTTATCTTTAGAGAATTCTATGTCAAGTAAAGATGTCTTTGCGAAATGTGTTTCAAATTCCAATCCTTCAAACAACTTTGTGGCTGTATATCTTAGATATTGTTTGGTAGGTTTTGGATTTGGTTTTAGGTCTGTGGGACAATAAAACATCCTCTGCAAATCAGTGAAATGGTTTACTTTCTTCTCCATGGATATTCGGTTCTTGTCGAAGAAGAAGAATTGACATGCAAGCTCAAGAAAGGGAGTAAGTTCTTCTCCATTGAAGGCAAACTTATAGAGCTTTTTGAGAAACTTATAAGGAAGCTGATTCTCAAGTCATATCAAGTCTTGCTTTATGATCTAGTACCAAATATTTTCATTTGTAAGTTCGTCACATTGTTTTAGCATTCTATGCATGGCATATTCTAATGGAGTATGCTCTTTAGCATCGGATTGTTTTAGCATTCGATGCATTACTTGGAAACCAATTTTTGAAAATAAATTAATTTGGGTAAGTGTAGCATTTTCCTTTCAGCAATTAAAATTTTATGATAGGTATATTAGCACTATATCTGATGACATATCCTAATGTCATTCTTAGTGTGTTGTTCATCATTAGATTATTATTTAAATGGTTAAATTTATAATTTTTATTATTATTAATTTAACATTGTATTAGAGTAAAAGTGTTGACTTCAAATAGTGTCTCGGTAATTAATTACCTCTCATTTATCAATTCATTATAAGAGCTCAAATTTTTATTTCCTACCTAACAACCTTAGTTTTGTTTGTATGCATCTCACAAATGAGACGAACATCGTGACTTTGATTGACCTTTTCATGTCACAAGAACATTAAATGCCTGAGGAAGACAGCACAGTTTCCTTCGTACGTAGGACCTTTCACATTTGTTTTCACTCCACAAAAGATAATGTGAACCAAAAATTGTAAACCTTCCAAAATTTTGTGAGTCTCACACTTGGCTATCTCCAAAAGAGATAAGATTAAGACTAAACATCACATCATGCTACCTCTTTCTATTTACTCATGGAGAGTCATTTCAACACAAGATTAAGAATGTATTTATACTAATTTGAAGTTTTGACAAATAGTAATTAATTATTTTTTAAGATAGACAAAAAAAAAAAGAAGGTAATTTTTGTTAAAAATATTAACAAAACTTGTTAATGTGCTTCATCAACATCAATCAGGGTGGTCAAATTAAGGGGATGACCAAACCACCCCATGGCCATAGGGGTGATTCAACGATCCGCTCAATTTATTTATTTATTTTCTAATAGGGTTGTTTGGCCACTTCATTTTTCATATTAATGAATTTTATAAACTTTTCTAGAGGCAAAAACTAATTTATTATTTTTATTTTACCTACCAAGCGATTAATTACTTCTTAAAATTCGAGTAACTATTTGTCTAAACTTCAAATTATTCACCACAATCAAAAATGCATTTATCCATAAGAAATAACATGAATTGGTTCTATCTCTCGTACAAGAACTAATGATGTTATAGTCTATATGTGGCTCTATATATATTCGCGCTTAGAGCACTAGCAGTACACGCTTAACGATTTTTTTCTAAATTTAGAGAACTAAATTATTATTTTTGTTTCTCTATTCAAATATAGTAAACAATAAATTTCCCGAGTCTTTACATGTATCAGTAAAATAATATATTTTCTTTTATTTGTTTTCTTTATTCTAGAAACGTCGTTTCTTTTCTTCTCTCATATCTTCATCGATGCATCTTAGATCTAGACTGGGGAGGAAATTAGAGGGTTTGTAACTGGAGGGAAGCTGCACACATTTTAAAATTTTCCCTTGTACGTGGGAAAGGAATTAAAGCCGAACTCCTATGTGAAAAAAAGAAGAAAAAAGAAGGTAAAGTCTACTTATTTTCCTCAAACTACCACTTTAATGACAATTTACCCCCAAAGTTATCAATTGCGATAATTTACCTTTCAAACTATCAAAACAATGATAATGTACTCCGAATTTTAACAAAATGATGAAATTACCCTTATTAAAATAAAAATAAAAATACTAAAATTTATTTATTTTTTTTCAAAATTTTAAGGGTATTTTTGTTTTATTGAAAATTCTATAGGGGTAATTTCGTCATTTTGTTAGCATTGGGGGTACATTGTCATTGTTTTGGTAGTTTGGAGGGTAAATTGTCGTAATTGATAGTTTGAGGGGTAGATTGTCAATGGGGCGGTAGTTTGAGGAGGTTAAGTGGACTTTAAAAAAAAAGAAAAAAAAAGAAAAGATTTTTAACTTCCTCGGGTTAAGAAATATATATTAATAGAGAACATGCCAATTTCAGGCAATTTAAGGCTTTTATGGGAAAAATTTGAGCTTTGAACAAAGAATTCATAAATAGGATATGATTTGATTGATAATATTTTAAATCACTACTTATTTCAAAAAAATTAATTAATAAAAATTATGAATTTTAAGTATTTAATTAATAGTTTAATAGGAACACAAGAAGAATGAGATTTAAAAGTGCAGATTAAATCTCAGAATGAGGTTTCAATAAATGCAATTTTAAAAATCGCGTTTCTAAAAATAGTGTTTTTAAAATCTCTAATTTTTAAAATCGTAAAGGCATTTAGTAAAATATGTTAAAAAATATTTTTTTATTAAATATTTGTTACGCGAATTCATGATTTTGGTTTAAATTTGTATTTTTTCAAATAAGCACCCCCTAGACTGCTTATTGAAATCGCAGATTGTTTTCCTATTTTTAAATTAAGTACTTTTTAAATCGCAATACCAAACGTCATACATTTTGCGATATTTTTTAAAAACACAGATTATTCTTGCGAGATTACAATTTCAAACACACCCTAAGATATGTCATAGGAGATATATAGTGCTGAAATACGTACAGACTCCATGGATACAAACTTTCAAATGAAAATAAAGCACACACTATTAAGACAAGAGCATATACAAGTTAAAAACGATTACAAAGTTGAGATACAAATCCATTAAAGCTAAAAGCAAACCACCCCAACAAACACTAAAGCACACGTGTTTCAATTCTTCATGACAAAAGGCCTAAGGAAGTTCCCGAAAGCGATACCCAAGACAAAAATTCCAGCAATAGTTGCAGTGCCTCTCCAAAAATCTTTAAAATACACACTTGTCAGGGATGCCACGAGACGGTTCCAAGAGTTATCACAGTGGTCATTGAGCTGTTGATAGAGTTTGTGGTAACAGGATTCACGTTCAACAATCTCGTGGCCAAGTGTGTTGATCAAAGTAGTCACTGCTTTGCTGCTACCGCGCCTATTCACAATCACTTTTTTTTCAACGAGCAAACACACATCTTCTTTAGTGGTGATAAGATAATCCATCAGCAAAACATAATTGCAGATGTATGTGTCGAATGGATAATGACACTGCTCCAGGGCCATGAGATTTCGGAAAAGAGGTTCCGTTTGCTCATCTATCACAAGTGTTGGGACTTTCAAGATACATCGCACCCTCTTTGAGCATTGAAGGGATTTCAAGCATGGTAAGCAAGAGAAGAGCCATGAGAGATTCAAGCATGGATGGCGTACCAAGTGCTTATCCTTTGCAAATTCTATGTCAAGTAATGATTTCTGAGAGGAATCTATGTCATCTAATGCTTCGAATTCCAATCCTGTCTCGTACAGCTTTGTGGCGGTATATCTTAGATGTTTGGTAGGTTTGGGATTAGGTTTTGGGTACGTAGGAGAGTAAAAAATTCTTTGCAAATCAGTGAAATGCTTTACTTCCTTATCGATGGGTATTTGGTGCTTACCGGAGAAGAAGAATTGACAGGCAAGCTTAAGAAAGGGAGTAGCTTCTTCTCCATCAAAGGCAAACTTATAGAGCTTTTGAAGAAACCTAAACGGAAGCTGATTCTCCAATAATATCAAGTCTTGCTTTATGTGTGATTCAAGCCACGCATTACTTAATATATAATCTAGTTTTTCATATTTTTCGCGTTCAAAATTCCTTAGGAAAAGTTCAATGATAAAGATGGCATCCAATAAAATCTTTGCAACAAACTCACTACTGTCGAGTTCAAAGCTGGTATCTGAATAGCTACGAGCTATTTTTTCTTTGTTTCCTTCAATTATGCTTTCAAGATCCTTCTTGCTCTTCCCGGTCCTAGAACAGAACTTTTTCAAATATATCTGTTTTTGTATTTTCACACCCCACAATTCTTCAACGTCGTGATGAAATGGGCCTATTGAAACCAACTTAGGAGTGTAGGCTTCATCTTTTACCTTACGAAGATTCTTGGGAACCCTGTAGATGCAGCACTCTGACCATAGTTCAGATTCCTCCAATAATGAAATGTCAATGATTGACTCCTCGTGGATTCCTTTGCCTAGTGAGAAAGCAACAATCACCGGTAATATATAGAATGAAACTGCAAGTTTTTTTTTTTTTTTTTTTTTGTGTGAAAGCAATTGGAATGGGGAAATTGAACAATAACAATCAATTAATGTTTTACTATTTGAAGTTTTCAGACAATTACGCAGGATATATATATATATATATATATATATATATATATACACACACCAAGATCCTTAGGTTTTGACATGTTATATCATGATCTAAGCTTTCATTTCTTTGTTTAAAGTCATCAATTGGATGTGAGTTTGAACTGAAAACATAAATTTGTAAATTTAGAAATCCAGTGTATGAATATATAAACTCAACCATATCATTAAATGAACTTTTAACACATCTTATGAAGAAGTACAAAAGAAATGAGTGAAATATATAGATGGTGAGAAATTAAACCTGCAAATATCGCTGGCAAGAAAGGCACATGTATTGCTTTTGAGAGCTCCATAATTCCTCCTCTTCAATTCCAAACACTCAGGGTCACTTAATTTGTTATTGATAACATGTCCAGTGTCCTCTATCTCCTCCGATCCTCTTGCACACGTATATATTATCACATGATGTACTTTGTGGTCTTTTCCCATCACGGTAGCAAACAATAATGATAGTTGGTTGGGACTATTATATCAGTCTTATTTAATAGATGTTTCTTGCTTTCTTTTCTCAAAATAAAAACTTTAATAAACAATTCAAACACAATATTATTTGGCTGTGATGTCATTGTAAGGTCTCATACAAATACATCATGCTTTCACAAAATGAATAGTTCAAGATAGCCCTTATCAGTAAGTCTCTAGCTAATTTATGAGCTTAGTATTAGAAATGTCAATAGGGTTATCATACTAATTAAACTGATTTTTCAGTTATTGAATTAATTTCCGACTGCAAACAAAAAAAGAGCAATGTTATTTTAGTACTAATAACCTTTGTTTTGTTGGCATGCATCTCATAAATGAGATGATCAAATATGACCTTTTGATTGATCGTTTCATGCGCTTTCACTTTTGTTTTCACTCCGCAAAAAATTGTAAACCTTCCAAAATCATTTCAGTCTCACACTTAGCAATCTCCTAAAGAGATAAGATCAAGACAAAACATCACATCATGCTACCTCTTTCTATTCACTCATCGAGAGTTATTTCAAACCAGAATAAGAAATGCATTTTTAGTGCATGGAATTTGAAGTTTTGACAAATAAATCTCTAAACTTTAAAAAGTAATTAATTAATTTTTAAAATAAGTGAAAAAGAATAAATTAGTCATCTGTGTACTTCTTCTACACGAATTAGGGTAGTCAACGGGTGTGGCCAAACTATCCACATAACCATTAGGGGTGGTTCGACTACCTCTTCAAATTATTTATTTATTTACCGTTTACGGGTGGCCGAGCGACCCTTAGATATGCTCAGAATGGGTGGTTGAACAACCCCTAAAGTCATGGGGTGGTTTGGTCACCTGCATTTATCATATTAATTATGAATTCTATAAACTTTTCTAATGGCATGAACTAATTTATTCTTTTTTGTTTAATAAAGCGTGATTAATTACTTTTTAAAACTCGATAAGCTATTTAACTAAGAATCAGATAGGAGAGAGACAGGCATGAAGGGGAGAGGAGCTGCTTCGAGAGGAAGAAGAAGAGAATGGGAGACGTGAGAACAGAGAAGAGTGAGCATGCGTTTTTTTTTTTTGGATTATAATAATTCATTGGGTAGCTACAGTGCTATACATTGGGTTGTACTTGAGCTACCCAATAGTTTTGGAAACCTATAGAATAACTACTGGAGAGCTGTTTTTTCGTAGTTTTGATTTGTTTTTTTTGTTTTTTTTTTTTAAAAAAGATTTCTCCCGTATTTAGGTAAGAAGACAAGCATATAGTTTAGGAAACCTATATATGGGGGCATCTACTGCAATTTCCTTTCTGTTTTGCACCTTTTTTTTTTTTTTTTTTTTTTTAGGTAAGGAAATAAGCTTGAGGGTATTTGTGGCTAGTAGAGGTGAAAATGCGGGTGGATAATAATTGTCAGCATCCGCTATCCACACTTATATGCAATTTGCTATATCCGCAGATGTAGCAAAAACTAATATCCGCAAAATGAAAATGCGGATAGCGGTTTTAGAGTATGCAAATACAGATAATATCCGCATCCACATTTCTTTATATATATATATATATATATATATATATATATATATATATATATAAATTTATGTTTCTTATATTTGCTGGATTATGTTGTTCGATTTCACTTTTAAGAAACTCTTATGATTTGTTTTGATTTAATTGCCTTATATGTTATTCCTTTATTATTATTATTATTATTATTATTTAAAATTTTTTTTTTCGTCACCAACTATAGATTTACTGGAAGCAAAATATTAAATAATATATGTGATGAAAATTTATTGGCAAAATGATAAGCAAGTGTGATATGAATAATAGTGTTCAAATATAAATAATGTCCTGTATTTACTAGAAGTTATAATTAGTGAATGACAACTTCACGGTTTAGAACGCTCATTACCTCAAATGCGGATAGCAGATAATATCCGCATTTATTATTTGCATTAATAGCGCGGATGCGGATAGTAATCATATAATACGGATGCGGATGCAGATATCAAAAATCATTATCCGCATTTTGCAGATGCGAATGCGGATATTGCTATTATCCACATCCGCATTTTCTCCTCTATTGGTTAGTACTCTTAAATCATCATCCATGCATCTTAATTAGATCTAGACAGAAAAGGAGAGGAAATTGGAGGGTTTGTAACTTGAGTGAAGCCCCACACATTTTAAAATGCTCCCTTTTCACGTGGGAACGGAATTAAAGCAGCACAAAAAAAAAAAAAAAACTCAATGACTTTAACTTCCTCTAGCTAAGAAATATATAATTGTAAGAATTTAGGAGACAATTATCATACAAACATAAAATAAAATACTAACGATGACGGTGAAGAATGTCCATGAAGAAGAAAAAGAAGATGACGGTGCTTAGATCAATAATTTGGTAGAATTAGGTTTTTTTAAAAATATTTTACCTGATCTGTTTAACGTGGAAAAAACTTGAGGTGAGAGTATTAGTTGGCATAATATTATGACGTGGAAAATTCAGGTGTGCTTTTTAAAAGTCATAAACAAAACATGACATGTGTCATAATTTTATTGGATGTGACGTGACACATTAACGGAATCCGTTCAGTCAATTGATGAAATTTAACTGCAGAGACTAAATTGTTTTTTTTTTGCATACTACAAGGACTTCTAAGTTCGTTTTGATACCACCAGGAGTAAATTGTAAATCAGGTAAATTGCAAATTGTAAATTGTAAATCAGGTAAATTATATTTTTTCCTAAAATAAAATATTAACCCCTGGCCATTGTTGTTTAAGTACTTGAATTGAATAATTCAGACTTGAATGTTTGTTGAATTCACAATCCTAGAACCCTTAATTTACAATCCTAGAACCCTCACTTTATTGGAGAATGATAGATAAGGATTTTTGGCCTATCTGTTTTTCACATTAAAGATGTGATTGATGGATATCACAGGCTTATTTATAGGCCAAGACCCTTATCTAATTAATCAAACGTTGCTTCCTTCCATCAAGGGAGACTACTTTTGGTGAAATGAAATAACATTTCACATTTAGTAGTTATATGTATATTAATTACCCGAAAGTTTAATTTAAATAAAAACTCTATTAATATTATATGTTGTATACATATAGGGAAATGCTAAACATCCCAAATTTTATTCCCAAAAGTTGATTCTCAAATGATGTGTCACCATCCCATAAGTTGGTGACACACCTTCCAAAATAATAAATCTCATGAGATGGTGACACATCATCTGGAAACTAACTTTTGGGACGAAAATTTGGGATGTGTAGCACTCTCATATTGATATATGTGACATGTGTGCCACCTTAGAGGATTTATTCTAACAATAATAACTTATATATATAAAATAGGGAAGATGCCAATTTAAAACTATTTCAATTTAAGGCTTTCAAGATATGGGAAAAATTTGAGCTCTAAACTAACAAATTAAGAATTCATAAATAGGAGGTAAATTACGGACTAATAATTACCTTAGGATTACTGCTTTTTTGAAATTTTAAATAAATTACAGCACATGGCAATGGTTACTAATAATTACCTCAACAACGCAGAAAAAACACATGCATATATTGTAGATATTTTAACCTCAAGATTTACAGGAACATTAAAAGCTTGGTGAGAAAAATACCTCATTGAAGAAAATGGTAATGAAATAAAATATGCAATTCAAAAAAATAAAGAAGGAATCCCAATATACGATGAAGCACACAACAAAGGAATCCCTAATGAGATTAATGTTTTAATTTACACTAAATAATGAAACATTTCATAGGAATCCCTAGTAATATTGTAGCTAGAATTCATGTTCAATTAAGTAACCTTAGGTGTTCAACCCTGAGTGATTTCAGATGGTATAAAAATGTTTTTATGTTATGAGCAATGCTACGAAAAGACTGTAAAAATGCTTTCTGGAAAGAAAAATTCATCAATGGTTAACCCAATCTATTTGCTCACAAAATCCGTGAAGATTGAAGTAATGAAACCAGAATTATAGAATATGATAATCTCACACATAGAGACACCATAAGCACCATCAATAAGATAGCTAGGATTAAAAATGTGCATAGATATGGAAATAAATAAATATACAAACAAAGGCAAAATAATAGCAAAATATGAAATTGAAAATTTTTGTCATCCAGAAGATAAGATAAAGAAAATTATGTAAAATCACGAAAAAGCTATAGTAGAAAATATAGAAAAAATAAAAACATTGAACCAAAGGAATATTATAAAAAGAATAATAAAAAGGCAAGAAAATATTACAAAATTAATAAAAACGAAAAATATGCTAAAGCATGAGAATTAGAAGAGAAATGGTTGAGTTATAAGCTAAAGCATCGAACTTTCTTAAGCCCAAAAATTTCAATGACAATAATAAGCAATAACACTAATAATACACTAAAAATAATAATATTATCTCCCCAATAACCAAAATTTAACATTTTAAATAATTTAAAGATTTGTTATTACCATTTGGATTAGGTATTAATTAAAGATTAATTATGATCTTCCACATACATATATGAAGAGGTGAAATTTGCCTCATTAATTATGAGGATGCAAATATATATGAATTAGGATTTGATATGGAGAGGAGTGGGTTAAGTCAAAATTGGAGACAAAATTGTCTCGATTTAAAATGATGATTTTGTCCCAATATTAATATTTGTGGGCCTATATAACAAAAGCAATGGAGTGTTGAAATAACACTCTCCATCCTCCAACAAACCAACAAGTAGATGATAAACGCATGGTCTCTAGTAATTCTCCAATGAGTTGAGAGCAGACACCACTCAAATGTGAATGTTGCGTAAGGCATGACATCATCTGCTCTTTCAATGTCAACAACCAACCATCTATACTGCATCTCCCCATCAATGAACCATCACATGCATATGTGGGGATTCAACTTTAAAGGATGGACTTAATTAAGTAGCTAGTAATATTAGAGATCGAGAGAATAAAGAATAAGTGCATGTGATGGACTTAACCATTTCTCTTCTAATTCTCACGCTAATTTTTAATGAATACATTATAATTTAATTTCTATTTTTTATAATGAATAAGTTATAATATCCCCAAATGTTTTTTTTTTTTTTTTGACAAAAATCCCCAAATGTTTATATCATTTTTACCACGGTTTTGTGTTTACGTTTAAGGATGGACTTCAAATACTGTCTACATAATTAATTACCTCTCATTTATCAATTCATTTTAAGAGCTCAAATTTTTATTTCCCACCTAACAACCTTTGTTTTGTTTGCATGCATCTCATAAATGAGACGAACATGACATTTTGATTGATCTTTTCATGTGACATTTGTTTTCACTCCACAAAAAAATGTGAATCAAAAGTTGTAAAACTTCTAAAATTGTGAGTCTCACAATTGGCTATCTCCCAAAGAGATAAGATTAAGACTAAACATCACATCATGCTACCTCTTTCCATTTACTCATGGAGAGTTATTTCAACGCAAGATTAAGAAATGTATTTTTAGTCCATGTAATTTGAAGTTTTGACAAATAGTAATTAATTATTTTTTAAGATAGAAAAAAAAAAAAAATTAGTAATTTTTGTTAAAAATATTGACAAAAGCTGTTAATGTGCTTCATCAACATCTATAAGGGCAGTCAAAGGGGTGACCAAACCACCTCAGGGCCATAGGGGTAGTTTAGCAATCTCCTCCTGAATTTATTTATTTATTTGTCATTTAGGAGCGGCTGAACCACTCCCAAAGTCATAGGGTTGTTTGTCCACCTTCATTTATCATATTAATGAATTTTATAAACTTTTCTAGAGGCAAAAACAAATTTATTATTTTTTGTTTAACCTATAGAGTAATTAATTACTTTTTAAAATTCGATGAACTATTTGTCAAGACTTCAAATTATTCACCATGATCAAAAATGCATTTATCGATAAGAAATGACATGAATTGGTTCCATCTCTCGTACAAGAACATATGATGTTAAAGTGTATATATGACTATATCTGCGCTTAGAACACTAGCAATACACGCTTAACGAATTTTTCAAAATTTAGAGAACTAAATTATTATTTTTTGTTTCTCTATTCAAATATACTACACAATAAATTTCCTTAGTCTTTTCCTATATTAGTAAAATAATATATTTTCTTTATTCTAGAAACATCGTCTCTTTTCTCTCAATCTCTCTCATATGTCCATCCATGCATCTTAATCTAGACTGGGGAGGAAATTGGAGGGTTTGTAACCGGAGGGAAACCGCACACATTTTAAAATGGTCCTTTGTATGTGGGAAAGGAATTCAAGCAGCAATCCTATGTGTGAAAAAAATAAAAAATTCTCAACTTCCTCGATCGGGTTAAGAAATAAATTTAATAGGGAACATGCAGGCAAAGCTATTTCAATTTAAGGCAATTTAAGGCTTTCAAGCTATGGGAAAAATTTGAGCTCTAAACAAAGAATTCATAAATAGGAGGTAAATTATGGACCTACGATTTAATTGATAATATGTTAAATCACTATTATCAATTTATTTAAAAAAATTTAGTTGATAAAAATTATGAATTTAAGTATTTAATTAATAGTTTAATAGGAAACACCAGAAGAATGATATTAAGATGTCATATATATATATATATGAAATACAGACACAGACTCCATGGATACAAACTTTCAAATGAAAATATTCCTGTTAAAACCTAGTAAGACAAGTTAAAAAAGGTTACAAAGTGGAGATACAAATCCATTAGAGCTAAAAGCAAATTACTCCAACAAACACTAATTCACACATATGTTTCAATTCTTCATGACAAAAGGCCTAAGGAAGTTCACAAAAGTGACACCCAAGACAAAAATTCCAGCAATAGTTGCACTCCCTCTCCAAAAATCTTTAAAATACACACTTGTCAGGGATGCCGTGAGATCGTTCCAAGAGCTATCACAATGGTCATTGAGCTGTTGATAGAGTTCGTGGTAACAGGATTCACATTCAACAATCTCATGGCCAAGTTTGTTGATCAGAGTAGTCACTTCTTTGCTACTACCACGCCTGTTGACAATCACCTTTTTTTCAACGAGCAAACGCACATCATCTTTAGTGGTAATAAGATAATCCATCAGCAAAACATAATTGCAGATGTATGTGTCTGATGGATAATGACACTGCTTCAGGGCCATGAGGTTTCGGAAAAGAGCTTCCGTTTGCTCATCTATCACAAGTTGTGGGACTTTCAAACTACATTGCAAATGCTTTGAGCTTTGACGGGATTTCAAGCATGGTAAGCAAGAGAAGAGCCATGTGAGATTCAACCATGGATGGCGTTCCAAGCGCTTATCCTTTGCAAATTCTATGTCAAGTAATGATTTCTGAGAGGAATCTATGTCAACTAATGCTTCGAATTCCAATCCTGTCTCGTACAGCTTTGTGGCGGTATATCTTAGATATTTGGCAGGTTTGGGATTAGGTTTTGGGGTCGTAAGAGAGTAAAACATTCTTTGCAAATCAGTGAAATGCTTTACTTCCTTATCCATGGGTATTTGGTGCTTACCGGAGAAGAAGAACTCACAGGCAAGCTTAAGAAAGGGAGGACCTTCTTCTCTATTGACAGCAAACTCATATAACTTTTGGAGGATCTTAAACGGAAGCTGATTCTCTAGTAATATCAAGTCCTGCTTTATATGTGATTCTAGCCATGGGTTACTTAATATATAATCATTTACATATTTTCCAGGATTTTGGGCCTTTTGGCGTTTAAAATTCCTCCACAAGAGCTCAATAATAAAGATAGCATCCAATAGAATTATTTTCACAAACTCTTTGTTGCTGATGAGTTCAAAGGTCTCTGAATAGTAATGGCGGATTTTTTCCTCTTTTTTCTCAATGAAGCTTGCAAGATCCTTCTGGCTCTTCCCAGTCCGCGAACAGAATTTCTTTAAATATTTCAGTTTTTGCATTTGCACGCCCCTCGATTCTTGAAGGTTGTGATGAAATGGGCCGATTGAAACTGACTTAGGAGTGTAGGCGATTGGGTTTACCATGCGAAGTTTCTTGGGAACCTTGTAAATGCAGCACACAGGCGATTCCTCAATCGGTGGAATGTCAATGATTGACTCCTCGCACCCCAGTGCACCTACAAAGCTTATTTATTTCAATCTCATATACCTATAATGATCATTTTATTTATATCACAGTTTTTAACTCTAGGGAAATTTTATCAAGAAAAATGTTACATACACTCTCACTCTCACTCCCACTCTCACATACCCAAGTATACAGTGTCTACTATGGTATTAAAAATCATTGTTAAATTTTGGATGAATTTATATTATCGAATTTTAGATTCAATAGTAATTTTCACACAAACACGTACAAGATACCAAGATATCTTTTGTTTAAAGTGATCAATTGGATATCTGAATTTGAACTAAATTAAACATAAATTTGTAAATTTAGAAATCCAGTTTATGAATAAAATACAATTAATGCAGGCCCTTGCATGCTTTAGGAAATCCATTGTACGTATGATCAATAAAATCAACTACTTCATTAAAGGATTTTTTAACACATCTTATCAAAAAGTACATAATGAAGTGAACATAGACGGAAAGGAACCTGCTAATTTCGATAGCGAGCAATAATCCATATTTTATAGCTTGAGAGCTCCAGAAATCCTTCTCTTCAATTCCAACACGTAGGGTTTCTCTTGCTTAATTTCTTCTTCTTGCACCCATGCATATATATAGCTGGTGCCTGGTGGCACTGTGAAATCTCACATCAATTACATCATGCTTTCGCAAAATGAATGGGTCAAAATATCCCTTCTCGATCAACTAATAACGCTCAAGTCCTTAAATTTATTAATTAGGTTACTGATATTTCTACGAGTAATACTATGCTTAGGATTTTTATCTGCTTTTATTCTCTAAAGGTGACGTGGGCTTTTGTTAGGACTATCACATCAGTATGGGGCTGATGGTTAAGACGGTCACATCAGTATTATTTAATAGTTGTCTTTTATTTTTTATTTTCAGAATAAAAACATTAATAAACAATTTAAACACAATATTTAGCTGTGATGTTATTTTAAGGTCTCATACAAATACATCATGCTTTCACAAAATGAATGGTTCAAGATATCCCTTATCACTAAGCTAGTCTCTAATTTATGAGCATAGTATTAGACATGTCAATAGGGTTTTCAAACTAATTAAACTGATTTTTCAGTTATTTAATTAATTTCTGTCTGGAAAAAAAAAAGAAAAAAAAAAAAAGAGTAGTGTTATTTTAGTACCAACAACCTTTGTTTTGTTTGCATGCATCTCATAAATGAGACGATCCAACATGACCTTTTGATTGATCTTTTCATGTGACCTTTCACATTTGTTTTCAATCCAAAAATAAATGTGAATCAAAAATTGTAAACCTTCCAAAATCGTGTCAGTCTCACGCTTATAAGCTATCTCCCAAAGAGATAAGATCAAGACTAAACATCACATCATGCTACCTCTTTCTATTCACTCATGGAGAGTTATTTCAAAGCCATAATAAAATCAACTACTTCGTTTAAAGGAATTTTTAACGCTCCTTATCAAAAAGTAGATAATGAAGTGAACATAGACGGAAATGAACCTGCTAATTAATTTCGCTAGAGAGAAATCCATATTTATAGCTTGAGAGCTCCAGAAATCCTCTTCAATTCCAACACTTAGGGTTTCTCTTGCTTAATTTCTTCTTCTTGCACCCATATATATATATAGCTGGTGGCACTGTGGGATCTTACATCAAGCACATCATGCTTTAGCAAAATGAATGGTTCAAATATCCCTTCTCAACTAATAACGCTCAAAGTCCTTAAATTTATTAATTAGGTTACTAATATTTTTATGAGTAGGATTTTTATCTGCTTTTATTCTCTAAAGGTGACGTGGGCTTTTGTTAGTCTACATGGAGCCTAATTTTGTATTCGACTCAATTCGGACCCGATCAATACAGTTTGATGTTAGAAGCCCTACAATTTAAATGAGATTTTTTTTTTTTAGATTTAGTCCATAGAACGGAGCCCTGGCTTAGGATAAATTTCCTAACACTTTTAGGGGAATAAAAGAAGAATAAAAGTCCTAGGCAGAGCATTACTAGATCTACTTCTATATCTTGTAAAAAGAAGAACTATCAATTCCCATCAACAGATTAAATTGTGAAAGCTCCATTGCTAATTAGATAAAAACAGAAAAAGAAAAAAATCAAATCTAATCTAAGTAGATGTAAGTCCATCTATCACATTAAAGGTCAACAGAGGGCCAGATTATCATATGAATCACGTATATATCTTCATCTCTCTCAATCATCACATGTGAGTGACGTATGCAGACCTTACGTAATTGTAAGAGGCAGGATTTTTTTATTTTTTTATTTTATTTTTTTAAGAGCAGAATTTGCAATGAAGACAGTTCAGGTCTTTCTTAATTGAAAACCTTCCAAAATCCAAAAAATTAGTCACTTTGACACAGTCGATGAATCATATATATATATATATATATATATATATGAATCGGGTTTAATCAATAATTTTATCTCGAATCAAATTGGTATAAATTGTTAAATTTGACTTTATTTGTCTAAATCCTTTTGAACTCGTTTATGTATGGTGTGTATTGAGCGCTACTTTTTTTTTCGTGCAATGAGTGCCAGTTCACTTTTTTGGTTGTTAATTAAGGATTTTTCTTGTGCTTTTCTAATAGCATAGGTAAAATTGAAATTTCTTTTTAATAGAAAACACATATCAATTTTGAAACCTTTTCTAAAAGTGCACTTTGCCCATTATCTATTCTTCTTGTAACTTACTTCTCGGCTGCCCCTTCATGAGGCCTAAGATTTTTATTTATAATCATTTCAATACTAGTAATAATAATAAGTATTATTATTTTTAATAAAAAGTGTCAAATTTTGAATTAGGTGAGACAACTTGACCAAGAGATGAGAAGGTTGGGCCGGTGGTCCAGAAATGTGTATATTTAAAACTACGTAAGGTGAGTAGATGCATTATCGTCAGCAGTGGCGAATCTACGCAGGACCAAGAGTTGGAAAATTGATAATGAGTTGGTGGTAGCATTAATTGCAAGGTGAGGTGTTGATTGATGAGAGATATAGGTGAGGTGGCTCGTGGCTTGCGAAAGAAAAGCAATTTATAATTTTTCAGTTATTTAATTAATTTCTGTCTGAAAACCAAAAGAAAAGAGTAGTGTTAGTACCAACAACCTTTGTTTTGTTTGCATGCATCTCATAAATGAGGCGATCGAACATGACCTTTCGATTGATCTTTTAATGTGACCTTTCACATTTATTTTCACTCCACAAAAAAATGTGAATAAAAAATTGTAAACCTTTCAAAATCGTGTCAGTCTCACACTTTGCTATCTCTCAAAGAGATAAGATCTAGACTAATCATCACATCATGCTACCTCTTTCTATTCACTGATGGAGAGTTATTTCAAAGCCAGAATAAGAAATGCATTTTTAGTCCCCCGAATTTGAAGTTTTGACAAATAACACTCTAAATTTTAGAAAGTGGTTATTAGTTTTAAAGATAAGCGAAAAAAAAAAAAATTAGTCATTTTTGTTAGAAAAATTGATAAAATCTGTTAATAATGTACCGCATTAACACGAATTAAGACAGTCAAAAGGTGCTGCCAAACTATCCCATAACTATTAGGATAGTTCGGCTACCTCTTCAATTTATTTATTTATTTACCGCTTAGGGTGGCAGAGCCTACTTTTTTTTTCGTGCAATGAATGCGGGTTCACTTTTTTGGTTATTAACTTACTGCTCGGCTGCCCCTTCATGAGGCCTGAGATTTTTATTTATAATCATTTCAATACTAGTAATAATAATTAGCATTATTATTTTTAATAAAAAGTGTCAAATTCTGAATTAGGTGAGACAACTTGACCAAGAGATGAGAAGGTTGGGCCGGTGGTCCAGAAATGTGTATATTTAAAACTACGTAAGGTGAGTAGATGCATTATCGTAAGCAGTGGCGGATCTACGCATGATCGAGAATTGGAAAATTGATAAAATAGAGTAGGTGGAAGCATTAATTGCATGGTGAGGTGTTGATTGAAGAGAGATATAGGTGAGGCGGCTCGTGGCTTGAGAAAGAAAAGCAATTTGTAGTCTGTGAGTAAGGCATGTAAAGCAGGCTTCAATCACTTGTTTTTTTTAACCTATTTTTTATTGGGTTTTTGTCAATTATATAAGTAAACTTAGGTAGAGAATTGTCTTAATATATTGAAAAAATGCCATGTGTTGTAGTTAATGTATTGTTTCTCTATGCACCCGAACACCTACTAAAGTTTATTACTGCAATTAAATTTTTTTTTTTATTGAAAATAAAAATCACATTAACCATTTATTTTGTTATAATGAAAAAAAAAAAAAAAAAAAACATCAAATAAATGATAGTCATATAACCTTCGTAAAGTTTAAATTTTTAATATTGTGTTATCATTTTTTAAATTGTATTTATCATTTTTTTTTTTTTTTATGTTATGTTATAAAAAATAAAATATTATTTTATTATGTTAATGTCGCCCTACTAAAATCAATTCGCCGTAAGGAAGAGGTAGAAACCCTGAGGGTTGGCAACGAATAGTGCTATATATCAAGCAATTGCAATACAAGCATTTCTTGCCGGCGAAATTGCAAGTTTTTACATTAAATAAATTCAAGCATTCATAAGTTCACAAGAAATAATATATATATACTTCTTTTTTTTAACAAACCGGCATTCATAAAATATAAAGTGGTTACAGAACAAACATGAAGTTAAAGCCGATGAAAGCAATGGCGCAATATGATAGGTACAACCATCGAAAATACGAATACCTTTATCAAACATCTAAATAGGCTTCCTAAGAAGTAGTGGAGATTTAGATGAAAAAAAAAAAAAAAAATGGTTACCTTCACAGGCAGTGAGTCTAAAGCCCAACCGGTTAGGGTTAACAAAAACCACATATAGACAAACAACTAACACCTTAAAGAACTGAGAAGTGACCAAAAAGAAAAAAAGATCCACTTCACAGACAAAGAGTCTAAAGCCCAACCGGATCGGGTTAAACAATAAGCAACAGTACAACAAAAAATTACAAAAAGTTACACAAAATAACAGGAAAAATTCAAAAAACAGCGGCTATGATGGAGGAAGGCGTCGGGGGGAAGCTACTCGGCGCGTGAGTCAGCTCCACTAGCGAGAGCGTGTGGTCCACGTGCAGGCGTGTGGGGGTTGGTAGGGGCGGCAAAAAGCTACGCCGGTGACAAAGGAGGAGGGGGCGTGTTTTATGCTGGGGATATGAAGAGAAGGAGATCGAGCTTTGAAAAAGTCGATCTTCAAGCCTACACATATCTGGCCGGCGAAGTGTTGGAGGAGACAATTCACGACAGGGATGGAATGGGCGGAGAGGGATGGATATTGCGACTACTATTTCGCGAGTGTTAGGGATAAATCGTCATAGACAATAGATAGATCTAAAAAAAACTCTAGAGAGAAAAGAGTTCTCTCACAAAGAGAGAAACTCATAACAAAAGGAAGGCAAAGAAAGAAAAGGGAAACCAGAAGGGGGTGGGAGGAGGAGGGAAGCCAAAAGGTTTGCCCTCCTCCTCAAGGTCTCTCGTATGGGTTGGAAATCAGGAGAGAGAAGAGAGTTTTCGCTAGGCAAATCGTGAATTATTGACTTTTTCATGAAATAATATAAATTTTCATTTGTTATGTCAATATAATCATAAAATAATAACAACATTATATACATATAAGATTGATTAGAGATTAATATTATCAACCCTTTTCCTTATTCAATTAGAAAAAAAAAAAAAATATATATATATATATATATATATATATATATACTTGGTTGAGGTACATAAATTTTGTTCTCTTCGAAGTGTTTCATGCCATTGTCCTCCGGAGATTTCCCATGGTATATCCCAACCAATGTGATGTGTTATCCTCAAGATATAGCTGCCTAGCCATTTGGGTTGTTTGTTCCAATAGTCCGCATTATATTATAGAACAAATAAATGAATAATCTATCAAAGAAACGTCTTTTAGTTTTGGCAAAATACACTTGCCCCTTCCACTTTACACCATATTTGTAATGATTTTAACTGCTTAACTCTTTAACTTAGTCCTCACTAATAGAATTTTTTTATTAAATTCGACAAAAAATGTATCATGTGTGATACATGTGACCAAAATTGTCCATTATATCTATATTAAAGATGTAAAATAAAATGAACCTTAGAATTTCTAAAAGGAACACAAGCAAGCTACCATGTAAAATATATATATTTTTCAATCGAATCTTTTCTTTTTAAAAAAAAGATTTTTTTGTCTCATGGTTGGTAGCCGAGGAATGCTTCTCTTCATTCCCAAGACCATCTACTCACCAACTCATGTGAGTGCATCTTGACTTTTTTAAAAAAAAAAATAAATAAATTAAGACACATAGATGGTGAGTAGATGGCACGGTGCAGAGAATGCAAAAGAGCATATCTCTTCGGTAGCCTGCTCTTGTTCCCTCACGACACTTTAATTATTGGCTTAGCCATACACGTCATCACTCGTCTCTAGTGATTCACTTGGCATATATTGTCGAACGAAAAAGTTATTATTTTGTTATTATTTCACATCCTCATTGCAAGTCCCGACAAAACTTTCCAATCTGGTTTACTTCCCAAAAGAAAGTTATAAATAATTAAAAAACTATTTGGGAAAGCAAAGTATTTAAAAATTTCTGTTATGTTACACACACATTATTATTAATTTATGATTTTCAAAAATAATAATTATGATTTCTTCACGTCATATTGCTATAATAAATTAATCTAATTTTTTATATCTCCAAAATTTTAGTCCGTGTATAACCCTCCCTCATTTTCATCTCTTAGTTGTTTCACAAAATGCGACCGTCAAATTCTCGCAAAATGTTCTCAAACCATGGCGAGAGAGATAAAATGAGGGAGGGTTACGCATGAAATAAAATTTTTAGGGTATAAGAGATTAAGTTAATTCACTGTAACAGTATGATGTGACAAACTAACAGATTTTATTAAATTACTTAACGAAAATTATTTTATGGAATTTTGGCCTATTCTGAGGACTAATAAATTATTTTTTATACCATATTGAGTGATTTGTAATTTTAGGACACCTACAGGAACCTATAAATTATCTTTTTATACCACATAGAGTTATTTATAATTTAGGTCAATTACAATAACAATTTTATCATTTATCTCATAAATTTGTGAATTTAATCATTGAACTAATAATGTAATAGACAAAACACAAAGAATGACGTTAATTAGGATAGGTCATAAGATACAGTACTAATAATATAACATAAAATTATAATTATTTCTGAAATACGTACTTCATTAGGATATGTCATAAGATACTAAAACAATGTGACAAACTTACAAATGAAAATCACAAGCTAAAAATTATTAATTACAAAGTTCATATGCAATCCTTTAGAGCAAAAAGCAAAGCACTCCCACAAACACAAAATCACAGATGTTTCATTAATGCTTCATGAGAAAAGGCCTAAGGAAGTTGCCGAAAGTAAAAAGCAGGACCAGAATTCCAGCAATAGTTGCGGTGCCTCTCCAAAAATCACGAAAATACACACTTGTCAGAGACGCCACGAGACGGTTCCAATAGTTGTCACAATGGTCATTAAGCCGTTTATAGAGATCATGGTAACAAGATTCAGGTTCAACAATCATGTGGCCAAGTTTGTTGATCAGAGTAGTCACTTCTGTGCTGCTACCGCGCCTGTTGACAATCACCTTCTTCTCAACAAGCAAACACACATCTGATTTGGTGGTAATAAGACAATCCATTAGCAAAACATAATTGCAAATGTATGTCTTTGATGGATAATGACACTGCTCCAAGGCCATGAGGTTTCGAAACAGAGCTTCAGTTTGATCGTCTATCACAAGTTGTGGGACTTTCAAGATACATTGCACACTCTTGAAGCAACGGAAGGATCTCAAGTATGGTAAGCAAGAGAAGAGCCATGAGAGATTGAAGCATGGATAGCGTTCCAAGCACTTATCCTTAGAGAACTCTATGTCAAGCAAAGATTTCTTACAGAAATCTATGTCTTCTAATGCTTTGAACTCCAATCCTGCCTCATCAAGCTTTGTGGCTGTATATCTTAGATGTTCAGTTCGTTTTTGGGGATGAGCTTTTGGATTTGTAGGACAATAAAACATTCTATGCAAATCAGTGAAATGTTTTACTTCCTCATCCATAGGTATTCTGTGCTTACCCGAGAAGAAGAACTGACAGGCAAGCTTAAGAAAGGGAGTAGCTTCATTTCCATCAAAGGCAAACTTATAGAGCTTTTGAAGAAACCTAAGCGGAAGCTGATTCTCCAATAATATCAAGTCTTGCTTTATGTGTGATTCTATCCACGCATTACTTAATATATAATCTAATTTTTCAATTTTTTCGCGCTCAAAATTCCTTAGGAAAAGCTCAATGATAAAGATGGCATCCAATAAAATCTTTGCAACAAACTCTTTACTGTTGAGTTTAAAACTGGTCTCTGAATAGCTACGAGCTATTTGTTCTTTGTTGCTTTCAATTATGCTTTCAATATCCTTTTCGCTCTTCCTGGTCCTAGAACAGAATTTCTTCAAATATATCTGTTTTTGTATTTTCACACCCCACAATTCTTCTAGATCATGATGAAATGGGCCTATTGAAACTAACTTAGGAGTGTAGGCATCTTCTTTTACCTCACGAAGTTTCTTGGGAACCCTGTAGATGCAGCACTCTGACCATAATTCAGATTCCTCCAATAATGAAATGTCAATGATTGACTCCTCGTGGGTTCCTTTTCCTTGTGAGAAATAAGCAAAAATCAGTGGTAATAAAATGAAACTGCAAAGCTTATTTCAACCCCATATACTTATAATCTTTTATTTATTTATTTCAGTTTTTCAGTACTCTAGGGGAATTCTGTCAAAGCAATTATTAAATGGGGAAATTCAACTGTAACAATCAATTTATTGCTATTCCAAGTTTTCAGACGAACACAGGATACCAAGATCCTTTAGTTTTGACAAGTTATATATCTTGATCTAAGTCTTCATCAATTGCCTCTGAGTTTGAACTAAAAACTTAAATTTAGAAATTTAGAAATCCAGTGTATGAATATATAAAATGCAGGCAGTCCCTTGATTTAATTAGGAAATCCCTGAGTATGAATATATGAACTCAACCATATCATTAAAGGAACTTTTAAAACATCTTAGGAAAAACTACAAAAGAAATGAGTGAAATAGATGGTAAGAAACCTGCAAATATAGTTGAGAAGCAAGGCATATGTATTGCTTTTGAGAGCTCCAGAATTCCTCCTCTCCAATTCCAAACACTCAGGGTTTCTCACTTAATTTGTTACTGATAATATGTCCTCTCCTCCTCTTGTACCGGTATATATAATAACATGATGTACTTATTGATCTTTTTTTGTCACTACGAGGTCTCACACAAACGAGACTTTTAGAATTACTCTACAAATTTAATCTAAGAAAAAAAATTACAAACTAATCCTTAAAAGAATGTGTCTGTTAATTTCTTTCAAGAGATTAAATTATAAAATAATTCTAAAAATTTTTCTTATATTTTTCAAAAAAATTATATAACTTTTAAAATCACTTTTAATTAATCATTATTAAATTTAGGAAATGTGTATTTATTGTATCATCTCTCTTCTCTCTCTTTGTTTTTTTATTTTTTTTATTATTATTTATTTCTAATTATAATACCATATATGTTGGTCCATCTATCACATTTATTAATGGTCCATTCTGCAGTGAAAGTAGGTTGCAATGATCAATAGAGTGGGCAGATTATTGTACGAAGCACGTTTCTTTATCTCTCTCAATATGTGTGACGTAAGCATATCTTACGTAATTTGTTTTGTTTTTTTCCATCAAGAAAGTGGAGCCTTTTCCTAAAGGCTACATAGGAGGATGAAGGACCACTCACGTGTTTCACCGATTGCAAAAATGTTCAACCTAACAAATAATTCTATTGTGGCAGTCAATATATTAATCTTTTTCAGAAATAATGAACTCTTATATGTAGGATTTATTTAATAAAAAAATCGTGTTTAATCAATCTTTCTATCTTCAATGTTAGACAATTTGTTTTTTTTTTTTTTAGTGAAAATTTTCAGCTTTTCATTAATATCAAAATAGCATAACTTTTTGGACACATACAATATCATAAATAAAATACGAGTATTCTTCCATTCAAATTTGCTCTTAAGATTGAAAAATTTCCTTCTTTGCTAGCCTATGAGCAGCCAGCCATGTTTGCATCCTTGATCTTAACGTGTGTGATACTCCATGATCGGAAATAGTGAAGTAACATCTTTGTACCCTCAATCAATTGGCTATATTAGCTCCATGATTGTCTTTACATCCTCAAAGCAATTACATCCATTGCATCTATCTCCAACATTATATTCATGATTTTCTAGAAATAGTCCATCAAAATTAGGTCTTGGTGTGAAGACCTCAAAAAGTGCAATAAAATCCATGTTTTGGTCAAGAATGCCAGTTGAGTTCAACTAATTAATTGGAGCCTGTCTACAAGAACATGCATGGAAAATACTAGAAAATGACATTTACCAAGTCACAGAAAACACATAACACCAACGTACCCACTTTGAATGAGAAACTTAGACACTCCAAATAATAGAATTAGTAACAAAAATGTTTCCTATTTTCAGTGGCGGAGCCTCGTTGCCCCTTGGGGTGCCACGGCACCCCCAAGGATTTTTAAATTTTTTTTTTTTTTTTTTTTTTTTTTTTTTTTTTAACCCAAGGCACTCTAAAAAAAAAAAAAATTACAATTTTATCTACCCATTACCCAAGACACAGCAACCCTTCCCCCGCACCCCAATTAATCCACGGCAATTTGAGCACATATTTATAAACTTTTATAGATATTTTTTGTGATGCGTATATTATGTGAATTATCAAATTTTTAGGGTGGAAAAAATTTTTATGACGTCAAAAAAATTTTAACGGCATCCCCAATATAAAATGGCCGACTCCGCTACTGCCTATTTTTCATTTTTCTATGAACCCTTATCCAATCCCATGGTGTGCATCCACCAAAATTGGCCACCATCGATCAACCAACAGAATATCTAATATTATCTCTTTTCCCTGTGTAAAGACAAGGATAAAAAACACAGGAAAAAAGGTTTCCACTATACCAAATGATGTGTCCTTTCATTTTTTAAGTTTGTTTTTGTCGAAATATGATCAGTTTCTTTGAGTCCAGTAATTCAGTCACGTGGAGTGGAGTCCACCGCAATTGGCTTCATTGAACCAAGCAACGGAATCTGAAGCTATCACTTTTCATTATGTAAAGAAAAGTTAACAAAGCCAAAAAAATTAAAAAATTAAAAAATAGGGAGATTTTGTAATGATACCGAAGATTTTGTAATGATATGAAGAGATTTTCTAAAGTTGTTTATCCCTAATAAAAATAAAAAATTCTAGACTCCTAACTATTTTATAGGATTTTTTTTTTTTTTTTACTAGTGTCGGTATATAATTAAAACTGATGACAAAATACCATTAATGGTGGTGGGTCAATGGTTTCATGAAAATTCTCAAACATTGGGCACATAGTAAAATGTGAGTTCAAATCTTACAATGAGAATCTCCACACAAACTTAATTGGTGTTAGCCACTTTAAATTTCACTGATGTCTTGTTGAGACTGAACGCTTGCAATTACCCACAGATCTCATTGGTTCTAAGAGGATAGATACTACTACTATCACGTCATGTAGAATAGTTACAATTATTTATTGTTTTTTCCTACCATTTTCAATTAGAAGAAACAAATAGGATGTTAAAATAATTTTTTTAGTGACTAATATTTCTCTAATCATATGCTCACGTATATCAAAAAATTGTAAAATAATTATACTTCTCTTATTTATGAGGTTGCAAATATTTGATGTCGAAATTACACTCTCCAGCTAACCAACCAACTTGTTGTAACTAGGTCAATAAAGAGCTGCCGAATATTCCGATACCAAAAAGTTATCTCGTACATTGACATAAGACATGCATACATCACTCTGTTTATTTGACTGTTGGAGTTGGAGGTATTGAGTATTGCTTTGTTTTGGCAAAAGCTTTTTATCTTTTATTTATTGTTCACGTACGGTACTTTTTTTAAAACAATTTTTATATCTCTTTCTTAATCCGTTCATACAAGAGAAAGGTATTTCGTTTTTATCTTTTATTTATTGTTCACGTTACTTTTTTAAAACAATTTTTATATTTCTTTCTCAATCCGTTCATACAAAAGAATGGTACTTCGTTAATGGGTTTTCTGGGTTATTCATTTCGTCATTTTTTTTTAATTATTTATTTATGGAGTATAATCTGGAGCTTTTCAATGACACCAAATATAGTAAGAGAATTGGAGTAGTTGGGATTGCAATGAAGGGTCTTAGATCCGGAAAAGAATCATCTCCATTTCATTTCAAATAGATAATATCCACTTAGATAAAAGAGTAATAAAATTATGATAAAATTGTCTCCAACTTTAAGAGGTTAGACAATTTGAACCCACCATTTTGCTTAAATAATTCATCTCTATTTCAAATGAAAGGGAGATGATCCTTTTCTGATTGGGAAAAGAATGGTGGCAGGGGCATGAGGAAACTTGAATGATAGAGAGTTCTAAGAGGACGAGAAAGCAAATGTATTGTGGCTATGTGATTGAAGAGAAGGAAATTTCCAAATGCTTTGTGGGGGGGTGTTTTAGGTTTAGTGACATGCTTTGTGGGGGCGGTTTAGGCTTAAAAAAAGTCCCAATACATTTATAAATGCTTGAATAGATTATAGGGGCACTTGACGAATGACTCAAATCATAGCGACTGAATTCAAATTTAGATGCATTTGTACAATGAAAAACGCCTCAGATTGGGGGCATTTTAGGCCAAAAGGTGGCACTTGGCACTGTGCAAGTGCCCCATTTTGGAAAAGGGGATGCTTGCGATGTACAAGCGCCCCTACTCTTTTATAAAACCTTCAAAAAAAAAAAATTAAATTTATTTATACAAAAATTAAAAAATGTATATATAATAAATAAATAAATAAATTCTTTCTTTTAAAAAAAAAGGCCAACCACCCCCACCACACGGGTGGCCCACGAGCCACCCCAGAGGTGGCCAGAGCCACCGCTGGCAACCTTTGGGTTGGCTCGCGGGCCTCCCCAAATCTGCATGGGGGTGGCCCGAAAGGCCACGCCCACCTTAGGGGTGCCTCGCGGGCTACCCCTCACAATTTTTTATTTTTTTTAAAAAGATAAAAATAAAAATAAAAATAAAGTAAATTTGAATTTTTAGTGTGTGGGTGAGTGAGAAATTGTAATGTTTTTTAGTGTGCATGATGTTACTCATAAGTGACTTTGAGAGGCAAATTTTTAAAAATTATTAGGGACGTTTCACTTTAAAGTAGGGACGCTTTACTGTTCAAGCATCCCTACCTAGTTGAAAAAGGTGACACTTTTTTTTTTTTGGTAATAAGGGGACGTTTTACGGTACAAGCGCCCCTACTTTTTAGAGGGGCCTTTTAGGGGTTGTTCTACTGCTCAAACGTCCCCACTCTTTAGTGAAGGCGTTTGTACATGCATGGGGGCGTTTGTCTAAAATGGACCTATCGAAGGCGCACTAATTCACTAAACCTTGTTTTATTTAGTAGTGAAAGTAGCTCTCCACAAGGACAACCTTTGACTAAAAAATTTTGGGTTAAATGATCTTGCATATGTGCGGCAGCTTTCCACAACGACAACGTTTGGCTAAAAAATCTTGGATTAAATTTGGACCCTTGTTTTTTGAACATCAATTGTGCGGTAGTATATATTCCACTTTTTAATACTATTAAAAAAAAAAAAAAAATTGTTAGATTCTCTCGTGTTGTTCTCCTGATCTTAGGTGGATATTAATTATTTTTTAAAAAAGTAAAAAAGAAAATTACACTTATTTTTCTCACCCGATTTTTTGAAATTAATATCCACTTAAGATCAAAAGAGCACCTAACATTTTCTATAAAAAAATTACTAAAAAAAAAATTTCATATAAAAAATTTAAAATTTTATATTACATTAATCATCATTTATTATAATAATATAATAAAAAAGAAAAAACCATTTGCCAAACCAGGTCAGTTGCTCATCACTACTGTTGATAGCTTTTTTGTCACTGATAATATGTCCTCTCCTCCTCTTGCACCCGTGAATATTATATAACATGATGTACTTTGTGGTCTTTTCCTGTCACTGTGGCAAACAATGACCGTAGTTAATTGGGACCATTACATCAATATTATTTGATAATTGTCTTTTATTTTTACTTCTCAAAATAAAAATATTAATAAACAATTCAAATACAATATTTGAATGTAATGTCATTGTAAGGTCTCACACAAATTTTTAATTGTCTGACTCTTTCACTTAGTCTTCACTACTAGAATATCTTAATGATAAATGCTACAGGAATTAACTTTTTACTAACAGATGAGCACTAATATAATGTAGAGCTTATTTACTGGTATTCTTAGCATAAATGTTTTCATTTTTTCATGCAAAAAATTCAAAACTTTATATCAGATTAATCATTTTTTATAATAGTAATATAATAAAAAAGAAAAAACTATTTGCCAAACAAGGCCAGCTGCTCATCATTACTGTTGATAGTTTTTTGGTCACCGATAATATGTCCTCTTGCACCCGTATACACACACACATATATATATATATATATATATATATATATATATTATAACATGATGTACTCAAACAATGACCATAGTTGATTAGGTCCTTTTGTTTTTTCTTCTCAAAATAAAAATACTAATAAACAATTCCAACACAATATTTGAATGTGATGTCATTGTAAGGTCTTACACAAATTTTTAACTGCCTAACTCTTTCGCTTTGTCTTTACTACT
Organism: Corylus avellana; assembly: GCF_965113065.1. NCBI lineage: Eukaryota > Viridiplantae > Streptophyta > Magnoliopsida > Fagales > Betulaceae > Corylus > Corylus avellana. The sequence goes on from NC_142491.1 coordinate 9,711,911, forward strand.
AGAATATTTTAAAGAGAAATGTTAAAGGTACTAATTTTTTTACTAAGAAATGGGTACTAATATAATGTGAAGCTTATTTATTGGTATTCATAGTATTTTTCTTTATTAATTATTTTGATCATCACCAATAAATATGCTCCACATCATGTTAGTAAAAGGGTAAAATCCTCTTAATCCCCTCAAACTACCACCCCAATGACAATCTCCCACTTCAAACTATTAATTGCAACAATTTACCCCACAAACTATCAAAACAATGACAATGTATCCCTAATACTAGTAAAATAACAAAATTACCCTCACTAATTTTTTTTTTTTTTTTAAAAAAAACTCAAACTTATAAAAAATAAAAAATAATAAGAAAACTAAAAATTGAAAACTAAACCAGGGGTGTCGGACCACTCCTAAGTAACTGGGGATGGTCCAACCACCCACCGGCCACTCCCAAAAGGGCCAAGGGGGTGGCCGGCTACCCCCATTAGGCGAGCCATCCCAAAAGGGCTACGGGTGAGGAAACGGCCCATTTGGAGACAGTTTGCGGTGGTGATCGTCGCCGTTGAAAAATTTCGAGGAGGACGAGGAAGTGAAGGAGGTAAGGCCGACATGGCAGCAATCGGCGGTCAAACCAAAAAGCGTTGATTTTGTGGCCGCCATCGGTGGTCCCCCTTTGTTTATCATAGTTGCTTTAATTTTGTGCTTTTTTTTTTTTTTTTTTTAGTCACAGTTTTAGTTCTTGTTTGGTGGGGGTGGTTTCTTTGAGGCATTGAGAATACAGCGATGGTTTCTTGAAATGGAACAAAGGGGGATGAAATCTTCAATTTACCCATGTTTTCAAGGATTAACGTCAGCGCAAACAACTTTAGCGGTGAGATCCCATCTTCTATATCTTGCTGTACTTCTCTTTCCTCCAGCGATTTCAGCCTAAATAATCTCTCCGGAGAAATCCCACTCCTCTGCAACTTTCAAACTGCATACGTGTGAAATTTGGGGCAAAGGGGTGGCCAGCCACCCCCATTAGGCCATCGAGCCACCCCCATTCCGGCACCAATAAACCTTTTTAATATTTTAATATTTGTTTTTTAAATTTTAAATATATTTAATTATTTTTTTCAAATTTTAAGGGATATGTTTGTCTTATTGAAAATTTTATAGGGGTAGCTGTGTCATTTTACTAGCATTGGGGAGTATATTGTCATTGTTTTGGTAGTTTTTGTGATAAATTGTCACAATTGATAGTTTGAGAGAAAATTGTCATTGAAGTAATAGTTTGAGAGAGTTAAAAAGATTTTACTATAATAAAAATGTTAGTACCCATGCATAAATGTGTCACATTGGACGGACACAGACGCGCGCGCGCGCGCACACACACACACACACACACACACACACACACACACACACATATATATATATATATATATATATATATAATGTTAGGGACCATTTTTTTATTATCTTTTTATTTTCCTAAAGTTGATGTGGTTTTCAAAATGACCATTGGATCAAAATTCAAGTATGCTTCATCTAGAATTTAATGGTGATTTTAAAAGTCACATTAGCTTTAACATAATAAAAAGAAGATTAAAAAATGGTCTCTAGCATTACTATATATATATATATATATATATATATATATATAGCCATGGCCCAATCTCCTTTTACCCACAACCAGACCGTGGCCATGGGTCTCTGGCCCATGGAGCTAGGAGACCCATGGCCAAGCCGAGGGTCTCCTTCTACGGTTTGTTATTAAAAAACTTTTTTATTTATAGAGGTATAATGGATCATTTGAGTCACGTTAAACTTACATAACTCAATTTTCGTCTACATTAGAAATGTTGATAGAAGTAGCTGTTAGTTCTTGTGTTGGCTTAATTCAGTTTCAAAATGCAGATGTAACTGTTCATGGCTCAAACACTGATATAGAATGCTCAGAATCCAATCTCCACCGTTCATAATGTAGATTCATGTGTTATGAACGTCCCTGCAAAATTTCAGCTCAATCGGACCACAAACGCCCATCGATCGGAGCTGTTGATGAAGACTGGACAGGCAGGGTCCGGACCGCAATTCCCCGGGTCCGGACCTCATTTCCAGAAACTAAAATCTTGCTCCGCGAAGCCGTGTCCGGACCGCCCATTAACATGTCCGGACACCCCGTAAGTTTTAGGCCCAAAAACATGATTTTAAGTGGGTTAGGTCTAGGGTTTTGTCGGGGGTATATATACATCATTATAGAAGAGAGAAACACAAATTTTCACCCCCAGAGAGTTCGTCGGAGGCTGTGCTAAGAGAGATCAAATGTGGTGAGCGTTAAAGTGAATCTCTTAGAGGTTTAATTATTCCTTTGATAAATCTACGGTTGAGAAGTCTATCGGAAGGGTCCGGTAAAGGAGAATCACGTTGAAGAAGATTGTGAGCGTGGAGACGAGTTGTAGGCTTGTCGATCTTACAGAGTCAAGGTCTTGCAAAGGGTTGTAAGTATTCCTAGTGTCTGTAATCTCTAGATAATCTTTTGATAGTGATTTCCTGGGTTTGGCTGCCCCGGAGAGGTTTTACTTTTAGAACGTTTTCTAAAAGGTTTCCTCTTCGTAACCAAAATATCTGTGTCTGCCTCTTTATTGCTTTATATATTTTGGGTGATTGAATTGTTTATTGCTTCATAATATTAATTCCGCATAAATTGTGATAAACAAGTTTTTGGAGTCGGTTAAGCGTTTTTCAATTGGTATCAGAGCGGGTTCACTCTGTTTGGATTAAATTCTTGAGTGAGATCTGTTGACTCCTGTTTGCTATGAATACTTCTCAAGGGGAATATGATCTTATAAACTCCTTCAACAATTTGTTGGAAAAATTCACTCTTTTGAGACATCAATACACAAATTGTTTTGGGGAGTTTCAAGATCTTAAACATGTGAATGAATCTATTGTTACTAAATTGTCTGAATCACATGCTTTAATTGATTCTTTAAAATCTGAAAATTATGTTTTAGGTTCTAAAGTTGATTTGTTAGAGAATAAATTAAAAGAGTCAGAAACTCAATTGGAAAAATTCTCTAGCAATTCCCTTGAGAATATGTTACATACTCAGAATTCTGATTGTGATAAATCTGAGTTAAGTTTTGATTGTCATGTTGCTTTGTCTTCTAACAATGATTCTACTTCCAAGATAATTGTTGTTAAATCAGAAAAAGTAGAAGACTCTGTGGTTAAAAGAAAAACAGAAGCTGCCTCGACCTCACAAGGTAAGAAAGTTAAGAAAATTCATATTGAATCTTATGTATCTTACCCCAAATATAGAGTCGTCCATCCTCCTAGGAATCTACCTCCTAAAAGGTTTATCCCTACTTGTCATCATTGTGGAAAAGTTGGTCACATTCGACCCAACTGTTTTAAATTGAAACCTCATGTGCATAAAAATAAAAATTCTGTTTCTAGGAAAGATTATAAGGGTTTGGTAATGATGATGGGAGGTGTGTCTAGAGTAGACAAGTTTGAAAAGGTTCACGTCTCTACACCTTTATTCAAGAAGGTTTGGGTTAGGAAGGATTATACCATTCACCCAATGAGGGGGAGGAGGAGTGGTAGTGATCTCACCTAAAGTTAGGTGAGTCAATAACATGTTTAGGATTGATTGTTTTGCTTATTTTTGAATATCCTAGAGCGTGTTATTTTTCATTGCTTTGCATTTTTTTTTGTTTTTGCTTTATTGTTTATGCACTGCATTGTTTTTGTTGTTACACTTTCTGTATGAAGAGTATATACATGATTGTTTTGAGATTCATATTTTGAGGCATATTCATAAAGGATTTTTCAAGAAATTCATATATCATGATCTTTGAAAAGCTTATAGATGAGATGTTGTGTGCGGACCACCAAGATTTTTGTCTACTTGCTAATCAAATGTTCAAGAATGTGTAATGTCTTGTGAAGATCTAGAAGTAGTTATTAAACCAAATCATTATTTTGTAGTGGGACCTATAAGATGTGATGAAAGTTTAATGCTAAAGGACATTCATGTCTTGCCTGTTGTAATCTCAATTCAAGCATGTTGTTTTGTTTTGCATTGCATTTTTCTTTGTTTTGCAATTGTTTTTTCTTTTGTGTGCATTTTTTTTGTGAAAAATTTCAAAAAGACAAAAATATGTTACTTTGATTGTTTCCTTTTCTTTCTTTTGTCTTATGCACCTAAATAGTCCATTAATTTCTCATGTTACTTTTTATGGATTTAATTCCTTACATCTTGGAATGTTCTTAATATGCATGAGATGAAAATTTGTGTCAATGGACTTGTTTTTGTGGTTACCTAAAGCCTGAGCTTATGTGGTACATTTTGCCTATGCTTTATCTTTTGTGCACATTTAAGCTTAAATTGAGGTTTTGTTTCACTTTATTTGTGAGGTCTGTTAGGTAACCATATGAGGTTTTTAACTAGTCATATTTTTCAAATTGACCATATGCTAGTTGAACCTAGGGCTTAAAAATTCCTGCTTTCTCTTTTGTGATAAGCACCAAAAGTTTAAGGACACTTTCTCAAAGAGAAAAATAAACAAAATAGTGAAACAAATAAAATCAAAAGATCATATTCCAAAAGGAATTTATTTCACTGTGTCAAACTTGTGCAAAATATTTTACAAAGAGAATTGTATAGGATGAGAGTGGCTAGGCCCTAGTATGATAAGGTTTGACTTTTGATTTGATATACTTGTCAAAACCTCATGGTGGTGAAACTTTCTCCTCATTTTGTAAATTGAAAATTTTTCTCTTTGGATGGCTTACCCACACACCACACAAGCATAGGTTGAATGGAACATTTTCTTGGCTTGGGTTAAGCAATATGAATTTCTAGCCATTTCTAGTCTCATGTATATTTTGCATATTTGGAGCATGTTTGGATATTCATTGTGCAATACATGAGTCATTGATGTGTTATCATGTGTGTTCATTTAACTTTTAAGAGGGAGAAACATGCTTTTCATTTCCAGTTTCCTGTTGTTAATTGAGTCATACATTGAGGGGGAGTTTTGCTGATGTTTCTTTATAATCACGCATTCTACGTCATTTTTTTATCATGAGTTTTATTTATGTCTTCTTGTTCCACATATGCCTTGATGTATTTTGTGAAGTGTTTCAGGAAACATGAAGACCTTTTGTCATTCTGTGACAAAAAGGGGGAGTAAATATGGGGAGATGATGGGATTGGCTCGACATTTTGGTTTTGTCACTGAATTGCCAAAGGGGGAGTTTGTTAGTTCTTGTGTTGGCTTAATTCAGTTTCAAAATGCAGATGTAACTGTTCATGGCTCAAACACTGATATAGAATGCTCAGAATCCAATCTCCACCGTTCATAATGTAGATTCATGTGTTATGAACGTCCCTGCAAAATTTCAGCTCAATCGGACCACAAACGCCCATCGATCGGAGCTGTTGATGAAGACTGGACAGGCAGGGTCCGGACCGCAATTCCCCGGGTCCGGACCTCATTTCCAGAAACTAAAATCTTGCTCCGCGAAGCCGTGTCCGGACCGCCCATTAACATGTCCGGACACCCCGTAAGTTTTAGGCCCAAAAACATGATTTTAAGTGGGTTAGGTCTAGGGTTTTGTCGGGGGTATATATACATCATTATAGAAGAGAGAAACACGAATTTTCACCCCCAGAGAGTTCGTCGGAGGCTGTGCTAAGAGAGATCAAATGTGGTGAGCGTTAAAGTGATTCTCTTAGAGGTTTAATTATTCCTTTGATAAATCTACGGTTGAGAAGTCTATCGGAAGGGTCCGGTAAAGGAGAATCACGTTGAAGAAGATTGTGAGCGCGGAGACGAGTTGTAGGCTTGTCGATCTTACAGAGTCAAGGTCTTGCAAAGGGTTGTAAGTGTTCCTAGTGTCTGTAATCTCTAAATAATCTTTTGATAGTGATTTCCTGGGTTTGGCTGCCCCGGAGAGGTTTTACTTTTAGAACGTTTTCTAAAAGGTTTCCTCTTCGTAACCAAAATATCTGTATCTGCCTCTTTATTGCTTTATATATTTTGGGTGATTGAATTGTTTATTGCTTCATAATATTAATTCGGCATAAATTGTGATAAACAAGTTTTTGGAGTCGGTTAAGCGTTTTTCAGTAGCAAAGCGAAAGGACCTGGTAATTTGAAGGGGCAGATTGTAATTTTTTAAAATTTGGGGTTGATTGCAAGTAAGTTCGAGGACCTGACAAGACTACCAAATTCGCAAGAGCAAGATTGTCGGTGACTCTTCCACGAGCCATCGAAACTATAAGCTTAATTCAACTTTCCAATCTGGTTTCCTTCAAACAAAGTTCTAAATAATTAAATAACTATATGGGAAAACAAAGTATTTAGAAGACCAACTAAATCAATATTATACTCTAAGAAAGATAGAGAAGGCATAAATGTAAAATTGTAATAGTCGACAAAGAAATAATATAAGAAGGACTAGAATTTTAATTAAGTCCTCCTAAATGTGATGTGAATTTTAAAACCCTTTTAGATCTAGTCTCCTCAACTGGTTTCGCTCAGCCACGCGACGGCTAGTGCGCTTCGCCTCCGTTGCCTCTGCTGTTGTTGCTGTTTGCTGTTTTTTTTTTTTTTTTTAATTTTTTTTTATTGTGTTTTTGTTGTTTTTTAAATAAGTGTTTCAATTCTCCCTAGATCTGCTTTAATGAGCGATCTTCGGGGTAAAGGTTTTTGTCCTAGCCATTAGGTCGAGGAGGATTAGTTTCAGTGTAAGGATTTTGCTTTTATGACCGGAAAAATAAAAGATGGGAATATGAGCTACCTATGTATTAGATTGAGTCTGCCTGCAGCAGATATGTTCCATAACTGAAGTTTGGACATGGGATAGCGGATGTTGTAGTCATAGATAAGATTTTATTGTAAAATTTTTATGTTTGTCTCTATGACATTGCAACCTCATAGTTTAAGGGTTTTATGCTCTTGATCTTTTTTCAATGAATGAATACGAAATACTCCCCTAAAAAAAAAAAAAAGAAGACATGATCATTATTGAATGTTGATCTATTGGTGATTTTAAAAATCACATCATATTTGGAAAGACTATAGTCCTCCTTATAGCATTATTCGTCAACAAAACATACAAAGATGATATTGAAGGGCATAAATAAATGTAGCAGCCATGCATAAAAGTGAGACCATTTCTTTTTTGGACAATTATTAGTTTCCATTATAGTACACTTAATTAGCTTGTTGAGGCAATACCTACGTATAGCATGAATGTTTTCTTGCTTCCCAAGGGACTATACAGGGAGATTAACTCCCTTATGCAAAAATTTTGGTGGGGACAAAAAGATAGGGAGCACCGGATCCATTGGATGAGTTGGGAGCGCATGGGGTTTTCGAAAAATAAAGGTGGTATGGGCTTTCGAGATTTAGGGTGTTTTAATAAAGTCTTGTTGGCTAACACTACAAGAAATTTGGTCATTAGCAACCAAATTATTAGCGGCGACCCAAAAGTTGCCGTTAATGAGGGGTCATTAGCGGCAACTTTAAAAAGTTGCCGCTAATCGCCTCTCATTAGCGGCGACATTGAAGTCGCCGCTACTAGCGGACGCTAAATACCATTATATTTGATATTCAGCAACAACATCAATAGCGGCAACAATTGTTGCCGCTATTTACTACTCATTAGCGGCGGCATCCTAATGTTGCCGCTATTAGGTATACAATAGCGGCAACAAACGTTGCCGCTATTAGGTATACAATAGCGGCAACAAACGTTGCCGCTATTTAAACACAATTAGCGGCATCGGCCAATTGCCGCTATTATGAGCTTAACAGCGGCGACTTCCAAAAGTTGCCGCTATTTATGGGTCAATAGCGGCAACTTTCGAAGTTGCCGCTAATGGACCTGAGCTAAAAAAATAATAAACAATAGGCCTTAACAGCGGCAACATATAGTTGCCGCTATTGGCCCCCCAATAGCGGCCACTTTAAAAGTTGCCGCTATTAAGTGCCTAATAGCGGCAACTTTTAAAGTTGCCGCTAATAGACTTGAGCTAAAAAAATAATAAACAATAGGCCTTATTAGCGGCAACTATATGTTGCCGCTATTGACCCCCCAATAGCGGCAACTTTAAAAGTTGCCGCTAATGGACCTGAGCAAAAAAAAAAAAAAAAAAAAAGGCCTTATTAGCGGCAACGTATAGTTGCCGCTATTAACCCCCCAATAGCAGCAACTGTAAAAGTTGCCGCTATTAAGTGCCTAATAGCGGCAACTTTAAAAGTTGCCGCTAATGGACTTAAGCTAAAATAATAATAAACAATAGGCCTTATTAGCGGCTACTATATGTTGCCGCTATTGACCCCCAATAGCGGCAACTTTAAAAAGTTGCCGCTATTAGGCTCTTAATAGTGGTAACTTTAAAAGGTGCCGCTACTGGACTTGAGCAAAAAAAAAAAAGCCTTATTAGCGGCAACGTATAGTTGCCGCTATTAACCTCCCAATAGCGGCAACCGTAAAAGTTGCCGCTATTAAGTGTCTAATAGCGGCAACTTTAAAAGTCGCCGCTAATGGACTTGAGCAAAAAAAAAAAAAAAAGCCTTATTAGCGGCAACGTATAGTGGCCGCTATTAACCCCCAATAGAGGCAACTGTAAAAGTTGCCGCTATTAAGTGCCTAATAGCGGCAACTTTAAAAGTCGCCGCTAATGGACTTGAGATAAAAAAATAATAAACAATAGGCCTTATTAGCGGCAACTTTAAAAGTTGCCGCTAATGGACCTGAAAAAAAAAAAAAAAAGAAAAAAAAAAAGAAGAAAAGGCCTTATTAGCGGCAACGTACGGTTGCCGCTATTAACCCCCCAATAGCGGCAACTGTAAAAGTTGCCGCTATTAAGTGCCTAATAGCAACAACTTTAAATGTTGCCGCTAATGGACTTGAGCTAAAAAAATAATAAACAATAGGCCTTATTAGCGGCAACTATATGTTGCCGCTATTGACCCCCCAATAGCGGCGACTTTAAAAAGTCGCCGCTATTAGGCACTTAATAGCGGCAACATATAGTTGCCGCTATTGACCCTTGAAAAAAAAAATTTTAAAAAAATAAATAAATATTGGGGTGATGCTATTTACCCTACATATATAATAGGAAAAAAATTATTTCTCAAAAATTCACCTTCGATAATATGTCATTATTTCTTTTATATTAATTGTTGGTCAATTTTTTCTATTTTTCTATTCTTATTTTATAAAAAAAAAAAAAAAAAAAAAAATTATTTTTTTCTTTTAAATAAAACAAATTTTCCTATTAAATTAAAACACTTAGAAAAATTAATTTTTTTTTATAATATTGTTGAAGTTTTCTATGTCTTATTCCTATTTAAATGTTTGATTGATCGTGATAGGATCAAATATTCGATCAAAAATCCAATCGATCCTAGTGAATTTGTTTGATTAATTGTGATAGGATCAAATGTTCGATCAAACATCCGATCAATCCTAATGAATTAGTTCGATTGAACGTGATAGGATCAAACATCCGATCGATCCTAATGAATTAGTTTGATTGATCATGATAGATTAAACATCCGATCGATCCTAGTGAATTATTTTGATTGATCGAGATAGGATCAATGATCGATCGAACATCCGATGGATCCTACTGAATTAATTCGATTGATCGTGATAGGATCAAATGATCGATAAAACATCCGATCGATCCTACTGAATTAATTTGATTGATCGTGATAGGATCAAGTGATCGATCAAGATTCTATCGATCCTAATGAATTAGTTTGATGGAGATCGATCTTAATGAATTAGTTCGATTGAACGTGATAGGATCAAATGATCGATTAAACATCCGATCGATCCTAATGAATTAGTTCGATTGATCATGATAGATTAAACATCCGATCGATCCTAGTGAATTAGTTCGATTGATCGAGATAGGATCAAATGATTGATAACTTGATCTGATGGATCCTACTGAATTAATTTGATTGATCGTGATAGGATCAAATGATTGATCAAACATCCGATCGATCCTACTGAATTAATTTGATTGATCGTGATAGGATCAAGTGATCGATTAAACATTCGATCGATCCTAATGAATTAGTTCGATCTTAATGAATTAGTTCGATTGATCGTGATAGGATCAAATGATCGATCAAACATCCGATCGATCCTAATGAATTAGTTCGATTGAGATCGATCTTAATGAATTAGTTCGATTGATCGTGATAGGATCAAATGATCGATCAAACATCCGATCGATCCTAATGAATTAGTTCGATTGATTGTAATAGGATCAAATGATCAATCAAATGTTGAATCGAAAATTCGATCGATCAAACATCCAATCGAGCCTAGTGAGTTAGTTCGATTGATCGTGATAAGATCAAACATCTCATCGAAAATCCAATCGATCCTAGTGAATTAGTACGATTGATCGTAATAGAATCAATTGATCGATCAAACATCCAATTGATCTTAGTAAATTAGTTATATTGATCATGATAAGATCAATTGATTGATCAAACTGGATACAATTGAAAGTTCAATTGAACTATAAGCTTTTTATATTATCTTAGTGCATTAGTTATATTAATCTTATATTATCTTTGGATTTTGTATTGATCTTATAATTAATTATAAGATAAATATCAACTTAATGATCTTTATCATAAAGATTTATTAAATGGAAATTATTAGTTAATATTATAATAATAAAAAAAACAAATTACAAGAGAAAATAAATAAAAACAAAAATAAATAAAATAAATAAAAATTAAAAAATTGTAAGTATAATATATATATATATATATATATATATATATATATATATATATATATATATATATTTTTTAAAAAAAAATTACCCTCAATAGCGGCGACTCTGGGGTCGCCGCTATTTGAGGCAGTGCGAAAAAGAAAGCGCCATCCAGTGGCGGGGTTTCTGAAATTTTCGGACAAAAAATTTCATAAACCGCGTCTTTTTTCCCCAAACATTCAAAACACCAAAATCCCTAACACCCCTCTCACTCACCTCCCTCATCACTCTCACTCTCGATCTCTCTCCCGCTGCTCTCCCTCCCTCCCATGATGGATCCGATGGCTTTCAAGCCTGAAAACGCTGCGTTTGGAGCTCTGGTTTTCGAGTGAGCTTTGTGAGTGGAGTTCGTAAAGATAGAGAGGTAAGAGTGTGAAAAAGTTTGCGTCTTGTGTTTGTTTGGTTTCTAAGAAATCAAACAAACACAAGACGATTTCAGTTGTTTAGAAATGATGTCCTCCTATTTCAGTTGTGCATTTATATATTACTATTTTCACTCGTTTGTTAGGTGTTATGTTTCATAATTTAGGCATGTTCATTTGTAGTGATCAATGTAAATAGTTTCTTTTTAACAATTGAGTAGATAATAACTTACCCAAGGTACTTATTGGTCTCCTTGCATGTTTCCAAGGTGATTCTGTCCATATGTTGACTTTAGCTAGCTTTTTTTATAGAATACTCGGAGACTTCAGGGTGCGGAATTGGAATATCTAATTGGTTATGGATATCTTGTGGTTTTGCTTTGATACTTACTACTTTTGAACTGGTCTTAAAGGTCCTTGATTTGGAGTTCTTTTTGGGTTTATAAAGGGGAAATCGTGTATGGTCTTAATTATATTGTTTTGATACGTCCTTTTAAACCTTACAAAAAATGATCTTGGAACTCTTTTTAACCCGGATCTCCTAATTTGGAGAGGTAAAATCTTTGAGTTATTGTCTATAAGGGTTGAGTGAGGTGGGGTTGCTGGGTTTGGATTGTTCTGTTCTTCAGAGATATTTTCCATTGCTTTGGATATCCAATAGACATACCATTACTCATGCCATGTTTTTCAACAGAAGGGTGGTGAAGGGACTAGGTGAGACATGATGGACATTTGGGGAGACCACTTTGCATTTTATAGCTTTAGAATGATGAAATTTTACGCAAATATGCCAGAATGTTCCTATGAGAACTTTAAAGAATTTTGATTAGTTCATTACATTTTTGTTGAACAGAATGATCATAAGTTTATGAAATGTAAAAAGACACTTGTTTGGAATCATTGTTGTAGAGTCTTCATTAATAGGATTAGGAAGCACAAGGAGATTAGACAGATGCTAAAAGGGAGAATGCCTTTTTTCATAGCTTAGAGTGGACCAAATATGACCAACCATTAACTACTGAGATAGATAATGTTGGAGCCAACCGGCCAGTACACTTGCATGGTGTTTCGTCTATATGGCTAGTGTGGGTTGGTTAAGTCCCATTTGATTTCTTGATATCTCCATTTGATCCTTTTCCCCATTGAGCAGGATTATGTTTACTGCTGTACTTGATTGGTCATAATGTCCAACTTGATGTGCAGATTAGAGAAAAAGTGCTGCTATGGTAGAGAGGTTTTGTATATCTGACTTGTTATAATCATGCTGTCATAGCTTGATATTACTTTTGGAAACAATGCAACTTTTTGACATCAGAAAATTTTTACTGGCAAAACCATCTTTTTTCAACTGAAGAAATTTTGTTGCTGTGTTTTTATGCTAATTGGTGATTTTACAATATGATGTACCATTTCACATATTAATTATTTCTGACTTTAGTGGATTTCAAATGCTTGTAGCCATTTATTGACTTAAAGCCTCCAGAGGATTCAAGGAAAGAACCAATGCGGCACTTTTGAGAATCACATATTCCCAGTAATGTGGTTTCAATGTACTTTTTAACTTGCTGTCTACAGGATATAAAGCGGAGAGAAGATGCTGTTTCTAGATGTATGATGCCGCAACCTACAACTTTTACAGTAAAAAATTATGCATTTTCTTTTTACCTGTCTTGCTGTTCTCTAAATTGGTAATTCTGCTTTCAATTTTGTATATCAGCTGGCGTCCCTGATGATGATAAAAATTGGCCTCCATTTTTCCCAATTATTCATCATGATATAGCTAATGAAATACCAGTTCATGCTCAAAGGCTACAGTATTTGGCTTTTGCAAGTTGGTTAGGTAAGGGAGGTCATATATTTCAGTCTATTTACATTATTTTTCTGTTGTAAGTTCTTGAAATCTTCTCATGTTGCTAATATTACATTACGCGCAGCTTGTTATGGAGTAGTGATTCTCCTTTTCTTTTTTTTACCTGTGTCTAGGAACCAAACAAAGGAAAATAATTTCCTTTCCTTTTCTCTTCTACTTTCTTCGCTATAACCACAATGCAAAGGAGAAACACTTCTCCTCCCCCCTCTCTTCCCTTCCCTTTGCTTGGCCGTTTTTCTCTTCTTTCTCCTTTCCCTCTTTGCAGCCAATATAGTTTTATGGTTTTTTGCCCCCTGTTACAAACTAATGTGCTTTGACTTTTCAACTTTTTATCTTTGGTTGTGTTTATTAAACTCTAATTTGTAGTAGGTGAAAATGTGTGTTTGTTGTGAAGCCACGTGTGGTTCTAGAACTTACTTTTGTAAAAGGTTTCTCTTGTTTTTTGTATTGTGTAGCTTCAGAAATTTGTAAAGTAAGAAGAAGAAGAAAAATAGAAGAAAGAGCCAAGTCCCTTGCAGAAAATTGTTCTTCCTCTCCCTGTTTTTTCCCCTGTTTTTTTCTCTTGCCTTTTGCTCATTTTCTGCAGAATTTCTGCAGCAAGTTGATCTTCTTATTCTCTTGTGTTTCCCTTGTTTAATCTACTGCCCTTGGAGTGTGTCTTGCTGGAAAATCCAGCCAACACCCCCCTTATTTCTCAATTTAATTTTGGATAATATGTTTTTTTTTTTTTTTCCCGTTTTGCATCTGTTGTCTTGCTTTCTGTTTATTTCTTTTTCTTTCTTATAATTCCTTTGTACTTAGGTAGTGTACTCTTTTGTCACTTATTCGTTGATTACTTGCCAGAAAAAAAATCTTTAATTTGTTCCGCCATTTTTTTCCAAAAGTATCTTTGCACTTCCCTCTAGGTTTCTTATAATTCCTTTGTACTTAGTTTTTTCGTTGTTTTTTGTCTTTGCACTTCCATACGTTTATAGTTAATTCATATAAATTTTTCTTCTTTTTCTAATTCAGGGGAATCCTTGCAGCAATCGATGTCTTCAATGACCATGTATTGGTTGGGGTACGTTGTTCCGTTAATGGCTCTTATTACTTTCACTTTTGATATGAAACTGCAGAGTCATGGGATGTTCGTGCAGTTGGTGGGGGTAGTTATCAATGAATTTTAGGTTGATTTATTCTACTTCTTATGTCCTTCATAGTGTAAAGCTGTCTAATAGGAGATATGTAATGGTGTAGAATGTGCTGCAAAAGGGAAAGAGTGCTTTTATTTTTCTTTTTTAAATCTCATTGATGTAAATGATTCAACATTACAAAAAATGAATGCGTAGAGTGCTTAGTGGGAAAACAGACCCATGTACCTAGAAGATGTCATAATAAATATGGTAAGGGTTATTTGCCTTTTTACTCATAATGCTAGCTTTCTAACACCTCTTACTTTTAAAAGCAAATTTACTGTCTTATGGCCTTGAACAGTGAAGGCCAAAATTCATAGTTTGGGGAATAACAAATGCAACATATTAATGTTTTATATTCATGCAAGTTATTGGATTTGGTGTTGGGGTTTTACCTAATGTGTCGGTTGGTTTCACTGCAGATATTCTACTTAGTTGGCTTTGGCTTGTTTTGCTTGGAGTCGCTTCTACTTAGTTCATGCTCAAAGGCTGCAGTATTTTGTATTTTTATGCTGCCTCCCATTTTTGCTTGCCATACTGCTAATTTTTCTCTAAATGTTGTCTAGATCCGAAATTCCCATGTTAGGCACCAGTTGTGTTTTTGCTTGGCTATAATATTCCTTAAAAACCATTCATCGTAGCCTGCAGCAAATATCTGATGCTCTTGTAGTGCTGTTTGTGCAGGTATAGTTCTTTGTGTTGTTTTCAAACGAAAAGACTGGATCCGATGGCTTTTTGGTTGCTAAGAAATTACAAACTTTAATGACTGTCTTGTAATAGTGTGAATTTTTGGGTTCTACGATCTGTTTGATTGCTGAGAATATGAAATTGTGATTTTTATAGTCTTACTTTTCAGAGAATTTTATGTATACTTGTTCAATAATCTAGACATTAAATCTATTTATAGGATAATATATGTATATTATTAAAATTATAATGGTAACAATTATAGTGATACATAATATAGGGAATGAAGCACGTGCATTGCATGTGCCATCCCAACTATATATATATATATGGATGCTTCTTTCTTTTCTTTTTTGTTTTTTTTTTTTTTGTTTTTGTTTTTTTGTTTTTTTTTTTTAATTATTTTTAATCAATAGCGGCGACTCTATAGTCGCCGCTATTGAGTTTCTATTTTTTTAATTCATTAGCGGCAACCTCTAAGTTGCCGCTAATGAGATAAATAGCGGCAACTGGATGTTGCCGCTAATGACAGAGGAATAGCGGCAACTCCAAGTTGCCGCTATTGACTTTTTAAATTTTTTTTTTTTTTAATTTTCTTATATCATTAGCGGCAACTTAAAGTCGCCGCTAATGACATACAATTAGCGGCAACTTGGTGGTCGCCGCTAATGATATATAATAGCGGCAACCATGGAACCATTTTGAATCATTTTTTCCGACAAAAAAAAAATGTATTAGCGGCGACTTAAAGTGGCCGCTATTACCTTGACAATAGCGGCAACTTTGAAAGTCGCCGGTATTTAGTTTTACCGTCGACTTACTACCAACCACCAAATAGCGGCCGCGTGTCGCCGGTATTTGTAAATAGCGGCAACTTTTTGCTCATTAGCGGCAACTTTGGGTCGCCGCTAATGACCATAATTTTTGTAGTGTAAACAGGGATGGAGACTTTTGCAATTCCCGGATAGTTTGATCGCTCAAATACTAAAAGCCAAATATTATCCGGGATCTTCCTTTCAAGAGGCGAAGCTGGGCTCTAAACCATCATTTGCATGGCGTAGCATCTTTGGGGCACGGGATTTGCTCCTTGAAGGTTTAATGTGGCGAATTGGTAACGGACAGGGAGCTCGAATATGGGGAGATAAGTGGGTACCAATTCCCACCACCTACACAATTCAATCCCCAACACGGCTCCTTGAACCGTCGGCTAGAGTTTGTGAACTTGTTGATCAGGTGCAGGGCTGGTGAAAGCAAGATCTGCTAATGGAATTATTTACAGCTGAAGAGAGGGAGGCCATCACCTCCATTCCTATTAGCTTGACACAGCAACCGGATGTAATGATTTGGAGATGCACTAACACAGGAGCTTTCTCTGTCAATAGTGCATATCACCTGGCAAAGGAATTAATTACAAACTCAAACCCTGAATCTTCGGTGAGAATAGCGGAGAAGGAGATTTGGAGAATCTTGTGGAGGCTTCCATTGACAAATGCCGAGAAAAACTTCATGTGGCGAGCATGCCAGAATCTGCTCCCAACAAAAGACAACCTGTTGAGATGCAAGGTAGTATCTGAACCCCTTTGCCCCATTTGCTGCTTGGAAGCTGAAACTCTCTTCCATATTTTGTGGGATTGTCCTTCTGCGAGAGATGTGTGGGGTGTAAGCAAGCGAATATTCCAGAAATACTCTCACGGTGGACCAGAATTCCTGCAAGTGGCGGAGGATGTTTTCAAGAATCATGGGCAGGAGAATTTATGCACATTTATACGTACAACACGGAAACTCTGGTTTAGGCGAAATGAGTTTGTTCATGGTGAAGAGCTTACTCCTCCTGATATTATTGTACGTGAAGTCCAGGCCTCCACGGAGGAGTTCAACCGGGCCCAAGAAGCTTTGGCGACACAAATTGCTATACATCAAGCTCCAGCCGTAATGGTGTGGTCTAAACCGCCGATACATTGGTGGAAGGCCAATTGGGATTTTGCAGTGGACAGAGTAAACAGACGCATAGGTATGGGCATCATGGTTAGAGACACAAAAGGAGAAGTAGTGGCTGCAAGGTGCTTAATGAGACTGTTAAATATATTGGATAATATATTAGAAGCGGAAGAAAGAGAGAGAAGAGAGAGAGAGCGAAAGCACACAATGGACTACATTGTATTGACTCTAATAATAATAATGAATACAAAGGCCTCTATTTATAGAGAGGCAAGTAACCTAATAGACTAAGGAATGGTAAACCTAATAAACTAATGAAAGGTAAACCTAATAGACTAATAATACTTAAGGAAGTAAATAACAAGTAAATAACCCTAACATAATATTCTTAACATTCCCCCTCAAACTCAATGTGTAAACTTGAGTTTGGATAAACGAAAAGGGAAAGAAAAAGGAATTCGCAAAAGAAGCTGCTTGTGCCAAAAGAGTTGCCGAAGTAACGCCATAAAAGTTGCTAGAGACCGATGGATTCTGCCTGAATTGAGCTATGCATTTAAGCTAGAGCTTGTTTCACTTGGTTGTAATTTTACTTGAAAACCATATACCAGTAATGAAGAAGCTTGCCTAGTCGGCTGAGAAAAGCAAGGCCGGTTAAAAGGGGCTTGTTTGGCCCGTAACCCTTGGACTGTCTCGCCTGATCGGCTGAGCTAAAGTCTGACCAAAAAATTCTAGCTAGTAGACCGTCTCGCCTGGTCGGCTGAGATAAGCAGGGCCGGTTGAAGAAGCTGCTCTGATACCATGTTAAATATATTGGATAATATATTAGAAGCGGAAGAAAGAGAGAAGAGAGAGAGAGCGAAAGCACACAATGGACTACATTGTATTGACTCTAATAATAATAATGAATACAAATGCCTCTATTTATAGAGAGGCAAGTAACCTAATAGACTAAGGAATGGTAAACCTAGTAAACTAATGAAAGGTAAACCTAATAGACTAATAATACTTAAGGAAGTAAATAACAAGTAAATAACTCTAACATAATATTCTTAACAGAGACAGGGGCTTATTGACCCAACAGCAGGGGAAGCTCTCACATCACTAAAGGCAGCAAGTTTGTGTCAAGAATTGGGAGGTGAAGCGATTATTCTGGAAGGTAACGCTAAGAATGTTGTAGAAGCCATCAACTCTGATGCAGACTGTGGCAACCGTTTTGGACACCTTGTGCAGGATACTAGGCAGATCTTACAAATGTTCCCAAGGTGGAAATGTGTATATGTCAATAGGAGTGGGAATGGTGCTGCTCACACTTTATCAAAGGTGGCCACAAAAATTGATGTGGATAGAGATTGGGTCGGGATTACACCTGATTGTATCCATGATACTATTGAAAGCGAGAAAATTTCTCCTCTTCACGATTGATTATTTAATGAAAGCTATACAGTTTTTTTTTTTCAAAAAAAAAATTAGCTTGTTGAGCTGTTTTTGAAATAATAGCTGAATTTCATAAATCAGGATAAAGACAGAACAGATTGTTCTGTCAAAACAATATCACGGATAAATCCTTATATTTCACATATCCAAGACCTTTTAATGACGTGTTTACAAGCCTTTTTGACAAAACCATGGGCCGCAAAATTAATCTTGCGGGGTACATGATAACATTCTCAGTCTGGGAAAGAGGTCAGGAACAGTTTCGTGTCATCAATAAGTTGGCCATATCGGGATGCCTGGCTCTCTCGGGACTTCACCACTGCTACTACCTGCATGGCATCTCCCTCCAGTGAGATCTGCTTTACACCCATTGCCTCGGTAAAAACGACTGCTTGGTAAATGGTAAGCCGCTAAGGCCTCAGCTGCTGAAGGTTCAAGATGACCTTGTATTGCCATGCACTTTGCCGCAATTATTGCCAAGCTCAACAGCTCAGCTTGTGGAGCTGTTGAAACTTCATTAGAAATAGGTCCGCATGAAAAAATGTCAATTTAAGGCTATCTCGCTTGGGAAGTTTGTGATCAGCTCTTAAGAAAGAATTCATGAATGGAAGGTGAATTGCAAAGACAATGTTAGAAGTCAAGATATTTGCTTTGATATCATGTTAAATCATCACTTATTTTTTTTTAAAAAAAAAACTTTAGTCTATAAAACATTATGAATTTAATTATTTAACTAAAAATGTAATAGACAAAACACAAAGAATGACATTTAGTAGGATATGTCATAGGGTACTAAAACTATATCACAAGCTAAAAAGGATTCATTACAAAGTTCATATGCAATACATTAGAGCAAAAAGCAAAGCACTCCCACAAACACAAATTCACAGATGCTTTAATGCTTCATAACAAAAGGCCTAAGAAAGTTCCCGAAAGTGAAAAGCAAGACCAGAATTCCAGCAATAGTTGCAGTGCCTCTCCAAAAATCACGAAAATACACACTCGTCAAAGATGCCACGAGACGGTTCCACGAGTCGTCACAATGGTGATTGAGTCGTTTATAGAGCTCGTGGTAACAAGATTCAGGTTCAACAATCATGTGGCCAAGTTTATTGATCAGAGTAGTTACTTCAGTGCTACAACCGAGCCTGTTGACAATCACCTTCTTCTCAGCAAGCAAACAAACATCTGATGAAGTGGTGATAAGACAATCCATTAGCAAAACATAATTGCAGATGTATGTGTTTGATGGGTAATGACACTGCTCCAAGGCCATGAGGTTTCGAAAAAGAGCTTCTGTTTGGTCATCTATCAAAAGTTGTGGGATTTTCAAGATACATTGCACACTCTTAAAGCAACAAAAGGATCTCAAGCATGGTAAGCAAGAGAAGAGCCATGAGAGATTTAAGCATGGATACCTTTCCAAGCACTTATCTTTGGAGAATTCTATGTCAAGCAAGGATTTATGACGGAAATCTATGTCTACTAATGCCTTGAACTCCAATCCTGCCTCATCAAGCTTTGTGGCTGTATATCTTAGATGTTCAGTTCGTTTTTTGGGATCAGCTTTTGGATTTGTAGGACAATAAAACATTCTTTGCAAATCAGTGAAATGTTTTACTTCCGTATTCATAGGTATTCTATGCTTATCCGAAAAGAAAAACTCACATGCAAGCTTAAGAAATGGATGCTCTTGTTCTTCATTGAAGGCAGCCTCATAGAACTTTTTGAGAAACTTAAACGGAAGCTGATTCTCCAGTAATATCAAGTCTTGCTTTATGTGGGATTCTAGCCATGCATTACTTAATATATAATCATTTCCATATTTTCCACAATTTCCACATTTTTTGCGTTCAAAATTCCTCAGGAAGAGCTCAATGATAAAGACAGCATCCAATAGAATCTTTTCCACAAACTTTACTTCGTTAAGCTCAAAGGTTGTCTCTGAATAGCAATGGCTAATTTTTTCTTTTCTTTTTTCGACGAGGCTTGCAAGATCCTTCTGGTTCTTCCCAGTCCGATAACAGAACTCCTTAAAATATATCAGCTTTTGCTTTCTCACGCCCTCCAATTCTGGTTGGTCGCGATGAAATGGGCCGATTGAAACTAACTTGGGTGTGTAGGCTTCTTCATTTATCTTACGAATTTTGTTGGGAACCCTGTAGATGCAGCACTCAGGCCACCGTGCAGGTTCCGCTATTAGTGGAATATCAATGATTGACTCCTTGCATTTTGTTTCTTTTCTTGGAGATTCCCCAGCTGCAGGGCAGGCCATGATTTCCATCCTGACTATAACATAATCACAGTAAAAATGTATTACTTTTTCAAGTTTTGACACAAACACAGGATACCAAGTATTAGGAAATGACTAATTCAGCAATTTAAGTGGGCAACACGTAAAATATTTAATTAGAACGAAACGTGAATGACGTTAACAAAGTTCGAACTCAGAACTTTTTCTCTAATATTATATTAAATCACATCTTATCCTAAAAACTTAATAAGCTGATATGAAATAATTATTTTAATAATTTAATTTATATTTTAACACTCCAAAATCCTTAGAATTTGACATGTTATATCTTGATCTAAGTATTCATATCTTTGTTTAAAGTTATCAATTGGAACTGAGTTTGAACTTAAACATAAATTTGTATATTTAGAAATCCAGTGTATGAATAAATAAATAAAATAAAAAAAACAAAACAAAACAAAAAAAAAAACAAAAAAAGCTGCAAATTAATCCAGTGTAAGAACATAAAGGAATCCAGTGAATCCACATAGAAATCCAGTATATGAAGTTAAGCAGGCCCTTGCTTTAGGAAATCAATCCAGTGTATGAATAAAATCAACTATATATATCACTAAAGGAATTTTGAACACATCTTATCAAAAAGAAGATAATAAAAGGAAATAGAACCTGCAAATTTCGCTAGCAAGCTGAAATGCTTGTATTGCTTGAGAGCTCCAGAAATCCTCCTCCTCAATTCCTACACTCAGAGTTTCACTTGCTTCATCTCTTACTGATCATAATATAATATGTCCTCTCTTCCCCTTGCATCCATGTGTATATAAAGAGAGCCAAGAGATTAAAAAAGAAATACAAAAAGGGAATTTGTTGATATTTCTACATCTTTCAAAAAGAAGAATTGTCATGGCCTGTCAAGAGATTAAATTGTGAGAGCTCTATTTGCTTAGAAAGCAGCAGATGAAATCGAAGCAGATGTCCAATATTTATTGTACTCTATCATCTCTCTTCTCTCTCTCTAATAATACCATAGATGTTGGTCCATCTGTCACATTTATTAATGGTCCATTTTTGTAGTGAGGGTAGGTTACAATGGTCAATAGAGTGGGCAGATTATTGTACGAAGCACGTTTCTTTATCTCTTCCAAGTCCCAATCATATAAGTGTGATGTATGCATATCTTACGTATTTGTTTGTTTTTTTCTCTAAAGAAAGTGGTACCATTTTCTACATATGTGGACCAAGCTAGGACCACTCACGTGTTTCACTGCATGCAAAAATGTGCAACCTAACAAATAATTCTATTGTGGCAGTCAATATATGAATCTTTTTCAGAAATAATGAACTCTTATATATAGGAATTTTTTAATAAAAAATCGTGTTTAATCAATCTTTTTATCTTCAATATTAGACAATTTTTTTTTTTAGTGAAAATTTCCGGCTTTTTCATTAATATCAAACTAGTATCTTCTCAGCACATATAATATCATAGTTAATAAAATATGAGTATTCTTCCATTCAAATTTACTCTTAAGATTGCTGAATGGCCTTCTTTGCTAGTTTGTGAGCAATCATATTTGCATCCCTGATCTTGACATGTGTGACACCCCACGATCCAAATCAGTGAAGTAACATATTTGCACCCTCAATTAATTGGCCATACTAGCTCCATGATTGTCTTTACATCCTCAAAGAAATTACATTAATTAATATCCATCGCATCTATCTCCAACATTATATTCATGATTTTTTAGAAGTAGTCGATCAAAATTATGTCTTAGAGTGAAGACCTCAAAAAGTGCAATAAAATCCATGTTTTGGCGAAGAATGTCAAGTTGAGTCAAACTAATTAGCCTGTCTACAAGAACATGCATGGAAAATGCTTGAAAATGACATTTACCAAGTCATAGAAAACACATAACACCAACCCAATTTGAATGACAAACTTACATACTCCAAATAATAGAATTAGTAACAAAAATGTTTCCTATTTTTCATTTTTCTATGAACCCTTATCCAATCCCATGGTGTGGATCCACCAAAATTGGCCACCATCGATCAACCAACAGAATATCTAATGTTATCTCTTTTCCCTGTGTAAAGACAAGGACAAAAAACACAGGAGAAAAGGTTTCCACTATACCAAATGATGTGTCCTTTCATTTTTCAAGTTTGCTATTTTTGAAATATAATCAGTTTCTGTGAGTCCTTTAACTCAGTCACGTGGAGTGGAGTCCACCGCAATTGGCTCATTCATGAACCAAGCAACGGAATCTGAAGCTATCGCTTTTCATTATGTAAAGAAAAGTCAACAAAGCCCAAAAAAAAAAAAAAAAAAAAAAAAAAAAAGGAAGAAGAAAGGAAGAAGAAGAGATTTTGTAATGATACCGAAGACTTTGGTTTAAGTCACTTTCTAATGTTGTTTATCTCTAATAAAAATGAAAAATTCTAGACTCCTAACTATTTTGTCGGATTTTTTTTTTTTTTTTTTGACGTGTGTCAGTATATAATTAAAAATGATGCAAAACACCATCCATGGTGGTGGGTCAATGGTCTCATAAAAATTCTCAAATGATTGGGCATAGTAAAATGTGAGTTCAAATCTTACAATGAAAATCTCCACACAAGCTTGAATAGTGTTAGTTGCTTTGGATTCCACTAATGTCTTGTTGAGACTGAACGCCTATAATTACCCACTATCTAGGCTCCACACCTCATTGGTTCTAAGATGATAGATACTACTATTATCATGCTATGTAGAATAGTCACAGTTAGTCGTTGTTTTTTCTTACCATTTTTAATTAGAAGAAACAAATAGGATGTTAAAATAATTTTTTTAGTGACAAATATTTCTCTAATCATATGCTAACGCATATCAAAAAATTGTAAAATAATTATACTTCTCTTATTTATGAGGTTGCAAATATTTGATGTTGAAATAACACTCTCCAGCTAACCAACCAACTTTTTGTAACTAGGGCAATAAAGAGCTGCCGGATATTCCGATACCAAAAAGTTATCTCGTACATTGACATATGACATGCATACATCACTCTGTTTATTTGACTGTTAGAGTTGGAGGTATTGAGTATTGCTTTGTTTTGGCAAAAGCTTTTTATCTTTTATTTATTGTTCACGTACGTTACTTTTTTTAAAACAATTTTTATATCTCTTTCTTAATACGTTCATACAAGAGAAAGGTATTTCGTTTTTATCTTTTATTTATTGTTCACGTTACTTTTTTAAAACAATTTTTATATTTCTTTCTCAATCCGTTCATACAAAAGAATGGTACTTCGTTAATGGGTTTTCTGGGTTATTAATTTCGTGTCTTTTTTATTTTTTATTTTAATTTTTTAATTTTTAATTTTTTTTATATTGAGTATAATCTCGAGCTCTTCGATGACACCAAATATAGTAAGAGAATTGGAGTAGTTGAGATTGCAATGAAGGGTCTTAGATCCGGAAAATGATTCTCTCTATTTCATTTGAAATAGAGAGTATCTATTTAGAAAAAAAGGTGATAAAATTAGGACAAAATTGTCTCCAAACTTTAAAAGGTTAGACAATTTTATCTCACCATTTTGCTTAAATAACTCATCTCCATATCAAATGAAACAAAGAGGATCCTTTTCCGACTGGGAAAAGAATGGTGGGGCATGAGGAAACTTGAAGGACGGAGAGTTCTGAGAGGACGATAAAGCAAATGTACTGTGGCTATGTGATTGAAGAGAAGGAAATTTCCACATGCATTGTGGGGGCGTTTTAGGTTTAGTGACATGCTATGTGGGGGCGGGTTAGGCTTAAAAAAAGTCCCAATACATTTAGAAATGCTTGAATAGATTATAGGGGCACTTGACAAATGACTCAAATCATAAGTGTGATGTTTTTTAGTGTGTGTGAGTGAGAGAAATTGTAATGTTTTTTAGTGTGTGTGATGTTACTCATAAGTGACTTTCAGAGGCAAATTTTGAAAAATTATTAGGGACGTTTCACTTTAAAGTAGGGACGCTTCACTGTTCAAGCATCCCTACTTAGTTGGAAAAGGGTTTTTTTTTTTTTTTTTTTTTTTGTAATAGTAATAAGGGGATGTTTTCCTGTACAAGCGCCCCCACTTTTTAGAGGAGTCGTTTTACTGTTCAAACGTTCCCACTCTTTAGTGAAGGCATTTGTACATGGGGGCGTTTTACTAAAATGGCCCTATTGAAGGCGCACTAAACCTTGTTTTATTTAGTAGTGAAAGTAGCTCTCCACAAGGACAACCTTTGACTAAAAAAATTTTGGGTTAAATGATCTGGGATCTTGCATATGTGCGGCAGCTTTCCACAACGACAACGTTTGGCTAAAAAATCTTGGATTAAATTTGGACCTTGTTTTTTTAACATCAATTGTGCGGTAGTTTTCCACTTTTTAATTCTATTAAAAAAAAAAAAAAAAAAAAAAGAGTATTAGGTTCTCTCCGGATATTCTCCTAGTCCTAGGTGAATATTAATTATTTTCTAAAAAATTAAAAAAAAAAAATTACACTTATTTCTGTCACCTGATTTTTTGAAATTAATATCCATCTAAGATCAGATGAACACTTAACATTTTTCATAAAAAAAAATTTTATACAAAAAATTTAAAACTTTATATTACGTCAATAATTTTTTATTATAATAATATAATAAAAAAGAAAAAAAAACCATTTGCCAAACAAGGTCAGTTGCTCATCACTACTGTTGATAGCTTTTTTGTCACTGATAATATGTCCTCTCCTCCTCTTGCACCCGTGAATATTATATAACATGATGTACTTTGTGGTATTTTCCCGTCACTGTAGCAAACAATGACCATAGTTGATTGGTATTGTTATGTTAATATTATTTGATAATTGTCTTTTATTTTTTCTTCTCAAATTAAAAGTATTAATAAACAATTCAAATACAATATTTGAATGTGATGTCATTGTAAGGTCTCACACAAACTTTTAATTGTCTAACTCTTTCACTTAGTCTTCGCTACTAGAATATTTTAATAAGAAATTATACGAATACTAATTTTTTTATTAATAGATGAGCACTAACATGATGTAGAGCTTATCTATTGGTATTCGTAGCATAAATGTTTTTATTTTTTCATACAAAAAATTCAAAACTTTAAATTACATTAATCATTTTTTATGATAGTAATATAATAAAAAAGAAAAAACCATTTGCCAAACAAGGCTAGCTGCTCATCATTACTGTTGATAGTTTTTTTGTAACTGATAATATGTCCTCTCCTCTTGCACCCGTATATGTTATAACATGGTGTACTTTGTGGTCTTTTCCCGTCATTGTGGCAAACAATGACCATAGTTGATTGGGTCCGTTACGTCAATATTATTTAATAGTTGTCTTTTGTTTTTTCTTCTCAAAATAAAAATATTGGTAAACAATTCAAACACAATATTTGAATGTGATGTCATTGTAAGGGCTCACACAAATTTTGACCCGCCTAACTCTTTCACTTAATCTTTATTACTAGAAAATTTTAATGAGAAATATTAGGGGTATTAACTTTTTTACTAACACATGGACACTAATATAATGTAGAGTTTATTTATTGGTATTAATAGTATTTTTCTTTATTAATTATTTTGATCCTCACCAATAAATACGCTCTACATCATGTTAGTAAAAAGGGTAAAGTCTTCTTATCTCCTTCAAACTATCACTCCAATGACAATCTCTCATTCCAAACTATCAATTGTGACAATTTACCCTCCAAACTACCAAAACAATGACAATGTATCTCCAATACTACTAAAATGACAAAATTACTCTCACTAAAACTAAAAAAAAAATAAAAAATCAAACTTATAAAAAATAAAAAATAATAAAAAAAACAAAAAATTTGAAACTAAAAAATAAAACTAAACCAAGGGTGTCAGACCACCCCTAAGTAACTGGGGATGCATGGTCCGACCACCCACTGGCCACCCCGAAAAGGGCTAAGGGGGTGGCCGGCTACCCCCATTAGACCATGGGGTGGCTTGCCACCCCAAAAGGGCTAAGGGTGAGAAAATGGCCCATCTAGAGACAGTTTGTGGTGGTCATAGTCGCCGTTGAAAAATTTCGCCGACGACTAGGAAGTGAAGGAGGTAAGGCCAACGTGGCAGCAACCGCGGTCAAACCGAAAAGCATTGATTTTGTGGCAGCCACCGGCGGTCCCCCTTTGTTTATCATAGTTGCTTTAATTTTGTGCTTTTTATTTTTTTTATTTTTTTTATTTTAATCACAGTTTTAGTTCTTGTTTGGTGGGGGTGGTTTCTTTGAGGCATTGAGAATACAGCGACGATTTCTTGAAATGGAACAAAGGGGATGAAATCTTCAATTTACCCATGATTTCAAGGATTAACATCAGCGCAAACAACTTTAGCGCGCGGTGAGATCCCATCTTCTATATCTCGCTATACTTCTCTTTCCTCCAGCAATTTCAGCCGAAATAATCTCTCCGGAGAAATCCCAGTCGTCTGCAACTTTCAAACTGCATACATGTGAAATTTGGGCCAAGGGGGTGGCCGGCCACCCCCATTAGGCCATCGAGCCACCCCCATTCTGGCACCCCTAAACCTTTTTAATATTTTAATATTTGTTTTTAAAATTTTAAATATATTTATTTTTTAAAAAAAGTTTTAAGGAATATGTTTGTCTTATTGAAAATTTTATAGGGGTAATTGTGTCATTTTACTAGTATTGGGGAGTATATTGTCATTGTTTTAGTAGTTTAGGGGTAAATTATCGCAATTGATAGTTTGAGAGAAAATTGTCATTAAAGTGATAGTTTGAGGGAGTTAAAATGACTTTACCCTAGTAAAAATGTTAGTACCGAGAAATGAGTCACGACTTAAAATTGTCCATTCTACCCATATTAAACATGGAAAAAACAATTGGACATTGGACACGCGCGCGCGCGCGCGCGCGCACACACACACATATATATATATATATATATATATATATATGAGTAATATTAGAGATCATCTTTTTATCATTTTTTTATCCTCTCAAAGCTGATGTGGTTTTCAAAATGATAATTGGATCAAAATTCAAGTATGATTCATCTAAAATTTAATGGTAATTTTAAAGCCACATCAGCTTTAGCAGAATAAAAAAAATGGTCTATAACATTACGCTATATATATATATATATATATATATATATATATATATATAACCATGGCCCAATATGACCCGATCTGATCTCCTTTTACCCACAACCAGACCGTGGCCATGGGTCTCTGGCCATTGAGCTGTGGAGACCCATGGCCAAGCCAAGGTTCTCCTTCTACGGTTTGTTATTAAAAAACTTTTTTATTTATAGAGGTATAATGGATCATTTGAGTCACATTAAAGTTACATAACTCAATTTTCGTACGTTAGAAATGTTGATAGAAGTAGCAAAGCGAAAGGACCTGGTAATTTGAAGGGGCAGATTGTAATTTTTTCAAATTTGGGGGTGATTGCAAGTAAGTTCGAGGACCTGACAAGACAACCAAATTCGCAAGAGCAAGATTGTCGTTGACTCTTCCACGAGCCATGGAAACTATAAGCTTAATTCAACTTTCCAATCCGGTTTCCTTCAAACAAAGTTATAAATAATTAAATAACTATATGGGAAAACAAAGTATTTAGAAGACCAACTAAATCGATCAATATTATATTCTAAGAAAGATAGAGAAGGCATAAATGTAAAATTGTAATAGTCAACAAAAAGAAATAATATAAGGAGGACTAAAATTTTAATTGAGTCCTCCCAAATGTGATGTGACTTTTAAAACCCTTTTAAATCTAGTTTTCTCAACTGGTTTCGCTCAGCCACGCGACAGCTAGTGCGCTTTGCCTCCCTTGCCTCGACTGTTGTAGTTGTTCGCTGGTTTTTTTTATTGTGTCTTTGTTGTTTTTTAAATAAGGGTTTCAATTCTCCCTAGATTGAGCGATCTTTGGGGTAAAGGTTTTTGTCCTAACCTTTGGGTTGAGGAGGATTAGTTTTGGTGTGAGGATTTTGCTTTTATGACCTGGAAAATAAAAGATGGAATATGAGCTACCTATGTATTAGATTGAGTCTGCTTGCAACAGATATGCTCTATAACTGAAGTTTGGACATAGGTTAGCGGATGTTGTAGTCATAGATAGGATTTGATTGTAAGATTTTTATGTTTGTCTCTATGACGTTGTAACCTCATAATTTAAGAGTTTTATGCTATTGATCTTTTTTCAATGAATGAATATGAAATATTCTTCTAAAAAAAATAAAAAGACATGATCATTATTAAATGTTGATCTATTGGTGATTTTAAAAATCACATCATATTTAGAAAGACTCTAGTCTTCCTTGTGGCATTACTCATCAACAAAACATACAAAGATGATATTGAAGGGCATAAATAAATGTAGCAGCCATGCATAAAAGTGAGACCATTTCTTTTTTGGACAATTATTAGTTACCATTATAGTACACTTAATTAGCTTGTTGAGCTGTTTTTGAAATAAAAGCTGAATTTCATAAATCATGATAACGACTGAATAGATTGTTCTATCAAAAACAATATCACGGATAAATCCTAGAACTTCACGTATCCAAGACCTCTTAATGACGTTTTTACAAGCCTTTTTGGCTTAACCGTGGGCCGCAAAATTAATCTTGTGGGGTACAGGATAACATTGCCAGTTTGGGAAAGAGTTCAGGAGCAGTTTCGTGTCATCAATAAGTTGGCCATCTCGGGATGCCTGGCTTTCTCGGGACTTCACCACTGCTACTGCCTGCATTGCATCTCCCTCCAGTGAGATCTGCTTTACACCCATTGCCTTGGTAAAAACGACTGCTTGGTAAGCCGCTAAGGCCTCAGCTGCTGAAGGTTAGATGACCCTGTATTGCCCTGCACTTTGCCGCAATTATTGCCAAGCTCAACAGCTCAGCTTGTTGAGCTGTTGAAACTTCATTAGAAATAGTTCCGCATGAAAAAATGTCAATTTAAGGCTATCTCGCTTGGGAAGTTTGTGATTAGCTCTTAAGAAAGAATTTATGAATGGAAAGTGAATTGCAAAGATAATGTTAGAAGTTAAGACATTTGCTTTGATATCATGTTAAATCATCATTTATTTTAAAAAAACTTTATTCTATAAAACATTATGAATTTAATTATTTAACTAAAAATAAGACAAAACACAAAAAATGACATTAAGTAGGATATGTCATAGGGTACTAAAATTATGTTACAAACTTACAAATGAAAAATATCTGTTACTAGAGCATATATATACAAGCTAAAAAGGATTAATTACAAAGTTCATATGCAGTACATTAGAGCAAAAAGAAAAGTACTCTCACAAACAAAAATCACAGATGTTTTAATGCTTCATAACAAACGGCCTAAGGAAGTTGCCGAAAGTGAAAAGCAAGACCAGAATTCCAGCAATAGTTGCAGTGCCTCTCCAAAAATCACGAAAATACACACTTGTCAGAGATGCCACGAGACGGTTCCAATAGTTGTCACAATGTTCATTGAGCCGTGTATAGAGATCGTAGTAACAAGATTCAGGTTCAACAATCATGTGGCCAAGTTTGTTGATCAGAGTAGTCACTTCAGTGCTACTACCGCGCTTGTTGACAATCACCTTCTTCTCAACAAGCAAACGCACATCTGTTTTAGTGGTGATAAGACAATCCATTAGCAAAACATAATTGCAGATGTATGTGTTTGATGGATAATGACACTGCTCCAAGGCCATGAGGTTTCGGAACAGAGCTTCTGTTTGGTCGTCTATCACAAGTTGTGGGACTTTCAAGATACACTGCATGCTCTTGAAGCAACGAAAGGATCTCAAGTATGGTAAGCAAGAGAAGAGCCATGAGAGATTCAAGCATGGATAGTGTTCCAAGCACTTATCCTTAGAGAACTCTATGTCAAGCAAGGATCTATTGCATAAATCTTTGTCTACTAGTGCCTTGAACTCCAATCCTGCCTCATCAAGCTTTGTGGCTGTATATCTTAGATGTTCAATTCGTTTTTCGGGATCAGCTTTTGGATTTGAAGGACAATAAAACATTCTATGCAAGTCAGTGAAATGTTTTACTTCCGTATAATCCATAGGTATTCTATGCTTACCTGAGAAGAAGAACTCACATGCAAGCTTAAGAAATGGATGCTCTTGTTCTTCATTGAAGGCAGCCTCATAGAACCTTTTGAGAAATTGAAACGGAAGCTGATTCTCCAGTAATATCAAGTCTTGCTTTATGTGGGATTCTAGCCATGCATTACTTAGTATATAATCATTTCCATATTTTCCACAGTTTGGACAATTTTTTCTTTCAAAATTCCTCAGGAAGAGCTCAATGATAAAGACAGCATCCAATAGAATCTTTTCCACAAACTTTACTTCAGTAAGATCAAACGTTGTCTCTGAATAGCAATGTCTAATTTTTTCTTTTCTTTTTTCGACGATGCTTACAAGATCCTTCTGTCTCTTCCCAGTCCGAGAACAGAACTCCTTAAAATATATCAGCTTTTGCTTTCTCACGCCCTCCAATTCTTGTAGGTCGTGATGAAATGGGCCAATTGAAACTAACTTGGGTGTGTAGGCTTCTTCATTTATCATACGAATTTTGTTGGGAACCCTGTAGATGCAGCACTCAGGCCATCGTGCAGGTTCCGGTATTAGTAGAATATCAATGATTGACTCCTCGCATTTTGTTTCTGTTCTTGGAGATTCCCCAGCTGCAGGGCAGGCCATGATTTCCATCCAAACTATAACATAATCACAGTAAAAATGTATTACTTTTTCAAAGTTTTGACACAAACACAGGATACCAGGTGTTAGGAAATGGTTAATTCAGTAATTTAATTGGGCTAACACGTGGAATATTTAATTAGAACAAAAGGTGAATGACGTTGACAAAGTTCAAACTCAAAACTTTTTCTCTGATACTATATTAAATCACTACTTGTCCTAAAAATTTAGTAAGCTAATATGAAATGGTTCTTTTAATAATTTAATTTATATTCTAACACTCCAAAATCCTTAGAATTTGACATGTTCTATCTTGATCTAAGTATCATTTCTTTGTTTAAAGTCATCAATTGGAACTGAGTTTGAACTTAAACATAAACTTGTATATTTAGAAATCCAGTGTATGAATAAATAAAAAATAAAAAAATAAAAAACAAGCTGCAAATTAATCCAGTGTATGAACATAAAGGAATCCAGTACTGTAGTAAAGCTGCAAATCCACATAGAAATCCAGTGTATGAACTTAAGCAGGCCCTTGCTTTAGGAAATCAATCCGGTGTATGAGTAAAATCAACTATATATATCACTAAAGGAATTTTGAACACATCTTATCAAAAAGTAGATAATAAAAGGAAATAGAACCTGCAAATTTCGCTAGCAAGAAATGCTTGTATTGCTTGAGAGCTCAGAAATCCTCCTCCTCAATTCCTATACTCAGAGTCTCTCTTGCTTCATCTCTTACTGATCATAATATAATATGTCCTCTTCCCCTTGCACCCATGTGTATATAAAGAGAGCCAAGAGGTTAAAAAAGAAATACAAAAAGGGAATTTGTTGATATTTCTACATCTTGTAAAAAGAAGAATTGCCATTGGCCTGTCAAGAGATTAAATTATGAGAGCTCTATTTGCTCAGAAAGCAGCAAATGAAATCTAGGCAGATGTCCAATATTTATTGTATTCTATCATCTCTCTTCTCTCTCTCCAATAATACCATAGATGTTGGTCCATCTGTCACATTTATTAATGGTCCATTTTTGTAGCGAGGGTAGGTTACAATAATCAATAGAGTGGGCAGATTATTGTACGAAGCACGTTTCTTTATCTCTCCCAAGTCCCAATCACATATGTGTGATGTATGCATACCTTACGTAATTTGTTTATTTTTTTTCCTTAAAGAAAGTGGTACCATTTTCTACATAGGTGGACCAAGGACCACTCACGTGTTTCACTGCATGCAAAAATGTGCAACCTAACTAACAAATAATTCTATTGAGGCAGTCAATATATGAATCTTTTTCAGAAATAATGAACTCTTATATATAGGATTTATTTAATAAAAAATCGTGTTTAATCAATCTTTTTATCTTCAATATTAGACATTTTTCTTTTCATTAATATCAAAATAACATAACTTCCTCAGCACATATAATATCATAAATAAAATATGAGTATTGTTCCATGTGTAACACTCCATGATCAAAATCAGCGAAGCAACGTCTGTGCACCCTCAATGAATTAGCTATACTAGCTCCACGATTGTCTTTCCATCATCTGAGCATTTACAATCTTCATCGCATCTCTCTCCAACATTATATTCATGATTTTCTAGAAACAATCCATCAAAATTAGGATGACCTCTTCACGTGCGTCACACTCCATGATCGGAAATAGTGAAGTAACATATTTGCCCCTCAATCAATTGACCATACTAGCTCCATGATTGTCTTTACATCCTCAAGGTAATTACATTAATACCCATCACATCTATCTCCAATATTATATTCATGATTTTTTAGAAATAGTCCATCAAAATTAGGTCTTAGAGTGAAGACCTCAAAAAGTGCAATAAAATCCATGTTTTGGTCAAGAATGCCAAGTTGAGTCCAACTAATTAGCCTGTCTACAAGAACATGCATGGAAAATGCTTGAAAATGACATTTACCAAGTCACAGAAAACACATAACACCAAAATGTTTCCTATTTTTCACTTTTCTATAATCCTAATCCAATTCAATGGTGTGGATCCACCACAATTGTCCAGTACCATCCATGATCCAACAGAATCTGATGTTATATCTTTTCCCCGCGTAAAGACAAGGAGAAAAAAACAAGAAAAAAGGTTTCCACTACCACATGGTGTCTATTGATTTCGTGGAGACATGCACACCTCAGACTTCTGTTCGAGTCTCCTTTCATTTTCAAGAATAATTAATTTGATTTTTCTTTGAGTCCTTTAATTCAATCACGTGGAGTGGGAGTCCACGGCAATTGGACTCTTTCAACCAGGCAACGGAGACTAAAGGTTTAAGTCACCTTCTTATTCAATGTACAATAATTGTTTTGAGTTATGCATTACTTTCATAATTTTTATATGTTACATATTGATTATGCAATTATTGTATTTTTGACCTCATTTAACTATAAATATGTTATTTTATTGTACAGTTTCAATCAAGTGAAAGAAAAAAAAAATGTGGCCAAAAAGACTTTAATGTAGGAACGTAGAGTACAAGCCGAACCACCTTAATTTGTGTATTTCTTTCATTATTTCTCTCTTTAGATTCTTATATACTTTAACGCTTCTAATGTTGTTTATCTTTAATAATTAATAAAAATGAAAAATTCTAGAATTCTAACCTTTATTTTTATTTTTATTTTATTTTATTTTACGTGTCGGCAGTATATAATTAAAGGATGATAAAATTAATACCATTAACGGTGGTGGGTTAATGGTCTCATGGAAACTCCCAAACATTGGGCACTGTTAGGGCATGATTTCAAGCAATAGAAATTCTCACACGAGCTAGATTAGTGTTAGCCGCAAA
Organism: Corylus avellana; assembly: GCF_965113065.1. NCBI lineage: Eukaryota > Viridiplantae > Streptophyta > Magnoliopsida > Fagales > Betulaceae > Corylus > Corylus avellana. Next base: position 9,746,010 of record NC_142491.1, read on the forward strand.
TTGGGTCTCACTGATGCTTGTTTGGGGCTAGGTTATTCAATTCCTACGGTTTCTCACTGTCTTGGCCCTTAACCTCTTTTGTTTCAAGAAAGTAAGTATTACTATTAGTCCTGTAAACTATAACAGCCACAGTTAATTGTCTCCCTAGCTCCTGCCCTTTTCAATTAGAAAAAAACAAAAACCAAAAAAACAAAAACAAAAAAAGGCTGATGTTAAAGTAATTTTTGAAGTGACTAATGTGCTTCTAATCATGTGCTAACGAGTATCAAATGTTGTAAGATAATTATAGCCTTATAGGTGTTGCATTACTTAATATATTTAAAATTTGTTTAATTTATGAGGATGCAAATATTTGGTGTTGAAATAACACTCTCCAACCAACTAGCTTATACAATGAAGTAAGATATGCATACATCACTCAGATTATTTGAGTGTTAGAGTTGGAGGTATTGAGTGTTACGAAAATGAACATTACAGTTTCAGAGATCAGAGAAGAAAGAAAATACACACAATTTCAGGTCTTGATTACTCTTGATAGTCATATGTTTTTTCAAAAAGATAAAAAATAATCCATCACCTCATAGCATGGGTGAAATTAGAATTTTAAGAAGTGGTGTTTTTAATTTTTGGTGTCATTTTTTATTTGTCTATCTTTCCTAAAATTCACTATTGAATCATGTATGATCTACATACATGATTCAATGTTGAATTTGTCCATCTCTTATACAGCGATGGACAAGATATGGGGAAAAAATAGAAAATAAACATTTATCTTTTAATTAAAGAAGCGAGTAAAGAGATGTGTTTTGTGTCATTCTCTTGCGTATCTTTTGTTCATCTCTTTTGCAAATCTACCATTGAATCTATGGGGGTTCATATGTGAATCTTACAGATTTAATGGTAAATTTGCAAGATAATGAAAGCAAACATTTTTTAGTCAGCAAAACTAAAAAAATAAAAATAAATAAAAAAAACTAAAATAAATCTTATATGAATAACTTGGTATCATTAATTAATAACAATGAGAAAAAGATATTTTAAGAAACTATTATTCCAATTGAATTTCATACTCTAATTAAACAAGAGCCTTCTCCCAAAACAAAAATGTCCAATGTTACTGCGGTCATGATCATGTTCTTGTTGGGTTGAACTGTCGCATCTCCAGGTTCTTTGACAAAATTGGCCGGCCAACAGTCATATTTAAACAGTTTATAAGAAGTATATGGGGTTGGGGACAAGGATCCACAAGAATTAGTTGCCTAAATTGTGGTATAAAGTTCAAGGCCAGTTCTTCTTGCTGTTCCGGTGTTCCCAACCCCTCTTATTGTTGTTCTTTCTTCGTATGGGCTTCCCTTGTGCTCTTTTACATGTATTGGGCTTGGGCTTTGTACTGTGGTCATGGACTTGATCTTGTGGTTGCAGAGTTACAGCTAAATCGAAGTTTGTCACGTTGCTTCATTCCATGTCATTCTATCACATTCCTTCTTTTTTCTGTTAAATTCAAGCATTGGTTATGATTTGATGAAATTTGCAAAAATGATTACAACTGAATAATATTGTTTTGATAGTTTAGGAAAATATTAACACAATTAGTAGTTTGGGCCGATATTGACAAGATAATAGGAGACTGCTTCATTCTTAAGCTTGTTTCAATTGGCCCCTTCCATCACCACCGAGAAGAATTGAGGCACATGGAAATTCACAAAATGAGATATTTAAGGGATTTCTGTTATCAGGGGAAGAGCCAAAAGGATCTTGTAAAGATGATTACAAATCGTTAGCCACATCTCTGCTATTATCTCAAAATGACTAGTCAATTTGGAGATTCACTAGAGTTCATTATAAAACTCAATTTCACCTAGTAACTAGCCAATGTGGGACTAAGTACACATAACTATCTTTATAAACCACTCATTCCATGTGGATGTGGGACTTAGCACACATAACTATTTTTATAACCCACCCGAAAAAATGCTAGCTACATCTACGCTATTACCCAAAAATGACTAGTCAATTTGGAGCTTTCCTATAATTTATTATAAAGCTTAGTTTCACTTATTAATTAGGCAATGTGGGACTTAGCACACATAACTATTTTTATAAACTACTCACTCTATGTGAACTTCTTCTCATATTCCCAATATAATACCGAGGTGTTACATCATTAGAGACAACAAAGTAAAAATCCGTCATTGCTATTCATGGACTTTTGAGCACAACAGTAAAGAGTTTATAAACATGATTCTATTGGATGGTATCCTTATAATTGAGCTCTCCATAAGGAAACGTGAGAAAAAAGAAAGATTCCATATCTAGTAGACCATGGATGGCAATCTGTATACAACATGACTTGATATTACTCGAGAATCAGCTCCTTTTCTTTCTTCTTCACGGCTTATATATGGCACTAGAGCAATGTCATTATCCATTTAATACTTACATTTGCAATTATGTTGCGCTATTGGACTATCTTATCGACAATAAAAAAGATGTAGCTTTACTTGTTGAAAAGAAGGTGATTGTTAACAATCTTGGTACTTGGTAGCAACGCTGCAGTGGCGACTCTAATTAACAAACTATGTGTTGAGATTGTGGTAGCTGGATCCTGTTACTCAGCTCTATGTTGTAAGATCTTGTATGGGTTGTGATATCCTTCCTGTGTTAAATTACCAATTGTCCTAAAAGCTTAAACTGATAGGAATAAGTAAATTTAATCACTTAACCATTACTTTAGCACCCCCCCTCACGTGTGGGCTCAAACTCACTTTTAATAGATAAGGCTCAACATACACTACAAAAAAATGTGTGTTTTTTGACGTGGCAAACAGTAACTTATGTTTGCCACGTCAAAAACTTTTGACGTGTCTAAGCAAGCACGTCAAAAAAATTTTTGTTGACGTGTCTTTTTTTACACGTCAAAAGTTTTTTGACGTGTGGAATTGACACGTCAAAAGTTTTTGACGTGTGGAATCGACACGTCAAAAACTTTTGACGTGTCAATTCCACACGTCAAAAACTTTTTTTAATAAAAAAAAAATTAACAATAATTTTGATATAAACAAATATGCATTAACAAACAATTAATGTTAATTGGCATAAAAAATTAATTTTTATTGTCATTAGTATAAATTATAGTTTATTATCATTAGTATATATGTATGCATGCGTTAATTGATCAGTCTAGTAATATTAATATGATAGCTACCCATATTATTTTTATAAAAATATATAAAACATACTTGTTACATTTATTTTATAAGACCTGCAAACCTCATATGAATTCGACAAACACAACATATGCGGCCGGTTAGTTGATACATTTAATTATATATCTATACATCTAGAATATTAATTTGTTTATTTATTTATTCTCTAATTAATTTTAATTGGAGAGAATAAATATATATATGATAGAGTAAATACTATTTTAATAACATTTAAATAAATAAAATTTTATGAAAATAGTTTAAATAAGATAATATATATATATATATATATATATATTATAAGTTTTTGACGTGCCATGTTTGGCACGTCAAAAACTTTTGGCGTGTCATGCATGGCACGTCAAAAACTTTTGGCGTGTCATGCATGGCACGTCAAAAACTTTTGACGTGTCATGCATGGCACGTCAAAAACTTTTGACGTGTCAATCATGACACGTCAAAAACTTATATTATATATATATATATATATATATATATATATATCAAAAATAATTTTAATTATGATATAAAAAAATATGTAATAAACAACACTTAATGTTAATTGGCATAGAAAATTAATTTTGATTGGATAGGAAAATTATATATAGTTTATCATATTAGTATAAATGAAGTTGGTATATATATATATGATGTATGCTTAAATTGATCAGTCTATTAATATTAATATGATAGCTACACATATTATTTTTCTAAAAATATATGGGTCATACTCGATACATTTATTTTATAAGACCTGCAAAACTTATATGAACTGGACAAACACAATATATGCGGCCGGTTAGTTGATACATTTAATTATATATCTATACATCTAGAATATTAATTTGTTTATTTATTTATTCTCTAATTAATTTTAATTGGAGAGAATAAATATATATATATATATGATAGAGTAAATACTATTTTAATAACATTTAAATAAATAAAATTTTATGAAAATAGTTTAAATAAGATAATATATATATATATATATTATAAGTTTTTGACGTGCCATGTTTGGCACGTCAAAAACTTTTGACGTGTCATGCATGGCACGTCAAAAACTTTTGACGTGTCAAGCATGACACGTCAAAAACTTATATTATATATATATATATATATATGTATATATATATCAAAAATAATTTTAATTATGATATAAAAAAATATGTAATAAACAACACTTAATGTTAAATTGATCAGTCTAGTAATATTAATATGATAGCTAGTCATATTAATTTTGTAAAAATATATAAAACATACTTGATACATTTATTTTATAAGATCCGCAAACCTCATATGAACTCGACAAACACAACATATGTGGTCGGTTAGTTGATACATCTAATTATCTATACATCTAGAATATTAATTTATTTATTCTCTAATTAATTTTAATTGGATAGAGTAAATATATGATAGAGTAAATATAATTTTAATAAAATTTAAATAAATAAAATTTATAATAATTTAAATAAGAGAATAATTTAAATAATATATATATATATATATATATATATATATATATATTATAAGTTTTTGACGTGCCACACATGGCACGTCAAAAATATTATATATTTATAATATTTTTATAATATATTATAAATTCATTATATTATATAATTAAAAATATAATATAATGAATCATATTATTTTTGTTTTATTATAATTATATATGAAATTATATATATATATATATATATATATATATATATATATATTAAATCAGAAATATACATATATAAATAAAATATATTTTTTATTAGTCTTTTGACGTGCCATGCATGGCACGTCAAAAGGCTAATAAAAGTTATTATTTTAAATTCTTTTAATTATATATATCACACATATAAACGATATTATATATATATATATATATAGATAGAGTTTTTGACGTGCTGGGTTTTGGCACGTCAGAAATTTCTGACGTGCCAAAACCCAGCACGTCAAAAATTATTACTGTTTCAAATTTTTTTTTTTTTTTTTTTAAATCTGGTTTATTTTTGACGTGTAACTTTTAGCACGTCAAAAATTTTTGACGTGCTAAATGTTAACACGTCACTAAAAAAAAAGCGGGATTTTTAACTTTTTTCCCTCTTTTTCCTATCTTCTTTCCCTCTTTTTTTCCCTTTATAATTCTTTTATATCTTTGGTCATTTTTCTCTCATTTCCAGACTCAACTCTCTCTCTCTCTCTCTCTCCTCTCTCAATCTCCCTAGCTTCTCTCTGCAGCCGGCCAGCTCCCTCTAGAGGGAAGAAGAAAAAGAAGAAAAATAAAAGGAGAAGAGAAGTAGATCTGCAAAAAAAAAAAAAAGGAAAAGAGAAGAAGAAGAATAGAAGATAAGAAGATTTTTTGGGTTTGGGTTTTTGATTTTTGAAGATTTTTTGGTTTTGAGTTTTTGAAAATGAAGGAAAGAAGAGAGAGTAAGAAAATGGAGAAAAGAAGAGAGGGAGAGAGCTGGGGGGGGGGGGGTTAACCAAAATGGAGAAAAGAGAAAAGAAGAGAGGAGAGAGCTGGGGGGAGAGAGAGCTGACCATATAATTTTAATTGAAAAATAATTTAAATTAATAAATTTTTTAATTAAAAAAAAAATTTTAATTAAAATATTTTTTTAATGGCCAAAATTTTTGACGTGGTAGTGTTGCCACGTCAAAAAATTTTTGACGCACGCCACGTCAAAAACATTTTTGACGTGTCACTGTAGACACGTCAAAAACTCCAGTTTTTTGACACCTACCCTTTTAACGGTCGATAAACGTCAAAAACGACGCGTCAAAAAGAGGTTTTTGACGTGTCAATACCATTGACACGTCAAAAACCCCTAGTCAAAAACTAGCCCCATTTTTGTAGTGATATGAAATATTTAATTTAAATGGGGATGATTTGACAGAGTTAAGGTTCGATCCCATGACCTTTGGCTCTGATATCATGTTAAATTACCAATTGTCCTAAAAGTTTAAGCTGATAGGAAGAAGTAAATTTAATCACTTAACCATTACTTTAACATCCTGTCTCAATACTTTGGAACTCGGTGTGTTTTAGCTTCTGTGGAGTGTCTGTATTTCAGCCAATAGAGTTCTACGCTCTCTGGTTACTACTGAATTCTATCATTTTTTTTTTTTCGCTGGTAGTGCTTATCGAAAAATATCAAAACCCAGTACTGATATTTTTCGATTGACAACTAGCCGTAGCCGTTGCTGATAATGTCAAAACCCAGTACTGACAAGACTACCAAATCCGCAAGAGCAAGATTGTTGCTGACTCTTTCACCAGCCAAGAGATTTGAAACTTCAAGCTTCAACCTCCTCAATGCAAGTCTCAACAAAACTTTCCAGCCTAGTTTCCTTCAAGCAGAGTTATAACCACTTGAACGTGTTATAATTCGGTATATTCTAAGAAAGTATTTCGAAGACCAAATAAATGATAAGTATATAGTAAGAAGATAGACATGCCATAAATATAAAATTGTAATTAATAGTCAAAAAAAAAAAACTTACAAAGATGGTATTGAAGGGAAGAAATAATTGCAACAGCCATAAAAGCAAGACCCCATTTCTTATTTGGATAGTACTTTTTCTTTTAATAGTTGATAGTTTATGTATCCTCAGGGCTGTTTGCCAATGGACTTTGCTGAAACTGTAACAATATTTGATTGATTTGAAAAAAAAATACAAATATTTAATATAAAAAAGTGAAAAATTTTGTATTTTTAGTGATTTTTTTTTATTTAAATAAAAGTAAAAGGTGATTAACGTAATGTAAAAAGTAAGAATGTTGAGAGTTGAATTTGAGATGAATAGTATGAGGCTTTTTTTTGGTCCATTGGCAAACAACCCTCTCAAATCTGTCTACATTACTTAAGAATTGGAAAGAGAAATCATGTCATTTTTGTCAGAAGTTGAGAGGGAAAACTTTCTTTCTCTATCAAACCCAAAGGTGATTGACAGCCTGGGAAATCATGCAATATGCATATACTTGCATCCGATATCAGTTAAGAGTAATAGTACTTTTTACACTCATGTATTATATTTATATAACATTGATGTGGTGTGTTTTAAGTGACTTTTTATGTTAAGCACTTTAAAAAAAAAAAAAGGGTATAAGCTACTTAAAACATTTTAACGTCAGCCCGTATTAATGTGCGACAAATGCGTGTTAAGAGTAACATTAATTATTGGTTAAAGAAATGTTCATGCAAACGTTTTTCTTGTTTTCTGATGGCAAGGAAATAATACTTCTAGGGGTAATTAGGGCACACAAATGTTAACGTTGTTATTTTTTTGCCCTTCAAAAAGAAGAAATTTATTCGAAGCCAAAGTGTTTATGATAGGAAAGAAAGAGAAAATTGTTTTCTGGAATTGATATTTTTATCCAAGAAATTACAGTGCATGTGAATTTTAATAACTGATTTTAAGGGCTCACTTCACGCGCTATTAATTTCTGTTGCATAATTAAAGATTAGTGATCAAAGTAGTAGCTCTCCCGATTATTTTCATAGGAAAAAAAAAAAAAAAAAAGAAAAAAAAAAAGAAAAAGAAAAAAGTAGATGTCAAAAGCATGTTTGGTTCGAAGGCACAGTCAAATGTCGATGGAGTTGGATCAATATCAATATATATTAAGTGCAAATTGCTTGATTTAATTAAGCCTAAAAAGAAATTGCTTAATTATTACTGACCAAGATATTCATCGAATTTGTTCATTAGTGTTCAGTAGATTAAGAGCAACTTGCTTGTACTATTTAATAGATATTTTTTAACGGATGTATGACTTAACAATTATCAATATTTGATATTTCCGAAGACTTGAACGAAATTATTACAGTAGGAAATTAATTAAGAGTCTTTCTTTAAACCTAATATTGACCCATAAAAGAAGGGTCTTCACAACCGGTTGTTACGTCCTGTCCATGCTGGCTTTGTTGGCTGAAGGGCCGAGGTGCACACGATTACAGTTGCTGTGGCAGACATCTGACTGATCGAGATTCTAAAACTAGGATTGACCCGTAAACGAAGGGGAAGGGCATTCACAATGGCAATGGCGTAAAAATAATGAGAAGTGTTTGATTTTTATTTTTTTCCTTTCTCTTATTTATCTTGGTATAAAAGATGAATAAAGTTATTATTAAATTTATAAGACTACACATAAGTTTTACATATTCAATGATAAATTTGAAAACAAAAAAAAAGAACAAAAAAAGAATATATATGTAACACCTCTCAAGAATAAAATATTCATAGTCTAAAACCCAATGGTTTTCTTCTTTTTTTTTTCTTTTTTTTTCTAAAGAAATCATACCTTGCCATCCTCGTATGATTTTTCTTGTTCAACCAAATTGCCATAAGATTTTGAACTATTTGAAACATAGTATTCGGTTTCTACTAAGGGAAAAATCATATATAGGCTATAGCCCATAGGCTATCAACTTATCATCTAATTTGAATTTAATCATTAAGTTTTTAATTTTAACTATACATTCCTTAAGTTTTGCTTAAATTTAAAATATATTCATTTGTCATTTTACCGTCAAAGTTAATTGTTTGTCATCTATCACATGTTTTATTTAACACGTCATAAACACTCTAGTGCAATGCCACATCAACAAGTGTTAAGTTATTCTTAGAAAAAAAATAAAAAGACAAAAAAAAAATAAAAATAAAAATCGATCTGATGGGCATGTAGAACTTAGATAAATACATAACCTAATAATCTAAAAGAGCAAACCCATAGTAATAAAAGCCTTCGGTTCCATTGGTGTGACATTGCATTGGAGTGTTGAAATTGACATTGACGTGTCAAATGAAACACATGTGATAGAAAAACTGTTAATTTTGATAGTAAAATGATAAAGATACTTATTTTAAACATGTGCAAAACCTAAAGACTTTATTCTTGAAATTAAAAACCCAAATCAAATGAAAAGCTAAGAACTAAATATGATTTGTTCCTTCTACTAATTTATATTCGAACTTTACAATTTTTATGTGAGTGTTCATTTTTATCACAATTTCAGCAGCTTTTCTTTTGGCCCTTTCAACTTTGACGTGGAATGATTTCCAGAAAAATTTAGCACATCTGCCTCTAGCTGTCAATATTGCATCGATCTCCTCCCTTGTAACCATTTTCTGCCTTGAATTAGAAAAATATATATATTGCATCACCAGAAAATTTTTCACTAATTTTTTTTTCTCCAAAATTCATCAAGACGCAATTGATTAACTTTAGAGTCAAAATTGAAATCAGTAGCATTTCTTAGGGACATAACTACATGCGCACAAGTTGATCATTAATTTGTAGCATATTTTAAGGTGTGATATAGGGCTCACAAGTTGTACAATTCTAAAATTTTAATTTATAACAAATTGCTAAGAATTGAATATGAAAATTGATGGCACTACTGCTAATATTGTTGTCTACTGAAATAAGCTCTGGAGCTTATTCGATCGATACTAATATACGTCCACTAATTGTTGTTTGTTTGTCACTAGGATAACAAGCTTGAGGAATGGAAAAGATGGCTAATGATCCCATTGGAAAAGAACTTGAAAGCAACGATGTGCTCATTGATGTTCCACTGGTCATGGAGCCTGCTCTCTGGCCTGGGTGCTGTATCTACCGGGTTCCCAAGAATCTGCGCAAGGTAAATAAAAAAGCCTACACTCCTAATTTAGTTTCAATAGGCCCCTTTTATCGCGGCAAAAATGAATTGAGGGACATGAAAATGCACAAATAGAGATATTTGAAGGATTTCTTGTATCGGACAGGAAAGAGCCAAGAGGATCTTCTAAAGATCATTCAAGACAATGAAGTAAAAATCTGTCATTGCTATTCAGAAGACTGTAGGCTCAGTAGTACACATTTTGTGAAGATGATTCTATTGGATGCCATCTTTATAATTGAGCTTTTCTTGAGGTTTTATAAATATGTACTTGAAAATGGTATTGACGATCAAAATGATGAGCCCTTCCCAAGGACCCGTGAAAAAGAAAATGATTACATATCAAGTCAACCATGGCTGAGAACTGGTATACGACATGACTTGATATTACTTGAGAATCAGCTTCCTGTTTTTGTTATTGAGGAATTATAGGCTCTGTTTGCCAACGGAACGGGCCAGCACTGTAGTTGGAACGGTACTGTTTCAGCTACAGTACTGACACTGTGTAATCAGGACTTCAGACAAAAAAAATACACACATTTCAAAAATAATACTTATCTTATTCACTTGCCAACCAACCGATAATTACAACTGAATTTTTTTTTTTAATATAAAATTAAAAAAAAAATGAAAATGAAAAATATTAAAAAAAAAAAAAAAAGGAGCCACCCCCGTGGCCAAAAATGGGGTGGTCCGGCCACCCCACTTTGGCCAAGGGGTGGCTGGAACCACCCCGATATTCTCCTTTTTTTTTTTTTTTTTAATATATTTTTTTTTTTATATTAAAAAAAAAAAATTCAGTTGTAATTATCAGTTGGTTGGCAAGTGAATAAGATAAGTATTATTTTTGAAATGTGTGTATTTTTTTTGTCTGAAGTCCTGATTACACAGTGCCAGCACTGTAGCTGGAACAGTACCGTTCCAGCTACATTGCTGGCCCGTTCCGTTGGCAAACAGAGCCATATACGTTCGCCTTTAGTGACTCTGTTCCAGCTACATTGCTGGCCCGTTCCGTTGGCAAACAGAGCCATATACGTTCGCCTTTAGTGACTCTTCCAATCCCGACCAGGTTCATGCTTTTCTTTGGCTTTCAACCATTGACTTTTTTCCTTACTTTTTATCGTGATGGTATGCAGCTGCCAGAGTTCAACATCGGGGAAGTAAAACACTTAACAAATTTGCTAAGATGTTTATTTTGTCCGGTACAAGTCCTGAAACCTACAAGACTTCTAGATAATGTAAATTAATTGTGCCACAAAACTTGACGAGGCAGGATTGAAATTCAAGCCCGTTGAACAGAGACGCTTACTTGACATAACATTTGTTGGGAGTAAGAGCTTGAAATACTTTCCGTTGAAAAGAGATGCTTTCACAACTGATGTGAGATAATTCTAACAATCTCTTCCTCAAACATCGGGACCTAGTTAGGTCGGAGCAGTAACAACCTGTTTCTCATGTGGACTGTTGGGCCGAGACTTGTTGGTAAGTTTGGGCTCTGATACCATGTTAAATTTTCAATTATCCAAAAAGCGTAAGATTATAAGAATATGTAAATTTAATCACTTAACCATTAAGCTTTTAGAAAAACTGGTAATTTAACATGGTATCAGAACCAAAGATCATAGGATCGAACCTTGACTACGTTTAATCATCCCTCATTTAAATTAAATATTCCTCATGTTAGGCCCCACCTATTAAAAGAGAGTTTGAGCTCACACGTGAGGGGGAGTGTTAAAGTATGATTAAGTGATTAAATTTATCTCTTCCAATCAGTTTAAACTTTTAGGAAAACTGGTAATTTAACATTTATTGCCCTAGTTACAGCAAGTTGGATGGATAGTTGGAGTGTGTTATTTCAACATCAAATATTTGCAACCTCACAAATGAGACTAAGTATAATTATTTTACAACTTTTTGATATGTGTTGGCATATGATTAGAGAAATATTAGTTACTAAAAAAATTATTTTAACATCCTATTTGTTTCTTCTAATTGAAAATGGTAGGAAAAAGCAACAACTAATTGTGACTATTCTACGTGCATGATGTGATAATAGTAGTACCTATCCTCTTGGAACCAATGAGGTACGGAGCCTAGATAGTGGGAAACTGTTGGCGCTCAGTCTCAACAAGACATCAGTGAAATTTGTTGGATTGGGCCTTTGACCATCTCATCTGAAAACCAATTGGTGTCCAGTGAGGGAGTCTAAACCCTTTTATGACATTCAAAATCACACCTCGCAAGGCATGTTCTAAGAGCCGTCCAAGTGAGCAGAATGGCATTATTGAACCTCAATAATCCATCCCTCAACATGACACTTCTGTGACTCGAACCCATGACCCTAGCTTTGATACCATTTGTTGGATCGGGTCTTTGACCATCTCATCTGAAAACTAATTGGTGTCTAGTGAGGAAAGCTAAATCCTTTTATGACATTCAAAATCGCACCTCACAATGCATGTTCTAAGAGTCGTCCAAGTGAGTAGAGCGGTATTATTGAACCTCAACAGAATCCAAAGCGGCTAACATTAATCAAGCTTGTGTGAAGATTCTCATTGTGAGATTCGAACTCACGTTTTACTGTGTGCCCAATCATTCACCACCGATGGTATTTTGTCATCCTTTAATTATATACTGACACATGTCAAAAGTTAAAAAATAAAATAGTTAGGAGTCTAGAATTTTTCATGTTTATTAATTATTATTAGAGATAAACAACATTAGAAAGTGACTTAAACCAAAGTCTTCGGTATATATCATTACAAAATCTCCTCTTTTTTTTTTTTTTTTATCTTTTTTATTTTTTGTATTTTGAACTTTTCTTTACATAATGAAAAGCGATAGCTTCAGATTCCGTTGCTTGGTTGAATGAAGCCGATTGCGGTGGACTCCACTCCACGTGACTGAATTAAAGGACTCAAAGAAAGTGATTATATTTCCAAAAAAGCAAACTTGAAAAATGAAAGGACAAATCATTTGGTATAGTGGAAACCTTTTTTCTCGTTTTTTTATCCTTATCTTTACACTCGGCCGGGAAAAGAGATAACATTAGATTCTGTTGGTTGATGGATGGTGATGGTGGCCAATTGTGGTGGATCCACACCATGGGATTGGATTAGGGCGTTCATAGAAAAATGAAAAATAGGAAACATTTATGTTACTAATTCTATTATTTTGAGTATGTATGTTTCTCATTCAAAGTGGGTTGGTGTTACGTGTTTTCTGTGACTTGGTAAATGTCATTTTCAAGTATTTTCCATGCATGTTCTTGTAGACAGGCTAATTGGTTGAACTCAACTTGGCATTCTTGACCAAAACATGGATTTTATTGCCCTAAGACCTAATTTTGATGGACTATTTCTAGAAAATCATGAATATAATGTTGCAAGTAGATGCAATGGATGTTAATGTAATTGCCTTGAGGATGTAATGACAATCATGGAGCTTGTATGGCCAATTGATTGAGGGTGTAAAGATGTTACTTCACTGTTTCTGATCATGGAGAGTCGCACACATCAAGATTAGAGATGCAAACATGGCTACTCATAGACTAGCAAAGAAGGCAATTCAGCAATCTTTAGAGCAAATTTGAATGGAAGAATCTTTATATTTTATTTATGATATTGTATGTGTCGAGAAAGTTATGCTATTTTGATATTAATGAAAAGCCAGAAATTTTTACTAAAATTTTTTTAAAAAAAATTGTCTAATATTGAAGATAAAAGGATTGATTTTTTTTTTATTAAATAAATCCTATATATAAGAGTTCATTATTTCTGAAAAAGATTCATATATTTTCTGCCACAATATAATTATTTGTTAGGTTGTACAGTTTTGCATGGAGTGAAACACGTGAGTGGTCCTTGGTCCTCCTATGTAGGAAAAGGCACCACTTTCTTTATGGAAAAAAACAAAACAAATTACGTAAGATATGCTTACGTCACACATATTGAGAGAGATAAAGAAACGTGCTTCGTACAATAATCTGCCCACTCTATTGATCATTGCAACCTACTTTCACTACAGAATGGACCATTAATAAATGTGACCAATGGACCAACATATATGGTATTATAATTAGAAAAAAAAACAAAGAGAGAGAAGAGAGATGATACAATAATAATATGTTGACGAGAATCCATCCAATTTCCAAATCTCCATCTGCCTCCATCCTCATCTCCATATATATACAATAATAATATGTTGGCAAATCACGTGGTCTCCGTAATAGAAATAGAGATAAATAATCCAATTCGAAAATGCTATTTTTTCATCTTTTATCAGTATTTCATTAATTTCAATTTATATATTTTTTAATATTTTTGATCTTACATATATAATCATAGATTTGATAAAAAAAAATAGATGAACGATAAGTCTTTAGAATAAAAGTGAAATGCTACTCAATATTTTTAAGTAGTATTCTCTTATCTACTGAAAAAGTACAACGCTCTATTTTTAATTATTAATTTTTTTTTATTTTTTATTTTTTAAACAGATTCTCAATTCTCTTCTTTATTTGGTTTTAGATATTATCTTTTATTTTTGCCAACATTTGATTAAAGGAAAAATATTGAATTTTCCCATTGAGAGAGAGTCATATATAATGCTCACATTTGGCTAATTTTTAGTGACATAGCAGATGGACAATCACATGAAATGGAGGATTGAAATTCAAAATTTGAATTTCAATCCTCTCTTCCTCACTAAATATGGACAAAATGTGGGCATTATCTTGCACTGTAAGATATCTCTTTTTTGAGTAATACTACAAGCCTCTCTCATGTCTTTCTTGAGTCTCTCCAAGAGTGATGTGACTATTAAAATCACCATTAAGCTTGTGATTGATTATTATTGGATTTTGATCAAATGATAATTTTAATAGTTACATCATTCTTGGAGGATTATATTATACCCAGTGATTATGTTATACACACATCCTTTAAGATTATGTTATACCCGGTGATTATTAAGCACAAAAATCATGCTAATTAATTGGTAGTATTTTGCTTAGGTGATTTTTGTGAAAAATCCTTTTTGATTCTTATATTTTATGGAGTGTGTGTGATATGAATCAGAAGTGATCATATTTTTCAGTGGTTTCGTAAGGTTTGATTTTGGGTATTTCGTTCTTGTGATGTATTATTATTACACTTTGAGTCCTTGACAGAGTTCTCCTTCAGTGTACACTGAGTACACACGAAAATAAAGAGTCTACCTAACTAGATTTCGTTTTGAGATAACCAGATTTTCTTTGTTTCCAGAGAGAACATCAACAAGCACCTGGATTTTCGGTCAAAAATCGGGTTTCTTCGGTCGTTGAAAACAGAGCAAAAATCAATTTTCCTACTTTCTATCTTGCTGAAGAAAGAAGCAGTTGGTCTTCACAAGCGCTATAAACTATATTTTTCTCTTTCAATTGCTATTCTTTGCTTTGAAATCTATTGATGTATCTTTGACTTATATTTCTTTTTTTGGACTGATCTATTTTTGGGTTTACTTTTTTAATTCTTTATTATCTGGAAAAACTTAAAATTTACTAACTATTTCTATCTCTTTCTCTACAAGACTACACCATTCATTTGTCTTCCAATATTTTCTTAATTTGAAGTTTACTATAGAGGTTTAATTCCACGTGCATTAAAAAAAAGTTTACCCTAGAGGTATCGAGTAATGCTAGAGGTAGGATTCTTGTCTTTCTTTATCCTCCCAAATATCATGTTATTTTTACAATCATCATTAAGATTTTGATCAAGTAATAATTTTAAAGGCTGCATGATATTTAAGAAGACATAAAGAAAACAATAGTCTTATCTCTAGAATTACTCAGAGGCACCTTATCTAATTAGTTGTTGGGTGTTAACCCATATGACAAAGTTCCTGAATAATAATATGTGCAAGGAAAAACAACAAATTTAAGGTTGTTTTGGCTTGTGAAAGATTATTTCTAAACACCTTATCAGCACCATACATGATGTAAAATTATAGAAGATTAAACCCTTTTATTTGTAAACAGTGATACAAACTTTCCTAGCTGAAAATACAGACCTCGATAGATAGTGCTGGAACAACGTTAATTTGAACCTTCGAAAATTTGAAAAATAGTAGTAGAAATTAAAACAACTCAAAGCAAAAGCAAACCTCAATTAGTACCAGAGCAAGAGAGAACTTGTGAGGTATTTTGACGAAATGACTGAGGAAGATATTTCAACAAGTACTATTAGGAGAGTTTGAACCCATACATAAGTAAAAATATTACAATATAAATTAAATAATTAAATAAATTATTTTCATTTAAAATAAGTGGTGATTTAACAATATCTTTTTTTAAAAAAAAAAATTATGTCAAATAGTTGTCTTACTTCAACTTTTTTGAATTTCACTCTTGCATCTTCAAGCCTTGTCGTAGTACATAGTCGATGAGTAATTTTAGGTAGCCTACTTGTGTCATACTTATGTTATACTAAGAATGATGTGGCTATTAAAATTATTATTGGGTTTGTGATTAATCATTATTGAATTTTGATCAAATGGTGATTTTAATAGCCACATCATTTTTTTTAAGACATAAGTAGAACACAAGTAAGCCACCTAGGAATACGCATAGTCGATCAATAGCCTTCTTTTCTGATTTCTTCAGGTTGCTATATATGTAATAGACATAAAAAAAATAAAAATAAAAAAATCTCAGCAAATCTGTGAAATGTTTTACGTAAATAATATTTGCCATGTGCAAAAAGTCTCAAGTGTAGAAGCTGCTCAAAAAAAAAAAAAAAAAAAAAAAAAAAAAGTTGTAGAATTTTGGGAGAGGTAGTATAATTTTGAGCCTTGGATTAATCTAGGGTGCAGTTGGATTAAAGAGATTTGAGATTTTAATTGTATTGTTAAGAGCAATAAGTGCTAGTTTCATGATGATAAATGAAATTTAAATTTTTCTTAAAAAAATCAAATGATTGAATGTGTTGGAAAGTCATAACCATAAAAACATAGCGTTTTGTGGTGTAAGTGCACATGCCGCATCTATATATTTTGAGGACAAAGGAAAAAACTTTAGATATGATGATGCCTTCTATTTAAATATTAAATAAATATTTTTTTTATTATAATTTAATTTAACATGATTTTTTTAGCATTTTAAGATTTAACGTTATGTTGCTAGTAATAAATTGGTCTGACACTTTTTATTTTAAAAATTTTTTTCATATCGAATGCATATTTCTAACAGACATTTAAAATTAAAAATATTTATAAATACAAAAAATTAGATTTAAAAATGATTGAACCTGATTTATGGAAAGACATAAATTTTTTTCAAATCAGTGTAAAAGAAATATCTACAAACTCATTTAAAATAGTATTAAGTGTTTATAAACATTTAAAATACACATTAAATTTAGTCGAAGTTAGTAAACTACTATTCATGACATTAAGAATTTAATGCGTCTTTTAAATGTTTATAGAAACTTTACACTATTTTAAATGAGTTTAATAATATTTCTTTCAAACTGATTTAAAAGAAATTTATATACTTTATCGAAGACGCTTCCCTTTATAATAAATAATCATCTAACACTCTTAACCATTAGCCGCTATAATCAATGTGATAAACTATATTGGCGAGTAACCAACACGGGGGAGTTCTCGGTCCGAAGTGCCTACTATCTTGAGATGGACAGGAAAAAAAGAACCCACGGTGAAGGATCCAACAGTACCCGAAGTAGCACTCTTTGGAATTCCATCTGGCAGATGAAGATCTCAAATCCCACGAAATTCTTTCTATGGAGAGCATGCAACAACATCCTCCCAACCAAAGTTAACCTGGTCAGGAGAAGGGTGCTGGAAAATGACTTTATGTGATCTTTGTAAACGAGAACCGGAGTCCACGGCCCACGTATTATGGTCATGCCCTGCAGCACAAGACGTGTACGTGGGGATGCTGCAATGTCAGAATCCAAAAAAGCTTATCCATGGAGAGAGCTTTGAAGACATATTTGAAATGATTCTGGAACGCTGCAGCAAGGAGGATGCCGAGTTATGTGCAATGATTGCTAGGGGCATCTGGACTAGGCGGAATGCCATGGTACATGGGGAAGATTTTACCCACCCAAACATTGTTGTTAGCAAGGCTCTGGAACATCTGAAGCTCTTCCAATCGGTCCAGGAGGCTGGGCGGATGAATGTTACTAGCGGAAATCAAACGGAGGAGGAGAAGTGGAAGGCACCATCGATGGGTAAAGTCAAGACCAATTGGGACATTGCTCTAGATTCAAAACAAAACAGGCTGGGTATTGGAGTAATTATTAGAGATGACAGAGGATGGGTTTTAGCAGCTTTAAGCAAAACGCTACACTCTCTTCCAGAACCAGTTGTGGGCGAAGCAATGGGGGCCCTAGCAGCAGTGGAGTTTAGTAGGGACAATGGCTTCTTTGACATCATATTAGAAGGGGATTCCAAGCAAGTGATTGATGCCATCACCAACATGGGCCCTTCATGGAGCAAATACGGACATATAGTGGGTGATATTCAGGAAGTAAGGAAGTCCTTCAAAACGTGGGAAGTTTGACATGTCAAAAGAGGAGCGAATGAAGCTGCTCACAGGCTAGCTAAGGCAGCAATCCGAGATGTAGGAGAGAGAATTTGGCTAGAAGATATACCCAACTCCATTTTGGATGTTGTTACACTAGAGCAATCTGCTCTATTTGTATAGAGCTTTACGGTTCTTGTTTTTCCACTATCGATAATAAGAAGAGTTATTTATTGATTCAAAACACTCTTAACCTGAGTAAGTATAGACAATTTTTCTTAGTAATTAGTAATCAATAACTAATTATACTTCCATAGTATAATTAGTATCCTTCCATAGTATCATATGCCTAATAAAAGTTAATTCAAAGGCTAATGAATACTACACATCATCATTCATCCCAATAAAATGAAAATGACATAAAGGTTTGAAAATGACATAAAATTATACTTTTTCTGGCACTACTCTTTTAACACATGGAGGTCTTGTCTGATCCAATCAAAATGAGTCCCATAAAAAGGACAGCCGATAGACTCCAAAAAAACAGGTACCAGTATGGTGGGATCCGGATTCCTTAGTATTTTCCGCCGATTCTAGATTATGAAATTACAGAATTTTGGCCATCTATTTTAATTTAAAGGCTTAGATCTTGTCACGTGTCCCACTCAAATAAAATAATAAAATAATTTTTAAATTTTTAAAATAAATTATAAAAAAAATTAATAAAATTAAAATAATAAATTAATTGGGGTAGCTAGTTACCCCCAAAGGCCAAATCTAAAAAAAAAAAAAAAAAAAAATTGGGTTTGACCCTCGGCCACCCCAAGGGCCTTGAAGCCACCCCCCAAATGGCCTTTGGGGGTGGCTCCATATGGCAAGAATGGGGTGGCTGGCCACCACAATTAATTTATTATTATTTTTTTATAATTTATTTTTAAATTTTAAATATTATTTTATTATTTTAGTATTATTTTATTTAAGTAGGACACGTGACAAGATCTTGACCTTTAGATTAAGATCGATAGCCAAGATCATGTAATTTTAGAATCTAAAACAGTAAATTTTAAGGGATCCGGACCCAGCATTGGGGGTGGTGGCATTATTGTGTTGTGTCTACTTCAATCAATTCCAAGCCAACAGGTAGCACTATGCATCACATAATTGAATGGCAAATTTTCATGGGACCGCACTAAGATAAAATACACATTGATTTTACATTAATTTTGTGATCATACACATGGATTCATAGAACTGTAATATATCAAATATAGTTTTACTGCACACTGCTGATTTTTTTGGTAAGTGCTTGTCTTTTCAATGTAATGTATTGAAGTTTTCGAATGTAATTTGATACTGAAATTACTTTGTTTCTGTTGGGGAGGTAAATGGTTTGAGAATTTTATCCAGAATATTCCTATGAAGCAAATTACAACTTGCTAAAATTTTAGTGAGTGATTTTGGCAAGCAGGGGCCCAATCGGGAGTATTATAAATACAAGTGCAAGAAGAGCGGATGCGTTATCAGTAAGGTTGAGATAGAAGAGTGGATGCATTATTATTATTATTATTATTATAGAAAGAATTTAGTGCTCGATCTCAAGTAATACAAGCATTTCTTGTGAGCGAAATTTGCAGGTTCTTACTTTCTCGTTTCACTTTACATATTATATACTTCGTATAAAATTTATTATAATTGTTTTAATAATCCAGTCGAGTTTCTTAATAGATTGATTATAGGATTCATTGTTAGAAAATAATAAAATAAGTTCACAAGAAATAATATAAATTTTCATTTGTTATTTCAATATATTCATAAAATAATATAAAAATTATATATATATATTGTAATAATAAGATTGATTTGAGATGAAAATTATCAGTATATACGTAATTGGTTGGAAACAAAAAAATTTTGTTACGTAAGGAAGAAGAAACCCTTCAATCCCTCTGTCCGCTTCCCACAAACCCTGCATCCTCATCTTCTAATTGCCAAAAAATTTTGTTATGTAAGAGCATTCCCAGCAGCTACCCGGTCATCTTCCCTAAGTTTAAGGATCCAAACTACTTTTTGCTTCCCTATGTCAATTTGCACCCCAATAGCTTCCCTTAATGCTTCCCTATATAATTAAAATATTATTATTTTTATTTTACCTTTTTTATATTTTATTCATTTAATTGAACCTTTCTTTCTCTCTCTCATCTCAGTCTTCGTTCTTTCCTTTCATTCCCTTCCAGCAGCAGCCCTTTTCTTCTTCCTGTAATTTCTTCGTTTTCTTCTCCTCCCAGCAAGGAAGCACTCACGTCCATGTGATCCTCTTGCACCCAACCACTACAAATTTCTTCAATTTCCAACACCCACTCGCGATGGCTATCAACCTCATGTCGTCCAAGTCCGCCGAGTTCTTTATCGACAGCGACTCCAGCCCTTCGCACAACGCGATCCCGTCCAACTGCGACCCAATCGGCATGCACATGCCTTGATGCCTTGTGTCTTTGATTTGATTTCTGGGTTTCTTTGGTTTGATTTGATTTATGGGTTTCCAATTTTTGCTATTTTTTAAGCACAACTTGATGAGATTTCTGGGTTTCTTTGGTTTGATCAATTGAAAGTTTAAACAAATCTCTGATTCGGTTTGAAATCTTTGGTTTGATCGGTCTGGGTTTCTTTGATTTGAATGCTTTGTTGCTTGTTTGCCGTTTGGTGGTGCGAGCGAGAGAGAAAGAGAGGTGAGAGAGAGGGACGTGAGATGAGATCGAGGAGAGAGGAGAGAGAATATTTTTTTTTAATTTAATAATCCTTTGGATCGCTACAGTTGAACCCAAAACATGGGGTTCAACTGTAGCAGCTGATGGTTTAGGGAACCATATAGGGAATCTGCTGTGGGACATTTTTTGCGATTTTTTAGACATATTCCCTAAATTTAGGGAACAGACTCCCTTATAGGGAGTCTGCTGGGAATGCTCTAAGGAAGAAGAAACCCTTCAATCCCTCTGTCCGCTTCCCACAAACCCTGCATCCTCATCTTCTAATTGCCATGGCCTTCATCATCCACAAAACAGAAAGTTACAATTTGTGACGTTTTCGCAAACTACTCTTACGGTTACCCCCTTCCAGCTTACATTATGTTTTCCAAACTTTAAAAAGTTACAACTCATCCTCTTCAACCAGTCCTCTCTATAATAATGTGTCACATGACTTAAATTTTCCATTATTAGATATGTAAAAATAATACAATTACACTATTAAAGTTTATTATTATTATTATTATTTATTTTTTTAAAAAAGCATCCATTCTCTAGCTGTGGAGACCCACAATCAGACCATGGGTATGGGTCTTTGGCCCAACTGAAGCCGTGGAGACCCATGGCCAAGCCGATGGAGGGTCTCCTTTCATATTTTTTATTTATTTTTATTTATTTATTTTTAATTTTTTTATCTACAAAGTATAATGAATAATTTGAGTCACATGAATGTCACATGACTTATTTTCAAAAAATATTGCTTACATAGCAAAGCGGAAGGACCTAAAAATTTGAAGTAATTGATTGTACGTAACTTATGATTGTAGTTTGAGAAGGCTAAATAATGAGCTTTTTTTTCTTTTCTTAAAACCACATATATAAAGTTAAGGGGTGATTACCTTTTCCTTCATCAATTACAACACATTGTCGATTTCCCCCATTAACAGCTAACCTTACTGCCCGACCCTATCAAACTACCATTTTCTTCCCAAAAATCCCATTCCGTCAATTAAACTCGTTAAATTGGATGTAATATTCTTTTTTAGACGTTAAATCTCATTAAAAGACAGAAATACCCCCAAATAAAAAATAAAACAAAAAATATAAATATATGAAATTTATAAATTATTATTATTACTTTTTTTTTTAAAAAAAAAAGGGTCGGCAGCCACCGTTCAATTTTTTTTAATATATATATATATATATATATATATATATATATATATATATATATTTGTTTAATTTTAAGGGTATTATATGTAATTTTTGTTTATAAAGTTAGGATACTTAGGTCATTTCAAATTTTTTAACGAGTTAATTATATGCAAAACTCAAGCGTGTCAATTCACGTTTATTCAGATTTAAGATTCTTACGAATTACAATTGAAAAATTAAATCATAAGATAATGAAAAATAATAATATAAGATAAAGTGGTTAGTGCAAAAAAAAAATATATATTGTATTACTATTATCTCATTTTACATAAGGAAGTATAATATCTCATAACAAATTTTGTCACAACAAATTTTTTAAAAATAATTTTTTAATTATATATTTTTATTAAAATATAAAATACACCAATACTGGTATTGGAAATGGATTTATTACATAGTCAAAATTGTGTATTCAGGATACAAAGTCAGATATTTGTGCTGTTGGTTTTACCAACGATACTTTTGCAATCATGTACCTTATTTTTTATATGAATGATATTGATCTACCTATTCAACTATTCAAGGCTGTTTGTCATTATAAATATATATACCTTATTTTAGAGTTAATAAGAGTTTCTTTAAGCTCCAAAAAAAAAAAAAAAAAAAATCAAACAAACAAAAAGAGCTTTTTTTAATAATCACATATAAGGAGATTGGTTCCATCTTTGTTTCTTATTATTATTTTTATTATTATTATTATTATTATTTTTTAATGAATACGTAAGTTTTTATAACAACAACCAAAACTCTTTATAGAAACTCATCACTTTAGTAAACAGCTAAAGTTATCATGACAAAGACAACAGTACAAATGTCCTTTCTCTTATCAATTCCTTAGGTAAAGAATAAATAAATAAATTTTGGACCCCATGCAGAAGCATTGTCCTAAATTTTACATTTTTACTTTTAAATTCAAACTCATATCTAATTATTCAGTTTATAAAAAAAAATTATAGGAAATGAATATGAAAATTGAAGACAATATTGCAATATTGCTGCCTACTGAAATAAGCTCTGCAGTTTATTTGTTACTGTTATACTTTCATTCAGGGTTTGAACCAGCTTTGAATTTAGGAGGATCCAGAGCCAAAAATTTTTTTGAAAGGGAATCAATTGACAAAAAATACCTTAAATTATTATTTTTTTAACTTAAAAAAAAATATATATTTGCCTTAAATTTTTATTTTTTCTTGTAATTTGAGGGGTGACCAGGGCTACTACCAGTTCCCCTAAATCCGTCTTCCATTGATTGTTGCTTGTTTGTTACTAGGAAAACAAACTTAATTGAAGGGTGGAAAAGATGGCTTGCGATTCCATTGGAAAAGAAGTTGAAAGCAACAACGTGTTCATTGATATTCCGCTGGTAATGGGGCCTGCTCTCTGGCCTGGGTGTTGTATCTACCGGATTCCTAAGACACTGTACGAGGTAAATAAAAAAGCCTACACCCCTGATGTAGTTTCAATAGGCCCCTTTCATCACAATGAAAATAATTTGGGTGACATGGAAATTCACAAATTGAGATATTTGAAGGATTTCTTGTATCGGACCGGGAAGAGCCAGGAGGATCTCTTAAAGATCATTCAAGACAATGAAGTAGAAATCCGTCAATTCTATTCAGAAGAGTGTAGACTCAGCAGTACAGATTTCGTGAAAATGATTCTATTGGATGCTATCTTCATAATTGAGCTCTTCCTAAGGTTTGGTGAAAGAGAAAAGGATTACATATTTAGTCAATCATGGTTGGGCAATGCTATACGACATGACTTGATATTACTTGAGAATCAACTTCCTTTTTTTGTTCTTGAGAAATTATTTACGTTTGCCTTCAGTGACTGTTCCAGTCCCGACTATCACAAATTGGCGGCTTTTCTTGGGCTATCACTCGATTACTTTATGCCTTGCATTTATCAAGATATTAAGCAGCTGCCAGAGTACTTAAACATTGAGGAAATAAAACACTTCACAGATTTGATAAGATATTTGTTATGTTCAGTAGAACGCCTGGAACCTACAAGTGGGGTGCACAATCTACATTGCGCCACAAAGATTAACGAGGTAGGATTGAAATTCAAACGAGCTAAAAGGAGACGCTTACTTGACATAACATTCCATGAAAATAAGTGCTTGAAATACTGTCCGTGCTTCAATTTGTCATGGCTCTTGGCTTGCTTACCATGTTTGAAAAGCTTTCCGTGCTTGGAGCGTATGCAGTGTATCTTGGAAATCCCACCCTTAGAAATTTATGACGAAACAGAAGCTATTTTACGAAACATCATGGCCCTGGAGCAGTGTCATTATCAATATAGCACTTACATGTGCAATTATGCTGTGCTATTGGACTATCTAATCGACACAAATGCAGATGTGGATTTGCTTGTCGATAAAAAGGTCATTGTTAACAATATTGGTAGCAATGATGCAGTGACGACTATGATTAACAAACTCTGCATTGGGATTTCTGAGAGTGGCTCCTGTTATTGTAATATGGCTCAAGACATTAATAAATACTGTGATAATCATTGGAACCAAATTATGGCATCCATGAAAAGTGTGTATTTTCGTGATTTTTGGAGAGGCACCGCAACTATGGTTGGACTAATTGTCCTGGTTTTCACTTTCTGGGGCTTCCTTAGGCCTAACGACAAGAGGATTTGACATATTTGTGGTCTAGTGTTCGTTTGAAGTGCTTTGCTTTTAGTTGCATTAATGGATGGCATCTGACCTTTGTAATATTGTTTAGTGTTTAGCTTGTGAGATCGATCCTCCTCGTCTCAATAGCTTCTAATCTTCAACTTTGTAAATGTGGTTTATGATATTTCAGTAGTAAAACTGTGGGAAGTTTAATTTGTGTGTTTTAGCATCCGTGGAGTGTCTGTATTTCAGCCAATCCATTCTATGCTCTGTGCTTTTTACTGGATTCTACCACATCTATGCCAATATCATTTTTTTTTTCAATACTGCTAGTGCGTATAGATTCTTTCATAAGAGTACCATATTGAAGGGTCCAATTAACTCCAAATCCTAAACAAGCTAGGAATGAAGTGATCAAAAGCTATGCATTACCATATCAAACGTAATGTCATAAATTTTACGTGTTGAGCATCACTAATTAAAATGGATTTTGATCTCACACGTGAAGGATAGTGTTAAAAGATTAATTAAACCATTAAATTTATCTCTTCATATCAACTTATTAAACTTTAAAGAAAAGTAGTGATTTTACATCTTCCATCCATCAATTAAATTGCATCACGTCAGAATTCAAAAGATGCAAACTAAACATCCGATGGACCCACAATTTGCCTTTTCTTCCATATTGATCTTCTTTTTTTTTTTCAATCATCAAACACCAAGATATACAAGCAGAAGATGTTAAAAAACTGAGAAACTGATTTCAAGCAATGTCGTCAAGCTAAATACATCAAATAATTAAACTAATATCCCATGCTGGAAATCCTATTTCTGAGATTCATATATCCTCATCTATAAGAACAATAGTCTGCTCCTGTATGAATAATTTTACCATTAATTTCATCAGTAAATGTAGACAAAGGCATAATGAAGACAGACAAATATTTTTATTCGATTGGTATATCTCATAGGTTGTCTTTCCCACACACAAACAAACAAAATGACACGACTTAGTGCAAGCATAGGCATTTAGTTGATAATGGTCTCTCTTTGTTGTCTAAACCCTAAACCCTAAATCATTGGCCGTATTAAGACCTGGTGGCCGGGTAGTGGCCAAAGTGTTAGGATGTTTACCCTAAAGTCCAATTTCTTTGAATGATATTTTAGTTTGAATTGAATAAAGATGTTTGTCCACCAATTTATTTATTGAGCATTGGGCATATAAAATGTTTAGATTATGCCATTTATGATAATTATTTATCATTTTTTTTTTTTGAAAGAACTACTATCTCATTATAATCATATCAAAGAATACACAGCAGAGTGTTATGCATCAAGAGTCGCACGAATACATTCTGGGGGGTCATAAAGCCACACCCTATTCATATTTTCATCCATCGTCAAGTGAGCTAAAACATGAGCCACCTTGTTCACCTCTCTACGAGCATAGCCCATCTCCCAGCAAGGAATAGTCATCAACGTTGATCATATGTCCGCCATTAGATGACCCCTGCAACTCTCTTCAGGTTCCATGGAGTTCACAGCGTCTACCACTACCTTTACATCGCCCTCCAGTTGAATTCTCATGATCCCCAGTTCACTGCATAGTTGAACAGCCATAAGAGCAGCCATCGCCTCCGCAATTGTGGGGTCCAAAAAACCTTGGCGAGACAAACTCTTCGATGCACACATAATTCCGTGATGATCGCGTATAACAGGCCCTAGTCCAATGCACACATTTATTTATCATTTACATGTAAAGGTCCATATATTGTATTAAATATTATTTATAGTGTGATTAATGAGATTATCACACAAAATATCTTAAACCATAAACTTTGCAATTATATATACATTGTTTGTAGCCATTAATTAAATTGGACATTCCATTTGACAATATACTATAACACATCAATCATGTTCATCTATCTTAATGGCGTGAAGTGATGAGGACTTCAAATTGATGTGTTGGTGTGAATACAATGCACTAAACAAACCACTTGATTTTTCATTCTTTTATAACACTAACAAAATAAATATTTGAAACACTTTGAACAGGTCTAGAGTTTGCCTGACAGAGATAGGTACACGAAGTAACCTACATTGGACAAGTTCCCCGTCGAAAAAAGAAAAATGAACCTCACGACTACTTATAACATTAATTATAAATCTTGTGGGATCGTAAATTCAAATGTGAAGGGGATGTCACTTTGATGCATTTAAGAGTAAGACCTTAATTTCTTGTGGTTAAAATTCTTGGCGCACTAGGTGATCACATGTAACATTGTAAAAACACCATTCTTAGGGGTGGGCAAAATATCTGATTACCGCCTACTGACCGTTACCGAATTGCCATCGACTGCCCACTGACTCTACCGACTTCCGACTGTCGATAATTGAAATGAAAATTTATATCGACATCGATAACAAAACTGAACCAAACCCAAAACGACTTTACCGCCAAAGTATGGTAGGGTAGCGTCCTAGTAATATTAATCAGATTTCATTTAATATTATCTATTTTAGTGACAAATTGTAATAATCTAAGATAATGAATATGTTAAAGATGCATATAAACATGTCCAATAAACACTTCTTTAGCCTTAAGAAAACCAGTTGGGCCCAAAAACAACCAATTTGGCCTAACAAGAGATTTTATTATTTTGTATGTTCAAGATTAAACTCTTGTTTTAGTTAAAAATAAAAACTAAATAACAATTTGGGCATCTAAAAGTTCAAAACAACCCATTTTTGGCCCATTTAAAAATACTATTGGCCCAATTAAAAAAAGCCCACGGTTAACCGATTAATCGACCGATTTTTACCGAAATGGTCTTTTAACCGGAATTTTTCAAAATTTATTCTTATCGAAATGAATTCAGTTAATTAACTAATTTAACCAACAATTTCAGTTAATATTTTGAAAATACCTCTACCGTTACCGTTAGAATCGATACCTACCCCGAACCATTATTTTAAAAGAAAAAAACTAAGCTTACAAACAAATTTATAAATAAAAAAATAAAATGCAACATAATGTGGCACAATATTATGGTTAGATTTCTCAAAAGTTTAATTTATCTCATTTTCAATCATGTTGTGTCATATCATGTCATAATTTTTTATTTTTTTTTTTTTTTTTTTTTATAAAATTTGTTTGTCAACCTAGCATTCCTCCTTTTAAAAACCCATGTGATAGAGTTAGTAAGGAAATTGTGCAAATGAATTGTCAAATAGTCTCCAACACTTGTTTGCTTTCACTTAATCACTTGTTTACACTAAAATTAAATCACCACCTAACTTAGCAATATTTTAACAAGGTTGTCTATATATATATATATATATATATCAATGTGAGCATAAGGGTTGTAATTCTCTTTTTATTAGGGTTTATAATTCTATCTCTAATAAATGATTGGTTAGGTCGTGGGGTTTCTCTAATAAATGGTTAGGCTAGTGTTATTTCAGTACCAACTACCTTAGTTTCTTTCAATTGCATCTCATATTCTCATAAATGAGGCGAACATGACCCTTTGATTGATCTTTTTCACGAGTCAAGTACACTACGTACGTGGTTGAGGAAGACTGCACTTCACACAAAAAATGAGAACCAAAAATTGGAAACCTTTCAAATTAAATTATGTCAGTGTTCACTTAGGTAGTTAGGTATCACTATCTCCCAAATGGATAAGATTAAGAATAAATCACATCACATGGAGGATTCCTTACAAATGAAAATATTTGGTAAAACCTATTAAGACGAGAGCATATCACAAGCTAAAAAGGATTACGAAGTTCATATATGCAAATCCAATATTATTGGAGCTAAAAGCAAAGCATTCCAACAAACACTAAATAACTCCAAAAATCACCAAAATACACGCTATCACAGTGGTAATAAATTAAGCCGTTGATGGAGATCATGGTAATTAATGGGATAATTTACACTGCATCGCTGCTATAACGCATGTTGAGAATGACAATTTCCAACAGCAATAGCAAAACATAAATTGCATGTGTATGTGTTAGGTGGATAATGACACTGCTCCACCGTCATGAGGTTTTGGAAATGATATTCAGTTTGGTCGTCTATCACAAGTTTTAGGACCTTCATTAATAATCAATATACATTAATTGCACACTACCAAAGGATTTTAAGCATATATGGTAGGCAAGCGAAGACCATGAGATTAATTAAAGCATGCGCTAATTATCTTGGCAGAAATAACCAAAACACAAAACACTTTAAATAACACAAAAATAAAAAATAAATTAAAACCACTTTTATGTCATATATATAGTAAAACTCACTTTATTTTGCATTTGATTTTTGTTTCTCGATCTGGAAGTTATTCAAAGAAATAAAAAGGGTGGATTTGTTAGGTATATATCTTGTAAAAAGTAGAATTATCAATCCCTGTCAAGCAATTAAATTGTGAGAGCTCCATTGCTTAGAAAAAGAAAAACAAATCAAATCTAAGTAGATTTAAGTCCATTTTTCACATTTATTGGTCCATTCTCTAGTGATCAAGGGTGCATGCATGGTTGGTTCACATTAAAGGTCCACAGAGGGCCAGATTATCATATGAATCACGTATATATCTTGATCTCTCCCAATCACATGCATGTGATTGATGTATGCATATCCTTTTTGGTTTATAAGTTGCATGCATAGCTTATGTAATTGTAAGAGGCGGGATTCGTTTTTTTTCTAAGAAAATTCTCTTGGAGGGCATTTCTCAACCCAATTCGGACTCAAGAATATTATCAAATAACCCCATGAAACTTGCTTTAAAATCTTTCCTTTTTTTTTTTTCTTTTTTTCTTTCTTCTTCTTTTGTGGAGGGGTACGGTAAA
Organism: Corylus avellana; assembly: GCF_965113065.1. NCBI lineage: Eukaryota > Viridiplantae > Streptophyta > Magnoliopsida > Fagales > Betulaceae > Corylus > Corylus avellana. The sequence goes on from NC_142491.1 coordinate 9,775,841, forward strand.
AAGACAGGGATAGAGTTTTCCTCCAAAGTGGGTTGGAGGAATTTCTTTCAACTTAATCTATAAAAGTGGCATGTGTCCATTTTTTTTAATAACACATGTGAAATGCACATAAGTTTTTAATATAGTTTATTCCAACTTTGTCCCTACTATTAAAAACTCATGTACATCTCACATGTTATTAAAAAAAAGGACATATGTCACTTAGTATATAAAAATTGTAATAAAAACTATATATTGTATATGTGTGTACATTCATAAACAATTAATTTAAAAGAACAATCTAAACATAAAAGTTCATGTAAACATGTTATTTTCTTAACTTTTTACATGAAACATGTTTATATTTTCCCTTTGTACTCTATTTTTATTAATTTTCTTTTACCCCAGAATTGAGTTAAGCTTAAAAAAGGAAGAACGAAATATATGAAAAATATGTCTTTTCACTCATAAGGACATTTTATGTAAAGGTTTGAAGTTGGCATTTCCCAACAAATATTTCATTATCAATCTTCCTCTTATTGTCTTTCATTAGATCCTAACGCCATTTGGATATATGTACTGACAGATTAAACATGGAAGTAAAGAATGCGTTGAGTGTGGCTGTTCTTATATATCTTGAGGGATCGTATAATTAATTCCCATAGGACAACACGCTCAGGCAAGTAGTCCTATGGAATAGGGGGCCATAACCTCGTTGGCCCAATATCCAAGCCACCTAGCCACGCGTTTTGGGCCACCAAAAAGGCCCCAAACCCATGCCTGCCAACAAGCATGCCCACCTGGCAAAGTCGGGCTTGGGGCACACATCCCCAAAAGGAAAACCCACGTAATAAGGTAACTGTGATACTTCAAAATTTTAAAATTCGAAAAGAAATACACCTTCTTAAGTATTAATTACTTTTATAACGCAACCATTCTATAAATTTGTTTAAAACTTTTTTATTGAAAAACAACCAAAATATCCAATTTTTTAATTCTTACCAAAAGTTCGACCCTCAACCATCCCACAAAATAGAGCAACCAATAAAATCAAGGCACCACACAACATTAATTAAGCATCTTGCACTTTAAAATGAGAATATTAATGTAGTTCTTAGGCATCACCATGTTTGTTATCCAATCCTTTCCTTAAATTCGTAGACTTGCGTGACCATTTCTTCACACACAGATTTACTTGCAAGCAACAAGTTTTGGAAGACAGCCCGTCAAGCCCCGTAAGTAATTACTTCATCTTTTTGCATCAAATTTTGCATTTGTATAATTAAATTAATTATCTCATTATAAGGTTTTTGGTTTACTAGATGAGTAAGGAGAAAATAAATAAAAATTATCCACTATTTTTAGAAGAGCAACAAAAGTAGTGGATGACAATGTGAACAGCGATGTTAATTTAATTTCCATGAGAATGGTTTCGTTGGTAGGATTTGTTTTCATATTGAGTTTGAACTTAAAGAGTTTTAGATGCTTAAATTTTTAAAGAAAATTTTATGAAATTTTTAAAGTAATTATTTGTCTTGAAAAAAATATAATATTAATTTTAAAATTGATTACTTTCATTTATACTTTAAAAAATAAAAAAATAAAAAAAAAAATTATACTTTGAATGCTCTAACACCTACTCATTGATTTTGTCAGGTCTCTCTCTCCGGATTTATTATATAAAAGGGACATGATTCAGCGCACGCGGCGTGCGTGGCACGCCCACGCACGCCCGTGCAAATTTTATTTCTTTTTTTTAAAAAAAAAAAATTGTGCACGCGTCGTGCCTGTTTTACTTCACCCTATATAAAATTTTAAAGTACATCATGCTTTTTCAAAAGTAAAAAAGGCTACCTTGAATATCCCGGACCATTGTTTCCAATAAATTGACATGAAATTAAGTAAAGATTTTAACAACTGTGGAAAAATTAAAAAGATAAGACATTTCTTTGTTTTACCAAACGCCAAATAATATTGCTTAAACTAATTTTATGGATGATTAATCAGAATTAGACATTTTTGTCTCATACGTGTGCTTATCTTTTTAACTGTTTAATTCTTCACCAAATTCTTTAAAATAACACATATCATTACATGACATTAACACATAGTTAGATAGAAGCAATGCTACTTTTTATGTACATTTATCCTATTTATTTTATATTAACGTGTTTTAAATTTTTTATTTTGTTTTTTTCTTTATGACATGAAAAATTGGTCTGAGGAAGTACATAGAGACACATATTTTTTAGAATATAATAGATTTTATTGATTGAGTTATACTCGGGCATCCCAAAATTACAGATATCGATCCTTCTAAAGTAGAGGGCAAAATTATATTTTCACATTTTTTTTTATTACAATTTTTATAGACTAGGTTGAAGAAAATTCGTCTAATTCGGTTTGGAAGAAAACTCTGCTCAAAAGACGGTGCTTAGAACATAATGAAAAGTTTGCCATTTTTTGAGGTATGTTGCTTTGAAGATTTGACAATTTTTCGTTCTGTTCTAAGCATTGTCTTCAAAACTCTAAAATGACAGTGAATTAGAACAAAATTAGGCATTTTTACACTGATTTAATAAACATGTTTACATGAACTTTTATATTTAGATTGTTCTTTTAAATTAATTGTTTATGAATGTACACACATATACAATATATAGTTTTTATGCGACTGTTAGAGTTCAAGGTATTGCATCCGGCATGAAATCATTTGCCCCTCCAACTACCTTCACCTCTCATTGAGTAATGATATAAAGAGGACTAGAGTTCTACTAGAGTCAATCTTCCTAAACGTGATGTCATTTTTAAAATTACCATTAAATTTGAAATTATCATTATTGAATTTTGATTTACCGATGGTTTTAAAAGACACATCACATTTGGGAGGATTCTAGGAGGACTCTAGTCTCCTTATATCATTACAAGGCATTACATGGGAAGGATGGACTTAACGAACTAGTAATATTAAAGATAAAATTTACACAATTTCAGGTCTTTCTTTTTTCTTTTCTTGTTTTTGAGATGTCCGCATATATAAGAGGAAGGATAAAGGGGAGGATGATTCGAACTAGTTACTTCCGCTTCATGAAGCATCCAATTAAGTCATACACCTTGGAGACGACACAATTTTAGGTCTTGATTAGTGCTGATAGGTTTTTTGTAAACTCTCATAATTTTACCGCTTGCCTTGGAATTCATATATTAAATTTTCAACAAGAAAAATACTCTAGATCTGCAGATAGATTAATTAAGAAAGTGGGGGAAGTGAAACGAGCACAACTTTTTCTTTTCTCTTTTTCTAATAATCCAAAAAAAAAAAAAAAAAATCAAATTATGGATAAATGTAAAATTGGTCCTTGTGGTTGGCGTAAATTACAAATCACTCCCTATAATATAAAAAATAATACATAGGTCAATGTAATTAGTCTAAATTATAAACCACTCTATGTGATATTGGAACATTTTTGAGATTAATTCCTCCGTTCAACCTCATTTATGAGGATGCAAATTTGGTGTTCAAATAACACTTTCCAACAAACAATGACGTTATATATATATATATATATATATATATATATATATATTCTCGTCAAGTAATCTGAGTGACGTGTGTATATATATATATATACACACGTCACTCAGATTACTTGACGAGAAATGATAAAAGCATGATAGATGTGCTTTGTGATTTGGAAAAATTTGTAAAATCAGTATATGTACTTATTTACTTATTACGTAGTAAGTACAAATTTAGGTAGAAACTCTTTGTAGTAAGTAAACTAAATACTTCATGGCCCCGAATTACCAGAATCCTTGACGAACCGCTCAAAATTCTTTCTTTCTTTTTTTTATTGGTTTTCCTTCTTTTATATATATATATATATATATATATATATATATATATATTGTTTTCTTTTAATTTTATTTTAATGACACATGTCGCAAGATGATTGCTGTTGACTCTGCACACGAACGGTTTTTGTTGCAATTTTAAATGAAAGTTTGGTGCAATGACTTATTTGTATTTGTTGTTTACCACGTTGGGTTTTTAGCCAATTTCCATACCCTATTAAACTAATTACAATTGACTAACATTTTAGTGATATTTGTTTTGCAATTTTTTTTCTTTTTTATCAATATTAGAAGAGAAATATCAGACTTGATATTGACAGGGAACAACCAAGAGTACTATAAATATAGAAGAGTACATACATTATTAGAGGAAGAATTTGGTGATATCAAGCAACACAAGCACTTCTTGCAAGCAAAATTTGCAGGTTCTTACTTTCTCCTTTCACTTAATTTATTATTTAAATTTTTGACAAACGTTTTTAGAATTGTTCTAATAATCCAGTTGAGTCTATTAATTCATTGTTAAAAAATAATTAAATAATTAAGGATTGTGATCCCAAGTTCGCAAGAAATAATATGAATTTGAGAAAAATATAAAAAGGCCTCATAAACTAACAACCGTTTGTTAAAGAGCTCCATAATGTTCACAAGGCGCTAAAGTAGCCTTTCAAACTACCAAAGTGTATAAAAAATGACACATTTTTTTTTGTATTCCTATAATACTGTTATTATTTTAAAAACTAAAATTAAAAAATTTAATTTTTTAAAAAATTAAAAAATTATACCGGCAGGCACCCCTTTCCCTTTTTTTTTTCTTCTTTTTTTTTCAAAAAAAAAAAATCATTTTTTAGCTTAATATATATATATATATATATATATAAGAATAACATGTGTCACCATTTTTATTGGCATTGACATGACAATTAACAGAATTCGTCAAATTTTTTAATGGAATTTGACTTCAGAGACTAAAATGTTTTTTTTTTGGCACATCTTAATTAGGAACATCTAATTTCACTTTTATACGACATAGAATGATTTGTAATTTAGGTCAACCACAGGGTTTGATTTTGCATTTATCCATATTTTTTTATGCGGTATAAGCGATTTGTAATTTAGGCCAACTATAATTACTAGTTTTTTATTTATTCCAAAAGTTTTTTTTTTATTATTATTTATTCGCCCCTGGTTTTTTTTTTTTTTGTTTAAAAATAGTTTAATTTATTTTTTATTTTATTAATTTTAATTTTTGTTTTTAAAAGAGTAGGGATATTATAGGAATATGAAAAAAATGTGGCATTTTTAACACACTTTGGTAGTTTAATGTGTTACTTTAGTATCTTTTGAACATTGTGGGACTCTATCGCAAACCATTGTTAGCTTAGGGTTTTATATTTTTCCCTATAAATTATCATTTGTTATTTCAATATATTTATAAAATAACAACATTATATGTATATAAATACTATCTTGTAATAATAAAGATTGATTAGATATGAATATTATCAGTACATACTTGGTTGAGGTGGAGAAAATTTTTGTTTTCTTTGAAGTGTTTCATACCATTGCAGGAGATTTCCTATCATATGTATATCCCACCCAATGTGATGTGTTTACTATACTTTGTTATCCTCGAGATATAGCTGCCTAGCTAGCCATATTTGCGTTGTTTCTTCCAATAGTCTTACCTCTTCCAGCTTACACCATATTTGTGAATTTTTTTTTTTTTTTTAACTTTAAAAAGCTACAATCAGCTCCCTTTAACTTTTTAGCTCTTTCAATTAGTTGTCTCCATTATAATTTATTTGTTAAATCAGACAAAATATGTGTCACATGCAATGCGCGTGCATTAATTTAACTCTTAATTTACAATAGCTCTCAATTTAAAGATTGCATAAATATCTTCTCGAACTACTACAATTTTGCAATGTACTCTTTTTGTCCCACAAAATACCTCTATAAATTTGAAAAAAAGAAAAGAAAAAGATATTAAACTATTGTTGTAATTAAATTTCATACTATATAAGAACAAGAGCCTTTTCCTAAAAAAAACAAAAGAAATATTCAATGTTGGGTTTGGTGATCATGTACGTGTTCCAGTTGGGTTAATTGTCGCACCTCCAATAGCTTTGACAAAATTGGGGTGGGGGCCCGACACAAAAATGATATGCAACTGATTGGATTCTATTAGATTCCCATTGATTGTTGCTTAATTATTTGTGATCACTAGGAAAACAAATTTGAGGGATGGAAAAGATGGCCAGTGATTCCATTGCAAAAGAAGGTGAATGGGAGGACTTTGTCATTAACATTCCGCCTGACCTGCCCCATGCAGAGTGGCGGGAACATTGTATCTATAGGGTTCCCAAGCAACTGCGCAAGGTAAATAGAGAAGCCTACACCCCTAAGCTAGTCTCAATAGGACCCTTTCATCACGGCAAAGATAGCTTGAAGGACATGGAAATGCACAAACTGAAATATTTGGATAATTTTTTGGAGCGCACACAGAAAAGCCAGGCGGATCTTCTAAAGATCATTAAAGACATCGAAAAACAAATCCGTCAATGCTATTCTGAAGATTGTGGACTCGAAAGTGTTGATTTTGTGAAAATGATTGTATTAGATGCCGTCTTTATAATTGAGCTCTTCTTAAAAACCGAGAAAGAAGAAGATGATTACATATTAAGTAAACCATGGCTACAAAATGGTATACTACATGACTTGATATTACTTGAGAATCAACTTCCTTTTTTTGTTCTTGAGAAATTATATATGTCTGCAACCAACGACTACTCTTCCAGTTGCAGCCATCATGAAGAACACAAAAAGGACCTGGAGATACAAGATGCTCCCTTTGTCAAGCTTTCCCGCATTTTCTTTTCTTGTTATGATCAACACATGAAGAAACATGATTCCATCGGTAAGGTAGTAACTCAAAAACCCATCGGTGAGGAAGTAAAACATTTCACTGATTTGGTAAGATATTTGTTCTGTTCAGTACCAGACCTTATCCTTGAAGAACGTTTGGATACTCGATATTGTGCAACAAAGCTTGACAATGCAGGATTGAAATTTGAAGCGGCTAAAGAAAGGCCCTTGCTTGATATAAAACTCCATCCAAATCGCTTTCGGTTCTTCGATTGCTCATGCCTCCTTGCTTGCTTACAATGCTTAAAATGCTTTCCGTGCTTGGAGCGTATGCAGTGTATCTTGAAAGTCCCAACCTGGAAGATTGACGACTATACCGAAGCTCTTTTCCGAAACCTTATGGCTCTGGAGCAGTGTCATTATCCGTATGACACTTACATCTGCAGTTATGTTGTTCTATTGGATTGTCTTATCAACACTGAAGAAGATCTGGATTTGCTTATTGATGAGAAGGTCATTGTAATTAACCAGCTTGGTAGCAACACTGTAGTGGTGAATCTGATTAACAAGCTCAGCAATCAAATTATGGTAACTAAATCTATTTACAGTGATCTCGCTCAAAAGCTTAATGAGCACTATGATTATCCTTTGAACCATAGCTTGGCAACACTAACAATGGTGTATTTTCGTGATTTTTGGAGGGGCACTGCATCAATTGTTGGCCTTGTTGTCTTGGGTTTGACTTTCTTGAATTTTCTTAGTCCTTATGTCAAATAGATTCGTAGTTCACTTTCTGTTAATTAATATCCTTGGGCAGTTAGTCATGTAGATTTGAAGTATGTGTGGTTTAGTATTTTTGTTGGAGTGCTTCGTTGTTAGTTGCAATGTATGCATGACATCTCAACTTTGTAATCCTCCTCGTCTTAGTAGCTTGTAATTCTAAACTTTGTAAGCAGGTTAATTATGGTATTTCAACAGTAAAAAAAAAATGTGGGAAGTCGGTGTGTTTTAGCATTTGTGAAGTTCAATTTCCTGCAGAATCATTGAAAAATGGAGCAACATTCCCCCTGCCCTTTCATGTGACAGCCGGGTAATCTAGGATTTGTGACAACTTCTTGATGTTCCCACTTCCCAACCCCTCTGGGCCTCTGGCTCTGATTGTTGTTCTTTCTTCGTTTGTGCTTTGCTTGTGTTCTTTTTCGTGTATTGGGCTTCCTCTGTTCTTGGGCTTTGTGCTGTGGTCATGGACTTGTTGATCTTGTGGTTGCATACTGCAGCTAACAGACAATAAATAGGTTACCCCGGAATTACTACAACTTGTGGTTGCATTTGACATTGTCATTTAAAAAAAAAAAAAAAAAAAAAAAATTATAAAATTAAATCACAAAAAATAGATCATTTGGGATTGCGTTTTTTAAAAATTACAATTTAAAAAACGTAGAAAATTCGCATTTTCAAATCGCACGCAAATAAATGTTTTTTTGAAAATGCACAATTTAAAAAATGATAAACTGGAATTTTAAAGGCCAAATTCCAATTTTTTCAAATGCTTAATTGAGTTTAAAAATCACTTTTTTAAATCGTACATTTTAAAATCGATATTTTTAAAATCGCAATTTTTGAAATCGCGAATCCAAATGGACCTTTAGTCCATTCCCCTATGTTTCTTCCAAAAACTAATGGTCCACTATGTCAAGGCCTATCAAGGTCAGCCAAGTATCCCCATACCATATCATTCTACGACATTCCTTCTTTTTTAAAATTAAATCTTAACGGAGATGTGTCAAAATTATAAAAACATCATTTTTAGTTTTTTAAAGGATTATAAATTCAGCCGTTAGTTTTGGATTTAATGAAATTCGTAAAAATGCCTACACCTAAATGACATTGTCTTGGTAGTTTATGGGAGACATTGACACAATTTGTAGTTTGAGGGATATTGACAATGAGAGATTTGACTTACATGCTGTTATTTTAATAACTGCATGTATGCTGTAGTTTAATCAACGGTCAAGATTGAATTTTTCAAAATCTCTTTTTATTTTCTTTCTCCTATTAAATGCTTCTAAAAGTAAGTCAACTTTAAAATTCAATCTTGACCGTTAATTCAACTACATC